>NC_091057.1:100355626-100690626 GCF_000393655.2 Nicotiana sylvestris | reverse complement strand
CCGAGAAGTTACCCTTTGCCCTATCGGGGTACCTCACTACAGTCTACACGTCAACTGGGGCAACTCCCTACTTATTGGTCTATGGTACCGAGGTTGTCATTCCCGCCGAGGTAGAAATTTCTTCCTGAAGAATCATACAAGAAGCCAAACTCAGCGATGCAGAATGGATAAGGAGTCGTTAAGAGAAACTAGCCCTCATAGATGGAAAAAGGATGAATGCAGTATGTCACGGTCAACTTTATCATAATAGAATGTCCAGAGTTTTCAACAAAAAAGGGTCAAACCAAGATAGTTTGCACCTGGGTGTCTGGTGCTGAAGAAGATCTTCCCGCATCAAGATGAAGCCAAAAGGAAATTCTCTCCCAACTAGCAAGGTCCCTACATGATTCACCGGGTGTTAACAGGAGGAGCACTCATACTCGCAGAAGTGGACCGAGAAGTCTGGCCAAAACCAATCAATTCAGACGCGGTCAAGTGATACTATGTTTAGACTGTTTACATTTCTTTATCTGATGTAATTGAACTACGCTTGACCTGATTCCCGTTTAAGAGGGAATACGTAGGCAGCCATGTGGGTTCGGTCATATCGTAATAAAATTTTCATTTTCCCCTAGAACCAAAAAATTGGGCAGAATTTGGAGACTGACCCTCAAAATTCGGAGCAAGTCCAGCCGACGCTATCACATGCCAGAAAGTCAGAAATTGGTTAAGAAACTGCGGCAAAATTTTGAGAAGGATTCTCAAAATTCCGAAGAAGTTTGAACAAGTTTCGTCACTCGCAAATGACCGAATGATAATTTACCAAACTGAGGCAGACTATTGAGGAGGACCCTCAAAAATCTAATACAAGAAAGTTGTAATGTCTCTGAAATGTGTTACAGTCATCAGTTTATCTAAACTGCCTGATTTCACTATGATTCCTAAAAATAACTCTATTTTCATCAATAATTGCATATTTTCGAAAACTCTATTTTTGTAACAGCCAGGTGTTACCCAGGGAAACTCAAACAATGCCTCCAGAATGGAGCAGAGCAAAACCAGCAGACAAAGGCACGAATCAACCTCCCCTTACAAAACATACAATTTTTCTTTGAGCACAAGCACATCTGACATAACAATAGCATTGGAAAATATATACACGCAGCAAAATCACTATCAATCGGGCCACCAGATACCGAATATATCTCCAGCTAAGAAATACTCTACTCTTATTTCCTAACTATTCACTACATAAGGCTAAGCATTGCCTTCCCTTTGCATAGGACTAAGCCCTGTCCCGAACCTTGCATGAGGCTAAGCCCTACCTCCATATCTGCATAAGGCTAAGCTCTGCCTTCCATCTGCATGGGACTAAGCCATGCCCGCATCTTGCATGAGACTAAGCTCTATCTCTAATCTTGTATGAGGCTAAGCCCTGCCTCCATATTTGAATAAGGCTAAGCTCTGCTTTCCATCTGTATAAGGCTAAGCCCTGTATCGAATCTTGCATGAGACTAAGCTCTGTCTCCAATCTTGCATGAGGCTAAGCCCTGCCTCCATATTTGCATAAGGCTAAGCACTGCCTTCCCTTTGTATGGGACTAAGTCCTGTCCAGAATCTTGCATGAGGCTAAGCCCTGCCTCCATTTTGCATAAGGCTAAGCACTGCCTTCTCTTTGAATGAGACTAATTCATGTCTCTATCTGCATGAGGCTAAGCCCTATCTCTATTTTTCATAAGGCTAAGCATTGTCTTCTCTTTGCATAAGACTAAGCCATGTCTCCTTCTGCATGAGGCTAAGCCCTGCCTCCATTTTGCATAAGGCTAAGCACTGCCTTCTCTTTGCATGAGACTAAGCCATGTCTCCATCTGCATGAGGCTAAGTCCTACCTCCATTTTGCATAAGGCTAAGCACTGCCTTCCATTTGTATAGGACTAAGCCCTGTCCCGAATCTTGCATGAGGCTACACCCTGCCTCCAATTTGCATAAGGCTAAGCACTGCCTTCTCTTTGCATGAGACTAAGCCTTGTCTCCATCTGCATGAGGCTAAGCCCTGCCTCCATATAGACATAAGGCTAAGCACTGCTTTCTCATGGGAGTAAGTATTGTCCCTCCTTGCATAAATGTTGCTCTATTCCGGCACTATCTATTTGCTCCTCTTTCGGGCTAAGCTCTGCCCGCCACCTCACAAGACTAAGCCTTGTCTTGTTGATTTCAGTATCATATTGTTGCATCTCATGGGCTGAAACATCGCTAACTTGTCAAAGGCATTATCCTCATTGCCAGAAGACACCATGCCATGGCCTGAGGATCTCACAAATTTGCATATCATTATTCAAAGGCGTCATGGTTCAGAGGCACCATCCTCATGGCCCGAGAACATCATTTCATGGCCTGCGAATCTTCTATCTCACAATTCATGGCCCAGGACATCATAGTCTAAGGACGTCATCTGCACCGTCCAAAGACAATCTTTCATGGTCCAAAGGAAATTTGCATCACGTTTAAATTCTCGCAGTAATCTATGTACTTGCATGCACCCTATTTTGAGTTTGCATGTGATCCCGGAGGTAACCATTTTTTCAAAAAGGAGCAGCCTTCGCTCCGGTTTCCGTTCGTACCATTTTTCACTTTGCCATTCAAAACTGATGGTCATCAGTCACCCATCCTACTCCGTTATATCCAGCTATCTATCCTATGGTACATCCGATACATTCCGGATTCACAATCATAACTCCATCAGACATTACCCTTCACAAAAGAACCTTTACTGGAACTAGCTACCATTCATGTAATAACTCTGTCGGCTTCATTCACCGATGGGTCCAGAACTACACACGGGCTAATTCCTGTAAAACCAGGGATATGTAGGCAGCTCAAAGACCAGAGTTCAGCCTCTATTTTTCTAAAAAGAAAAAGAAATATCCCGTTCGGTCAAAATTGGCCATCATTTCTTTACCCGAAAACTCTTTCATCCTTCCCGGTAAAGAGGGGCAGTTGTTGATACCCAATTTTTCCCTAAAATATGTTCAATACTATGCATTGGTATCAATTAGTTTTTTTTTTTACAATTTTTACATTCTTAAAAGATTTTAATTAATTCATCCCGGTATTTTGTTTATAAAATAATCACTGATTGCATCCCAAATAGTTTTATAATAATTTGTGGCTTAATTTTATTATTTCGCATTTGTACCAAGTTTCAATTATTGTACAAATAGCCACATTTGTATTTTTTAGGGTACAATTGCAATTACTTTGCAATTATAGCCCATGCATACATTATTACATTATTTTAAAGAAAAATAACCTTTTATATATTTAAAATTTTAAATAATTATTATAAAACATTTCTAGGCATGGAAATTATTTTTTATAATTTATTAATTACTTTTAAAAATTGTTTTAGCAATTAAATGGGTGTTTAACAAATGACCCTTTTTATTTCGGACCTAGCCTAATTAAATGGCCCAATGTCAACCCCAAATCCCTACCCCACTAAGACCAGACCAAAATTGAATTAAAACACGACCCCAAACTTTTCAATCCTGGCCGTTGATCACAGAGATCAACGGCTACCGTTCGCTCTTACCATTTTTAACCTAATGACCCCCTAACCTAATTCATTCTCATCAAACAGCCGCCCTAGAATCCCTAATCCTCTCCGTCTCTCTGAGACCTAATCCTAACGCTAGTCGCCGCCACCTAAAACCATCCCTAATCCCTTTGATTCCTATTCGATCCATGGATTTGCATGGCTGTTTGAGACTTCTACTTATCTCCTACGTCTCCTGGTTTCCCGTTCGTGCGATCTCATGGAAAGATCTCGTAGAGATCTAGTCCATATCTTTTCCAAGACTCCTTGAGAGTTCGCCTGTGGTCTGTGAGTGCTTTTCTATCGATGTTTTACGGTGCAAATCTCTGGTCCAAGGCCAGATTCTCTTTACCCTCTCCTTTTTCTTCAAAACCCTAATATTTAGACTTGAATATGTCCAGATCTTTGTAGATCTGGAACGATTCTGAGTTCATCACTAATTTTTTCTTTAAGATTCTCTTATTTCTCTACTTCTAACCGATTATTAGCACTATGTTACGAAGAATTTTTGTTTTCCTTGTTATTTGTTGTCTGAATCTCTGCATATTTGAAGTGTTTCAAGTTTCCATGGCTGTTTTCTTTAAGGGTCCTCTAATTTTCCCACTGTTAATCAACTTCAGGTATATTTTAAATTAGGGTTTTGGCTTCGCAAAAGGTTTTCTGAAATTTGTCATGTTTTTGTTTAATCTTTCTATAATGACTATGTTCCAGACTTGATTGCTTGACTGTTCATTGTTTGATTTCAACAATTTTTTGTCCGTCATTGTTTGAATAATCGACTAATTAGCCTATTTATCTAGGGTTTTACTTGTTTACTAAATTAATTTACTGATTTTTGTTTGTTTACCTTAATCCTTAGTTTCTTAATTGACACCTCTTGTCTATTTATGGGTTGATTAACCCTTGATTTGTCTCTGATTACCCATATTGCCTTATTTGTGAAATTGGTTACTTGATTTACGATTTCTAACCCTAATTGACTGATGAGCCTACTTCTTGCCTTATTTGAAATTCAGTTAGAGTTATTCATGGTGTAATTCCCAAACTTTCTGTCCCTATCAAGCTTGATTTATTATTTAATTACTTCCCTTACCTTAATAAACTATCTATATGGTTCAGGGATTCTTACCGATTCCCTATTTGGGTATGATTTAGATTCTTTACCCTTATTAGCTTTGTTTGTTGTGACCATTAAGTAACTACCACTAATTAAGGGGCCTATTCCGGATTCCCTTACATGATTTGATTCTATAATTATTTGATTGCCCCTAATTGGTTGACTTCTAATTCTCTTTACCTTATTTGCTCTACTCTCTATGTGCTATATATACTCTCATTCCGATTCTTCTAGACACGAACAACAGTTCATAAGCACACTCACACATAAATTCTACTCTTATCTCTCTACTACTTGTGTTCATTTGTTTGTCTAGTCGGCTGAAAGCCATGACTAGACTGTTGAATCCTGCTACTTTACTTTCTGCTTCTGCTTCTCTAACTGGTATGCTCTCACTTTACTATCATGCAAACCTCTGTATGAATATAATGTGTACTTCCTATTCCCAGCATGTCTCTTTTATATTACTAAACCAGTAGGATCTTCTAGATCAACCTGTCTATCTTTAACTAAACCAATGTGTTTCATGATTCTTGTTCTTAGTCAGCATATGTATTGCCATTCAATTAGGTTGCATGCTTCCTGCTATTCGACTTAACCTGTATGATTCTTTATAATTAACATGTCTTTTCTTCTGTCTTGATCGAACCTATATGTCTATTGCAATCACATGTTTGCTTCTATGTTGACTGCAATAACATGCCTACCTCTACCTGGTTGAATCTATGTGTGCCCTGCTCTCAATCTGTTTGTTCCTGCTTTAGTTAGACTTCTGCGTATCCATATGAACTAGACTCATGCTTATTTCTTATGACCAATATGACTCCCCAGCCCTACTATCCCTCTGTATGTGATTGAATGCTCACCTAGTAATAGCTAGTAAGCTAATTTGAAACTCTCAGTTACCCTATTTCTTATCTGACTGCTAGGACCTTTGTTTGAGTTGAAGTGATTGAATGACCTTATGTGCTTTTTACTTCGTGGGAATCCAAAATTATTTTCTTAAAACTATCTCTTGTTTTCAACTCCTACTCTTGGAACACCTAGGGTCTTGCTTCTCTAGTGTAAGCATTGCTTAGGGGTCCCTGAGGCTCCTCTGAACTTTTTCACATTGGAGCTGGCTTTCCAAAACTTGCTAACAAAGGGTTACTTTAAAGGTTTCATGGTGTGAGCATTGTCCGGGGTCCCTGAGGACCTTGGGAACTTTAACACACCAAGATCATGTTGGGTGCACTATGTGATTATGGCATTTGTGGACTGGTTGAAGGCCTGGTCTTCCAGGTGTATATTTTGGGCCTATATTCAGGCTCCCTATAGTTGTAGTAATTCTACTTCTGTAATTCATTATTAGCGTTGGTTTGTAATAATAATCTCTTGTAAATAGATATTGGGGAAATTAGTAAAAGGGAGGGACTTTTATATATCTTTTGTGGGAATCGGGTAAAAACCATGCTCATAGGACCGTTATAATTGTCTACATGCATTAGAAACCATGCTCATAGGACTATTATGATTATTTTTATGAGTAGAAGCCATGCTTACCGGATTGCTATGTGCATTAGAAAACATGTTTATAGGATCACTACACTATCTGTTCTAAATTTCCATTCTGCATTCTCTTACTTGTATTAAAAAATATGGTTCTTAGGTCATTTATTAATTATGCCTTAATAATCACGTTCACCAACTTTCCTATGTGCATTAGAGATCATGTTTCTAGGATTTTTACTGCATTTGGCTTAAAACCATGCCTATAGTTTAAACGTATAAAAAATCAGTTATCACCTAGCCTATAAGGAATACGCATAAAAAACAATCTCAACACTTAGACATCATACTCTTAGAGATGAAAATGTCTGTAATGCCTGTGTTCATTCTTCAGCACCTAGATAGCATATGGGTTCAATAAAAAAATAAAATATGTCTGCCAATTACTGATTTAGAATTATGGTCTTTCATTAATACCTAGATGACATGTTACCGCTAATCCACGCCTTGGCAAGCCTATAGAATGAAGGTTTAATAAACTGTGAAACTGCTTTTCTTATTGTGACAGCCCAAACTCAACAGGTTCTAAAAAGTCAGTAGACAAACTGAATAGTTCTTTAGCTCTTTTGCCTTTAACTCAACATTGCATATTCTATGCTTGTCATGCTCACCTAGATATCATGTTCTAGGGCTTTTCTTAAATATCTATTGTTTGAGACGTGCACTTACTTGCTCTATTTCTTGAGGTAAAATATGAGCCTTTTAATTGTTCCATATTTGGTCCAGTCCTATATGTTTTGTATGTCGCCTAGAGTTTCTCCTTTTAGTTATTGTAGGAGAGTCCACCTTACCTAGAAGTATTAAATACCTCTGGACTATATAAGTAAAGGGACGGGTAGTGCACGTATAGTATACATAATTGAGTTTAGATCTAAGGTATGTGCATCTAGTTACCCGCTCGGCGCGCATACTTGATCTTGGACTGAGACTTCACGGTGAGCCCCCCCTTTGAGTCGTTCAACAGCATGCCGGAGTTTCTCTTTTGTTGTACCTGCCTATTCTATTTCAGACAGTAGGATAGTCATCTTTTGTATATTCTGCTAGTTGCCCACACACTTGTGACACTAGATCTTAGCACATATTAGTAGACTTAATTTTTGGGTTGTATTTCTATAGTTATGATTTCTTCTAGTTATTTCTATTTTGCTCACCTTAAAAGTCCGTTATTTATCAAATGCTTTAAATTTAAGTAAAGTTAGATATTGGGATTGTTTAATAAAAATGGGAATTCACTAGTTGATCAGTGTTGGTTGGCCTAACAATGGTGTTGGACGCCATCACGACCTATAATGGACTTTGGGTCGTGACAACATGGTATCAGAGCCCTAGGTTCACGTAGGTCTCACAAGTGATGGGCAGGTCTAATAGAGTCTTGCGGATCGATGCGGAGACATCCGTACTTATCTTCGAAAGGCTATAGGTTCTTAGGGAACTACTCTTTATTCATCTTATATCGTGTAGTTAATAATATACTAAGTTTCTTTCTTCTATTCTCTCATAGATGGTGAGAATGCGTACAACAGACATTTCGGACCCAAGAGGAGCTGCTACCCCTGTCGCTAGAGGCCGAGGTAGAGGCCAAAGGAGGGCACCGGCCCGAGGTAAGGGACGAGGACGTCCCAGAGTTGCCCAGTTGCACTGCTAGTGGATCCAGTAAAGGATACCATCATTGAGGAGCAGGGCGAGGTGCCAGTAGTAGAGCCTGCCCCAATGGATTTCATGATAGCACCCGGCTTTCAGGAGGCCATGGGTCATATGCTGCGGTTCATGGATTCTATGACCTAGGATAGTTTATTTCCAGCAGACCCAACCACATCTCAGGCGGGAGGGGGAGCATAGACCCCTACTGCCCAGGCTTCCGGGTATGCAGCTGTAGTGTATCAGACTCCGGGTGCACTACCCGCGGATGGGACCTAGCCAGTTGTAGCAGTAGCACCGGAGCCTAGACCAGTTGCGGACGGCGATCCGTAGAAGTTATTAGAAAGATGGAATAGGCTACACCCTTATGTCTTCGGAGGTGAGCGTTCTGAGGATGCCCAGAATTTCATCGATAGGTGCAGGGACAGATTGCATGACATGAGGATATTGGAGTCTTATGGGGTTGACTTTACTACTTTTCAGCTGGAGGGCAGGACCCGTAGATGGTGGAAGTCTTATCTTCTTGGTAGACCAACGGGTTCTCCTCCCATGTCTTGGGGTCAGTTCACACAGCTTTTCTTGGATAGGTATATTCAACCCACTGAGAGGGAAGAGTTGCGGTATCAGTTTGAGCAGCTTGAGCAGGTTCATATGTCAGTGACCGATTATAAGGCGAGGTTTTTTGAGTTGTCTCGCCATGCACTTATGATACTTCCTACGGATGCAGAGAGAGTACAGAGGTTTGTTGCAGGGCTGCACTCCGGTATTAGGGCAAATATGACCCAAGAGGTTGAGATAGGGACTTCTTATCAGCTGGTAGTGGAGATTGCTCGGAGGATTGAGGGCTACCGTTAGAGAGGTAGAGAGTAGATGCAGTAGGACAAAAGGGCCCATTTCTCTGGAGAGTTTAGAGGTGCCCCAGTTAGGGGCAGAGGTCAGTTTGGGAGGGGTCAGCCTAGCAGGCCCCATATTCAGCACCACCACCTCCTCGATGTGCTCCATCGCTCTCTTATTTTAGCGCCATACAAGAGAGCTCTTACCGCCACTAGTCATCCAGGGTTCTTCCAGTAGGTACTCAGGTCACCGGGGTTCTTCCAGCTCCTATTTTAGTGCCATGGCGGAGAGTTCATACCGCCCACCGGCTATTCAGACTTCTTCTAATGGGTCTACGGGCCATCAGGTCAGATATCATGTTCATATTTTGAATGATTTGCTGAGTTAAATTTATCTTTCCCCTCAAGTTTTTAAAGGTGATTATTATTACATGATTCCTTGTATAACTCGTTGGATGATTAGAAGTAAGTAGTCTGGATTGACTATATGCATATATACTTTCTCTGTGAATACTTGTTTGCATATCTCATATATGTTCCTTCACCCTTTTGATGATAACAAAAGGGAGAGAGAATAGATGGTATAAAACTTTCCTTGCAAATTTTAAAGATAAGATGCATGAAGGTAGGGGAGCATAACTGAGGAACGCATAAAGTGAGGGTGAGCCTTTACTTGTTCCATCATCTATACATTGAAGAGATAACTTCAGGGAAGTAACCAATTTATCTTACTTATCTCTTTAATGTGTTTCATTTGATCTTCTTGGATTAAAAATTTTCATGTTTTGTACTCAATGGTTTGCCATCATCAAAAAGGGGGAGATTGTTAACCCCAAGGTTTCATAGACTAAATTCGATGATACCAAACTAACATAAGGTTTAATCAAAAAATATTTACTTGTGATAAATTTATTTTATTGGTACAGGTTTATTATGGAAAGCAGATGGAAGAACGATGGTTGATTTACTATAAAGTCGAGAAAGGAAATATTTATAATGCATACTACTTTTATGGAGGATATTATTGAGATTTATTGTGATATGGAATTACGGGAGAAGATATGGAAAAGAAAATATAGAAGATTTGTAGAAGATTAGTACAAGTAATACAAAAGAGGAAGAGTATGCAATGGAAAAGCGTGTTGACCTACTAAAGAAATTATATTCCAAGAACAAAGGAGAAAATATTTTCTATATTGAAGATCTACTACCTTATGAGAGGGAGATTGGACAGAAGAATGGTATTGCTCTAAAAAAAAGGAAGAAGTTTGAAGTGGAAAGAAGTTTAGTACTACACTCAAAAAGGAAAAGTATTAATAGAGGCTTGGTACTGCTATTAAGGAGGAATATGATCTTGAAAGATTTTTGCTATACAACTGGATGCCATAATATAAGGAAGTGTATAAGATAAATTTTGGAGGCAATCAAGCAAGAAGATCAAGAAGATCATGCACGTGAACACATTCAGATTCAAAGAAGATCAAGTCAAATTCCTTGGGATAGACGGTCAATACTATTCATTAAATGCTTTCCACAAATAGCTAAACTCTCTTCCAAATAGCTATTGTTATGCAGCAATTTTAAATCTCATGGGTATTGCACAAAATAGCAAAGGGTACAACAACAAAAAAAGAACAAGCCACTTCAATTATGCGACAAATCAGAAAACCATATCAAGGAGGATTTACATCAAATATGGAGCAACGATCAGAATAATTCCAAGAAAGAGGAATAACTATTTAAAGAGGATCTGAAGACACTTCTTAGTACCAGCTTCACAGACAACTTTCCTACTCTTTTTACACCTTAGTCAAGCACTGTATTCTTAAGTTTACTAGTGTCATAAAAGATAGAGAGAACGGAAAAAATACTGAGAGATTGTGTCATTGTTCGTTTTTTTGGTGAGCGAGTGAAAACCAAAGTGTCGTTGTTGGTGAGTGAGTGAAAACCAAAGTGTCATTGTTGGTGAGCGAGTGAAAACCAATCACTACTAGAAATACAGACTTTTCCCACGGAAGAATCGGCGGGAAATCTGTGTGAAATTTCAATATTTCCACGATATTCCCAAGGGAGACACTCGGTGGGAAAATAGTTTCCCACGACATTCGTGGGTAATTCCTAGCGAGTTCCCCACTGAGGGTTTGGTGGGGTCACCAAGTGTAATTTCCCACGAATGTCGTGGAAAAGGTAAGAAAATAAGATAATTTAGTTTTCTTAAGTTTTCCACCAAATCCGTAGGAAGTATTAAAAATAATTTAGATATTTTTTTTATTTTACCCATGGAAGTATTGGGAAAGATATTCCCACAAAAATCAGTGGGGTGCTGGAAAAAATGCACAAAATTCCCACGAAGTCGGTAAGAAATTCGTGGAAAATCTGAAAAATATCTTCATGGCCAAATCTGTTTTTAGAACTACTCCACCTGCCAAACAGAAAGTACAACCAACAATACAAGATTAAATACAATTAAGCATTCAAATACCAAATTCAACATGCAATCCAATTCATTTCATAAATAACAACTAATCAATCCATTTCATAATTAATCCAACTAATCCAAAAGTAGAACAAGAACTCAAAAAATCCAACATTCAATATTCAACATCCAAGTACCATCCAAGACAAGCTAATAAAAGAAACTACTCCTTAGTTATCATCAGATGCTGGAGAACGGGGTACAGGAAATGCACCAGATGCTAAGAGGGAGTTTAGCTGAGACTTGAGACTTTTAACATCACTAATGACAAGTCTTAATGCATCGTCCTTTCGCCTCATTTCTTCCTCCCTTCGCTTTGCCTCTACCTCTCTTCGCCTATCTTATTCCTCCCTTCGCTTTGCCTCTTCTTCCCTTGCAGCCCTTTCTTGAAGATACTCTGTAATCTTCGCTACCTTCCTATTCAATTGCTCAAACTCATCCAGATCAACCGAACAATGTGACGAAATTAGAACCAGAAAATCCAAACGTACGACGGCCGAGACTAAATTCTGATCCAAGGCCGTAGACTCTCCCCTTATGCACGCCACCAGCTGTCTTAATCCACATGTCCATGATCTCCTCTTGGGTTGGTTGGATTGGCCTACCTTGACCATCAATCGCCTGGCTTTGAATGAACTTCTCCAAGATTCATTTGAAATTATCCTGTAAAAAAATTACAAGTATTATAAAAGTAAATTTTATTAAAGAAAACTTATGCAAGTAAGTATCTTTATTTCTCAAACTTTAAAGTAAAACACACGGAGAGATAAAAAGTGTAGCAGCCTAGCTGTACTTAATCACTTTAAAGTATCTTTATTTCTCAAACTGGTATAGAAGGAGAAAGTTAAAAACAGAATGTAATGAAATGAAATTTAGATAAACTAAGAGGAACTAAAAGGAAAATTGCTAGCTATAACAATTGAACCATCTGTTCTCCAAAATTTTGGTAATTATCTTGCAGCATACCGTCAAAAACATTAATAATAGGTTTTTCTTGAAACATTAATTGTCTCTCCAGATTTCAATAGATCCTCTTCCCTGCATCTTTATACAAAACTTTTCCCTTTGCCACTCTTATCAAATAAAAGCTTATCTAATCAATCCTATACTATAGTTGCTTTTGATATTTAGGGCAAATAAATATGCACACGATATTCAAAGAGATGCAGTAGAATGATACACCCAGAAATCACGATGCTGTTAACGCAATAAACTTGACAATGGGCAATTAGACTGTCTAAAAAGTTAGGTACTTGGATTAGAAAAGTGATTTTTGTTTTTTGAGCGTTTTCTATATGGTTTCTTTGAGTAGAATCCAATTACACAAACATCTAACACATCAGATTCTCACCATGTCATATCAAGGATTAATTCAGTTACTCAGATGTGACCTCATGAAGTTGAACCAAGGTAACTTTACATTGTCTTGATCAGGTAAATTCACATTGTTATAATTCAAAAACACATCAAGAGCAAGAAAAAGAAGAAGAAATGTGATATGACAAATACACGCCAATCTTAATGCTATGTTTACTGTTTTTGTAGTAACAGAGGTTTTACTGTATGACAAGTGGTAACACTCAAGAAATTTTATAGAATTTTTATTTTTTATTGAATGAATGATATTAGTACTAAAATCCAAACCAAGACTCAATATAATGACATTGACAACCTTTATAATCATTTATCTCTTCATGTTTGGCAGCTAACAAATTTACTATGTGAACCCACGAAAGAAAGCTGCTTAAAATGTGCATGATTGATCCTCTTAATTTGATCAGTGTTTTGCTGCTATTTAGGGGTGTTCCTTATCGAGAATTAGCTCTCTATATGGTAATATGACTGCTAGTCAAGGGAAAATGCACAAGGCATTAAGATGTAGAGAACCTGGTTTTAAAGCTTGCATGTATACATGGAAATCACTTAGTTAACACTTTTTGACGCTTATGACAAGAGAAGAAGTTATTAATTTATTACGCTTAATGCTAATAAGATCGCGATATTGTTAATTCATGTATGTGAAGAATGTTGTTAATCTTACGTGGGTTGTCTCAGCGCGCGGCTCGATCCAAATCGTTTTTGTTCCATCCTTCAATTTCTTTATGTGGGTTTCCTCAAACATATCATCATGACTAACTGGTCTTCCTTTAGCCTTTTCCTGGAAAAATAAATAATATGTTAAAAAATGGTAACTAAAGCAGTTATAAATCAAGAAAAATATAATAAAACACATTACCAATCTTCTTCGATGAGCCGCCATACTAATTGAGCCACCCGTGTGCGCACCGAGCCACCCTTGTTGGACAAACGGGATGCCCTTCCATGTTCGCTCTTCTTCTTATATTTCGGAGATTTTCAATACTCAAGAAGATTAACCCATAAATCATCAAGAATCCAACTTGGCCTCTTATTACTTTCTCGAGTAGTCTGAAGCATATCAGACAACCTATCAGAATTTTTCTTAAAGAAAATGACTCGTACCTCAGCTTCAAAATTGTATGACCATGCACACTTCATCTGCAAATAAAACATGTTAGAATGACTATAGCGAGTTGAAAACTAAAGCAAAAGATTAATTTTACCCTAAATTCAGCAAATATTTTGTCCCTAATGTGACTTGGAACATCTAACCAAGACCTCCATGGTGCGTGATAAAATGAACACATCGATTCAACCACGGCTTTCATAGCCTGAGGAGGATAAAAGCTGCATTGAATTTAAAATAAGTTAGAAACTATATTTAGAATTAATTATAAATTAAAAGATGAATATGTACCCTGCTCCATCGGGCACAATAATCAACCTCCGAAGTTCATCATATTTTCCACATTTTGAGGATCATCCTTCGTATATAAGTCTGTGTAGGAGGCTGTGTAGCTGTATCACTATCGGTGTATGGGGATGTCGAATTACCATCGACTCCAATATCTGGCATAGAAATGCTGGGAGATGAAGACGGAGTGAATTCATACGAAGGCTTGGAAGAGTGGCTAGCAGACTGACTAAATGATGAAGACATGCCAAAGAAAGATGATGAATGGATGATTGGAGAAAATGATGATCGGATGCCAGAAGAAGATGATGAAGGAATGGCTGGAGAAGATGATGATGGCATGACAGGGCAAGATGATGAGGGTATGCCCGAAAATAGAGTGAATTTAGATGAAGGCATGGAAGAGTTCCTAGCAGATTGACTAAATGATGAGGGCATGCTAAAGGAAGATGATGAATAAATGAATGATTGGAGAAACTGGTGATTGAATGGCAGATGAAGATAACGAAGGAACGATCGGACAAGATGATGATGACATGACAGGGTAATGGAGTGAAGTGAGAGAGAGAAGGGGGGTCGAATTACCTGAAAATGGAGTGAATTGAGAGAGAGAGAGAGAGAGTGACGGAGGGAGGCATCGTGGAGTGGAAGATACAGCGAAAATACAGAGGCATCTGTGGAATAGAATGAGGGAAAACTTAAGGTTATGTGAATAATAATAAATTTTCCCACTACTACCTTGAGAAATCTCTATGGGAAATCTTTTTCATAATTATAAGAAAACTTTTAAAATATCCATTCACACTGAGTCTATGGGAATATGTAAAAAAGTTTTTTATTTATTGTTTAATTTCCCACTGTCTTCACTGGAATTTTTTTTCAGTTTGATATAATTATTTTTTAATAATTTTTCCCACAGGATTAGAGGAAACTAAGTTACGCGCATTTTTGCGCCAAAACCTTCCCACGGATAGTCACTGGCAAATATTATTATTTTTCTCAGAAAGAAATTTTAATTTTTCCATTGCATTTCGGTAGGAATTGCCACTGAAAATTTTTTCGTGGGAAAATGATGTGTTTCTAGTAGTGAATCCTTTGTTTGTTGTTGGTGAGCGAGTGAAAACCAATCTTGTCACCGTTAGTGGTGTTAGAAAAATAATTTTGATAACTCAAAAAGAAATATTCAAATTAGTGTGTAGATTCATTCTTTTAATATTATTTTAATGAGTGTTTATTATACCAATAAATTAAATATATTTTAATGTCAATAACTGAAAATTACAATAACTTTGAATATAATGTTTTATTAACATTGAATGGATATCAAAATCAGTTATTTTTTATAACTCTGAATTTGACCAAAGTTGGTCTTGTATGACCGTTTACTTAACATTAAATTTGATAACCATTTCCTTAACTTTTGTAACTAACGTTTCTATTGGCCGTAATGATTTAACGTTTTGGCATTTGAAGCCTTAATAGATTTTAATGATTTTTATTACCTATAGATGTCCATCTCCCTTGTGGACTATATATAAATATGTCTTTTTTGTGTTCATTTGGAGCAGAGCGAAAAGAGTGAAAAACTTTTCTTCTAATTTTCTTCTATTGTGCGTGGTTATCTTTGTTAATCTTTGTTGTTTATACTTCTAGTGTATACTAGAAGAGCTTGTTGAATCCTGGGGGATACACCTAATTTTATTTATCACGATGTGGGCGAAATATCCTTAAGAACAGTGTCCTTGACACGCCTCAAGCTAAATCTTATTCTCCATAATCCAATATATTTCCAACAGGTGGTGATCGCTGAAAACCACAAAGACTGTACTCAATTCAATTTACAAAGATATCTAAAAAACAACACTCTTGCAACTCAAGAAGGCTAGATTATGATACCACATTAGTACCTAACCAATATAAAAATTTCTGGTATCATTTATTTTATCGCTCTCATATTATATTCTGTTCCTTTACTGTTTGTTGTGCTTTACATTTGTTTAAATCGAAAAGACTAACAGTTATGTGCAGTATTCGACTAAGTTTAAATACAATCGACCAATTTTTTAATAGGCGTGCAATTCACACCTTCCCTTTTATACTTTCAAGTTGCACCATCAATAACATCTGATTTTTTGGGAAATAAACCAATCAAGAGCCATTGTTAATCGAGGATGAAGTTGCAGTTATGTCATCCATGTAATTCTCGCAATCATCAAACAATGAAGCCACATCTTGGCACATTGCAGCATTTCCAAGACCTTGAAGAGTGTTGTATTTACCGTTGCTGTGATTGGTAACTTTTTTGGTGGGTCTGACTTAGACTTCACTAATATTATACTTTCTCCCGTCCATAATAAGTGACCAATTTACTTTGGGCATAACCATTAAGGAAATACTAAATTCTAGACGGAAATAGTTAGTCTGACTAAATTACTTTTCATTAAATATTGCATTATAGTTATAGTAGCACTTACTTTGCTTCTCAAAAGTGAGAAGTACATAACTTTTAGGAATACGTACATAAGAGTAATTTTGGAAAAACAAAATAAATTTTTTCTTAATTATATAAATGAACACTTATTTTGAACCAAAATAAAAAAATAAATTTATCATTTATTATGGACCGGGAAAGTACTAGCTACTACAATTGTTATTGATACTTTCTCAGTCGTTTCCTTTGCAATTACAGAGAGAATCTCTTCATCCACAACCACTGATAATACTATGGCTTATATAGAGTTTTCTAGAGATATTCTGTTAACTGCCTTAATCTTTTAATTAATTGCTCTTTTTTTTTAATTGTATGTACTTGTTTTATTTAGAAGGTTCTTAGGAAGTTTCCTGTGAGTAAATTAAAGATAGTACAGTATTAAGGTTATATAGAATTTTCTATATATATTCTGTTAATTAGTGTCTTAATTTTCTAATTAACTAATTTCTCTGCAAATACGTTGCACGTGTATGGCGAACCATGTAGTATATAAAATACAAGTTTTTGTGAATATTTAATTAAGATCATTGTATGATGACTTGTTAATTGAAGTCAAGATGATATCATTTGAACATATAAAGATGAATAATCAAAGTTTAATTTGATACATATGCTTTGCTTATTTTGATTTTATGAGGTACAAACATATAATGAAGCGTATATCGCATAATATTCCTTATAGATGATATTCCTCTTATTTATTTCGATTACTCTCTCATGACCAACTCTTGTTACCGAAATTAATATCCCTTCTGAAAGTGCTATGTAAAGTTAGCCACACGAGAAAATATGTTGCGGCAATCCAACATTGGGGATTGATTCTAATTTTGGTTATCATTTTGACTGAAACAAAAATGGTTAGATGGACAAAACAAAAATAGTATAATAATAATAATAACATAAGATCAGATTTTGTACTTTCAATGACGATTATTATTTGAAATAGACGATAACTTAAGGTAAGTTTAAAGATTTTAACATCTTGACGAGCAGTATCTCTTATTATTATTATTATTATTATTATTATTATTATTATTATTATTATTATTATTATTATTATTATTATTACTACTACTACTAATTGTGTCACCAAGTAATCCAAACAACCTATTAAAGAGTATAAAATAAATTTATATTATTGGATACAATGTTAAATCTCTAAGGAAAATATAGCATTTATCAATTAAAAGTTCGTTTCCAAACAAAAATCTGGAAACCAACGATTAACTTAACCCAACAATATATATAATATGTGAATGTGACACAGTGGTCTAAATAGGTAAACCATAAGCTTATTGCTGATGTATTCGTAAAAGTAAAATGCATGATAAAATCAATTAGGTACAATTTAACATTTCACATAAAAAATTCTATGGCTAATTAACAGAATAATTAATTTAAAATATCTAATATTAACTCAAAATATATTATTTTGCATAGTCTTTTTTCTTTTCTGTTGATGTCAAAACTATTTATTCATTATCTCCAGCAAAGATTGAAAAATTGTGATGGCACCTTTAGATTTTACATTTAACCAGTCAACTACAGTCATAATAACAATTCCTTTTCAAGCTAACAACTTTAGTATTTGTTACATGTGAATACTTTAGTCTAACAAATTGGTGATTAAAAAATTTATAATCTGGATTTATGTAAGTAAGTATAATTTTTTTATTACAAAAACAAATAAAAATTACCTATGAAAAGTTTTTTTGTTTACGACATAAATAATAAAAGTTAAAGACAAAAGTATAAGCAAAAGAAAATGATGATTATTGGGTCTTATTTATATAAATCAATAAATGAGGAAATTCTAACTCATATGTTTCATTCCACCTATAAATACCTTCTTGAGCTTTATAATTACAAAAGTAAGAATCATTTGACAATTCACAGAGACAGAGATATACTACATACTATTAACCAAGGTATGTTACTCCCACTATTACCCTTTGATAATCATGAAAGCTAACATATGTTTCAAAAGTTAATTTTTTTTTTTAATTTGCATATTTTCATTCTTAAGCATATTTAATACTAATTACATGAAAAAATGCATGAAGAAAATCATACAGACATCATGATCATCTCTCCTTTTTAATCTCCAGAATAAATCTTAAGGAAAGAAATTGAACCAGAAACTCATTATTATAGTTATAATCTACGAATACAAAATTAAATTAGCATATGCAAAGAAAAGAAATTCAAAATCGTACTTTAACATTTACCTAGTAACATAAGTTAATTACTTCCATTTAACTCTCCGGAATAAATCTTAAGGAAAGAAATTAAACTAAAAACTCATTATTACTATTATACCTACGGATACAAAACTATATCAACATGAACTCCAAAATCGTACTTCAATGGAAGTTAATTACTTCCATTTAGCACACAAGAAATGTAGTCAATAATCAAAGGCAATACAAATATATGGACATGCAAAAAGAAATTGCACCTACATGTTTTTTCAGCCACAAACAAAAACAAAATAATTCAATAAAGTAATAAAAAACCACAATATTAATTAGCAGCATGTGTCGAATGTAAAACAAGGAAACCACAGCTAGGAGGAATATATAAAAAAATATAAATAAAGTTTCATTCGTACTCACCATGGAGTTGATAGTGTAGTACAACAGAAAAATTTCAGCATAAATATATGCAGATAGATGCCGTGGCAACATATGCAAAATTATTGAAATGATTAATTTTGTATAGCACGGTAATCGCTGAAATCAAAACATTTGAATAGAAGTGGCTTTTTTTCTTGAAGCTAACGTTAGTAATAAGAAGTATATTATAGAATATTTAGAGAATTCCTTCATATAAAGATGAGTCTTTTGTTTGATTTAAGAGCCATCAGTGCTCAAGGCATAATTCGGAAAAGTTAGTTATAAAAGAAGGGATGTAACACTTGTAGTTACTATCCAAAAGAACACAACTTTTAGAGGAGGCACTTTAAATTATATTTTATTCTTTTTATTTAAAAAATTTATATTTCTAGTGTTTATTACTACTTAAATTCATATATAAAGAATCAATTTTACATTGTGCAATGTCAGCACGCTCTGTTTATGAAAAGTCCAAGAGTCTGCTTAACGGGACGTTTCGTAAATGTCCAAAAGTCACCTTCTTTTATTTAAATATTATTAAATAACTAAATAAAGTACATTTTAATTATTTAAAAGGTTATTTTAGCAATTTAACTTTTAATTTCTAGGGTTCTCACTTTTACTAAAAGGTGGCATCTCTTCGCCGGTATTCTTCAAAACAGGCGTATGGAGCGTTGGATTACTTTATAGGCATTAGTGTTTTTTTTTAAAATAAAAAAGGGTGTATGTTTAAGTTAATAAAAAGGGAATTAAGTCAAGGGAATTAATGTAATTTGACTTTTTAAGTTATGAGCTTCATGGTTTTAATATAATATAGATATAGATAGATTACTCTTTTTAATAGACTCCATTCATTTCATTTAGAATCTTCTTGGGCAGTATCCAATTTCATGTGCCATTACCACAAATCACCAAACACACCTTAATATTTACACACAAGTAAAACACAAATCCGTGATGCCATACTGTTTGTGGTTTGTTGTTCATGTACATAATTTCCAATAGTTTATCAAGATTTGATCTTCTTTTGCTAAAGCTATGCGGTGGAATTATATTATTGATGGATTAAGTCAAATTTTAAATAGAGGGGTCAAGTTTATTCAATAACATTCATAGATATATTTATTAAAGTTTTTTTTCCCTAGTTTTTATATACTAAGGCTTAATTTTTTAAAATCAAATTATTGAACATATGGTAATAGTTAAATGAGTGTGTCTCTATACTATTAATTCTGGAAATTAAAGTGAATGAAGTTACATTTAAAACTTTCAATGTTACATGCAAAACCTGTTTTCGTAAAAGAGTTTTTTTTTTTAATTTTTAAAAGTTCAGCATGACATTATTTTAATAAAAGAGTGCTACAAAGCAGAAGGCAAAGCATTATTTGTTGGATTCATATAAAAATAAGAAGGTAAATTTTACTAGCTACAAACCAACCCTAATTAAACTGCTAAAACTCTCAACTTCAAAGCCATCATTGATAGTTACCTCTTAAAGCAACACAATTCGGGTATTATGATTTATGGCAATGCATGAGTTGCTCTAATGTGCACGTGTACCACACACACGTGCAACACTTGAGTTCTTTTGAAGTACGTTTTTTTTCATATTACATAATTAATAGAAAGCTAAGAGATCTTCTTTCCATAAAGCTTTTTCATTTTCACTGAAAATGTAGGCTTTAAGTTGAGTTGACATAATTTTGTGCGTGAGAACTTACAAATGTTATTTCTTGATTAACTTAAGTCAATGGAGGTTATTTTTGAAAGATTTTGTTATGCGGGCAAAAAATTCAAAACCATCCCTTACAATGTTTCTTAGATAAAAAGGAAAAAACACGAATGAGTACCGATCCCAAATATTATTTCTAAATAATTAACTCAGGCTTAATTATTCCCAATAAATCTAACTAATTTCTCAAATCACTGATCATAATACAACATGAACCAACCCAAATTGTACTGACATATATTAATTTACAAGAGCACACAACATCAGAAAGCAGACTACTTTTAATCAATTGAAAATTTGAATATGTAATAAAAAATAGCTACTAGTTTGTGGAGCTAAATGTTAATGTTTATTTCATTCTGCCTCATTTTGGAAACCTAATGAAGAATAAGAGAATAATTACCGGATTATCAAAAAGAAAAGAAAAAAAAAAAAAGAGAAACACATCAGCTAACTGAAATGAAAATTGGCTAGTCTTTACATGTGATAATAGTATCTCTTAATTCAAACTCGACATTTCTGGCGTAGCTGTCTTAGCTTATTTTCCAGAAAATAAAGTAGTCTCCTGTCGAATTAAAAGTGAATTCTGCGTTTCGAGGCCTTAAAAACCTCTTTCGGCATCATCTCGATTTGCGTGCGCAGTCCGGGTGCATAGCGGAAAGCCATTTTGTGAAAATCTGTGAAAAATGATGAATTTTGCATTTAAAATGAGTTTAAGTTACTTCGGTCAACATTTTGGGTAAATGGACCCGGACTCGTGATTGGACAGTCCCGGAGGGTCCGTAGGAAAATATGAGACTTGGGCGTGTGCCCGGAATCGAATTCCGAGGTTCCAAGCCCGAGAAATGAATTTTTTAAAGAAAATTATTTTCTGAAATTGTTTATGAGTTTTGGAATGAATTGTGATTAAAACTTGATGGTATCGGCCCCGTCTTTTAGTTCTGGCGCCCGGTACAGGTCTTATATGTGATTTAAGATAGGTCTGTGAAATTTGGTAAGAAACGGACTTGAAACGACATGAAACGGATCGTTTTTGAGAAAATTGGAAATTTGAAGTTCTTAAGAAAATTTCATGATTTTGATGTTAAATTCAAAGTTGTTGATGTTATTTTAGTGATTTGAATGTACGAGCGAGTCCGTATAATATTTTTAGGTTGGTGTGCATGTTTGGTTTGGAGCCCCGAGGGCTCGGGTGAGTTTTGGATAGGCCACGGGGTGGATTTTGGACTTAATGAATTGCAGGTTTTTAGCTGGTGTGATCAGGCCTGCAGGCTTCGCAATTTGCGAAGCCTGGCTCGCAAATGCGAGTTCGCAAATGCGAAGGCTGAGTCGCAAATGCGAAACAACCCAGGCCAGTTCCTCCTCGCAAATGCGAGATTCCCTTCGAAAATGCGATACACTCCTTATTGGGCCTGTCATCGCAAATGCGACCCCTTGTTCGCATTTCCCATCTCGCAAATGCGAACCTCGCAGAGGTCGGGGTTCGCAATTCCCATATCTGCAACCTGCAATTTTTATACTTAGCCGAAAATCTCCCATTTTTCACACTCTTTCAAAACCAAAATATTCTTGGGCGACTTTTAAAAGACAACTCTTCTTCCAAATCGATTGTAAGTAAATTTTAACTCGTTTTCTTCAATCATTAACATCTTTTAACATGATTTCAACTCAAAATCAATGATTTTCACGGGGAAAATTGGGTGTTTTGGGTAGAACGTAGGTTTTTCGAAAATTGGGGATTTGGACCTCGATTTGAAGTTTGATTTCAAAACAAATTATATATTTGGGTTAATGGGGGAATGGTTAATCGGGTTTTGGTTCGAACCTCGAATTTTGACCATGTGGGCCCGCGGGCGATTTTTGACTTTTTGGGTAAAACTTTGGAAAACTCATTTTCATGCATTGGAGTTGATTCATTTAGCGTTTATTGATGTAATTAAGTAACTTATGGCTAGATACGAGTGAATTGGTGGTGGAATCAAGAGGTAAAGCGATAATAGAGGCTTGAAGTGTGTTTGTGGCATCGAGGTAAGTGTTTGGTCTAACCTTAGCTTGAGGGATTAGAAGTCGAGTCCTATTTGCTATGTGGTGTTTGTCGAGTACGACAAATAGCCATGGTGACGAGTATCTATACGTTGGTGCCAAGCATGCCCGTGAGTCTTATATTGTGATTATTATGGTTTCGTTGTATTATTCATGCTTTGATGATGATTTCTATTGTTGGAAAAATTGTGGAAGTAACTGTGACATTTGAACATTGAGGAGCGTTGGCTTGAGTTGTACAATGAAATGTGAAAGTATAAGTGGAAATTGAATCTTTTAGAGCATTAACTCAAAGTTGTGAAGTGAGTTATGAAGTAAAAGTGGAAAAGAGAAGAGAATCATTATATTAACTCCCTTGCCGGGATATTGTTGTTTTTCATGTTATCTCCCTTGGCAGGATATTGAGGTTTCTTTTTATGTTATTCCCTTGTCGGGACTTGATTGTTAAACTATTGTTCCCTTACCGGGATTTTTATTGTAATTTCATTTATTCCCTTGCCATATTATTTGTGATTGTTGTTTGGGTGAGGAAAAGTGTTAAAGCACGAAGGGTGATGTCGTGTATTGTTTTGGTGAGAGAGTGTTAAAGCACGAAGGGTGATGTCGTGTATGATTTGTGAGGGGAGAGTGTAAAGCACGAAGGGTGATGTCATGCCGCACGTACCATTCTGTGCCGATTATATTGATTATATGGTGAGGACGAGAGTAAAAGCACGAAGGGTGATGCCGTGCACATTTTCATTACTTGATTGCTTTGGTGAGGACGAGAATAAAAGCACGAAGGGTGATGCCGTGCACTTATTGACTTCTGATTCTTTGTTGATATCCGAGATTTACTGTTTCTTTCAATTACCCATTGTCCTTAAATTCTGAATTGATATCTCCCCCGCAGCATGCTACCCCTCCCATATTTGACTGTTTATTTTTGTTCTTCTTTTCCGCTGTATATAGTTGAATTGCACAGGTTTATGTAGTAGTCTGATCTTAGCCTCGTCACTACTTCGCCGAGGTTAGGCTAGGCATTTACCAGCACATGGGGTCGGTTGTGCTGATACTACACTCTGCACTATGTGCAAATCCCGGAGCAGCTTTTGGACCGTAGATTAGGTGGCTACCTTCAGTCCACACGGAGATCCAAGGCAGACCTGCAGGCGTCCGCAGGCCCTGGCGTCTCCCCCTATCCCTTTATCCCTGTTTTATTTCCTTTAATTCAGAAACAATGTATCGTTTATTTTTCAGACTTTGTATGTAGTAAATCTTAGATCGCCTGTGACACTGTGACACCAGTTCTGGGTGGTTAAGGCTTAAACAGTTGTATTAGCACATGTTCAGATATTTTATTGTTTTTCTTCCGCTTATTCTGAATTTCCGTTGTTCACACGTTATTGTTTTAAAAATGTTAAAGAGTATAAAAAGGGTAAAAAGATAATTTGTTCAATAATTGGCTTGCCTAACTCACATCAGTAGGCGCCATCACAGTTCTCGAAGGTGAAAAATCCGGATCGTGACTTCTCCGCAAACAGTAACTGTGAGAGCAAGAGTCGCTTCATATGATTCTCACGTAGGATTCATAGAGGCATCATGGTTTAGCACTTAGCTGCCACATTTCAAGGTTGATACTATGATTAAACATAGAGTGTTTGGGACATATCTGTATGTATTGTCATCGGTTGAAAATATAGACGTATCAAGTAGTAGAGAGGAGTCCATCAGACTTTTGTCAATTTCTTATACACAAGTGCATATTAGATTGGTGGTTACCAATCTACAGCATATAATTGAGGCTAAAGTGTATGTCCTCCTCTGTGTAATTAAAAGTTTTAAAATATAGAGATTGGAGTCCGGCCTAACTCCACCATCGAGATGATGGACTTTGATTTTTTAAAAAAAAGTGTTTAACAAGTGTCGTCATGCATGAAAAATTGACAATGCCTTGTACTAGATGAGTAGGGACAATATTTACAAGAACTATTCAATCTATTATACCTTGAAAATATAAAGAACTTTTAGGTTATTAACGTATTCTAATCCAGAGGAGCAAGTAATCACCTTATCTTTTAGATTATTAATCAAATTTTATGATTATTATCAATGCCAGACCTGCTTATTTGTTTGGATTTTACAGGGCAGATTTATAGCCCAAATCATGAAGCAGGTGAGCCTTTGGTCTGTCCGTAAATTAGGTATTTTATGTATGTATTTTCTAGAATTAGTATAATATTATCTGTTGCCACCCATGTTTTAAAAAGTCTGAATGATACACTTAGTAGAATATTGGATTATTTATCCAAAGGACGCGGATCAATTCCTACTTAATATATTTTTGTACTTTTTTTAGTGGTGAATCCATATTCAAGAAATCCTAGATCCGCCTCTGGAATTTTACTTGTTTGGACAGTCTTACTTAGAAGCCCAAGTAGTAAAGCAGGCCCATGCAAAATATATACATTGCCCAACATCTGGACAGACTGATAAAAAATAGATTTTGTTATGGACTCTCACCTTGGTCAAGAGTCGAGGTGACGTGTAGGGGAATGGGTAGTACTACAGACAGTAATATCGAGCTAGTTATTTCTCGTGGGAATAGTTAATTGAACAATTGTTCTTCCACTTAAGTTTTCTCTTCACTTTCTGCCAAACAGTAAGTTGGTTTAGAGCTAATTTGTGAAGAGGAAACCAGCACATATTCCAGAGCATAAGTTGGCCCGTGTACCTAATTTCCTGGTAAAAATTACACGGGGCGTCCTATTTGGTCGCCACCATTTAATTTATACCCATTTTTTAAACTTTTAACTTGTACCCACTTTTTAAACAACTTCAGACCCCTTTCTCCTCCTCCTCCTCAAAGTTGTATCGATGGACGTTTTTGACGGAATCCAGAGGATGAATGGTTTGCAGAAGTAGCTCAAATTGCTATAGATATGCTAACTGGGAAACCACACGTTGGGAGCGTGGAGAATGTGAGCAGTCCTACAGCATCATCGGTTCTTTCTCATGGAAGTAACTAGTACTGTCATTCCTGAAACAACATTTAGACAGTAATCTGAAAATACTCCATTTACTTGATTTTTTTTCTTAATTACACTCTGGTGTAGCTAAAATCAACTTAGGTTCCTGTCGTTGAACAAAGATGTATTTAGTTCTTGAACTTTATAGTAATACTTATATAATTGATCAATACGAATGAATATGTGTCAAGCGCATTCGTGTCTCTAAAATGAAAAAGGACACCAGTATGCGTTAAAGGTTATGACTTTCGTCAGTAAGGTTTTGTTTCTGAAGGAGTAAATTAGGGCTGAAGTTTAGCTGTCACCACTTACAAACAAAAATTTCGCTATATTACAAAACAAAAATTTCAGCTCTAGTTCGCCATTTACAAAACAACTTCACGCCCGGCTACTAGAATGCTGAAGTTTTGCATGATTGTCTTTGCTACTTCAGCCACGTATGTTGAAGTTATGCGGAAAAACGGGTACGCTTGCAAATTTTTTTGCAAAAAGGGCGCAAATTAAAACGTGACACAAAAAGATGCAAACTCAAAAATTGACCAATGCCAAGCCCATACAAAAGGTACTGACTGGTTACAGCTTGGAAAGTGATTCTCTCTTATATATCTCTATCTATCTTTTTAATGGAAAAAAAAGGCATAAAGGCATAAGTTCTATAGCATCGATCTTATCATGACTTAGAAAGTTAGTTTGGTACCTAAATCTTAACTTTGCCATGAAGCTTCATATTTCGATCAGTAAAAGGTCAGGGGTGTTTGGCCCCTTGGCCTGGATGCTAATGCTATCCCCCATTTCCTTTTCATGAGTGGGTGTGTTACCTAAAAAGCTGAATGCCTTTCCTTTTTTTGCATGCTAACACATTCTTTTGGGGACCTCTTCTTTTTAAAAATAAAATCCTGGCCATGATGCACACAAATGCCAGATATATATATATATATATATATATAGTTTCAAATTATAAAAGAGAAAAAAAGAGAATTACAAGTATTATCATATGTTTTTTCTCATTCCAAAAATACATATTGTTAGATAAAAAAAAATAATTGGAAACGAAATTGAAGAAGGCTTGAGGCAAGAGAAAAACTTTCCTTAAAGAAAATATTGTCCGCATTCAAATTGGAAAAATACAAACAATCTTCTTCAGGATACAACAAGCCAAGAATATACTTGCAGATTTTTCAATATCCACTTTGTTGGAAGTACTTGTATTTATAGAGCAATCATCTGACCTTTTCAAAAAGATATGTTCTTTCACAAACAGACGCATATGTTTATTTAAATATATTTAAAATTTAAAATTCAAATAAAACAGTTTTAAATATAGAAATAAATAAAAATACATATCATTTATATATATAAGAGTATGTGTTTTAAATTAAATACATAAAAGGACAAGGATTTAAAAGGCTCCAAAAGTGGCCTTTCACCACCCATGTGGGACAAACCTCACCTACTTTCCAACATTTTATAACAAACTATTTTTCACATATATACATGCATACAGCTTTTCAAGTTTGAGATGTTTAATTAATACAGTATACTACTACATTCGGTCCATATTATTTGTCTTTTAACTTTTTTGCACATCCTTTTGAGAAAGAGATTTAATAGTCTTAATCATAAGGATATTTGACTAAATTATCGTTTATCTCTCTTAAATATCTCATTTAATTAACATTCCACTAATTGAAATCATGGATAAATCTGTAAAAACGTAACACATTCTTTTGATTTTTCTAAAATGTCGAATATGTTTGAAATAAATCAATTTGTCAAAGTGAATAATATTTGGAACCTAAATGAGTAGCTTAAAAGAAGATAAGTGTATTTTTTGAATAATGCATGTAATTACTTAGTAAATGACTAGAGATTTCTTGGTTCCTTCATACATTGAATTGGGTGTTTCGCTGATCTTTTTTGTTGTTTAGATTTACCAATTACCACGTGTTGTTGTCTAAGCCAGTAGTTTTTAACCATTGTATCAAATTCTATTCTATTTTTCCCATGCACAATGCTAGTGCTTTGTGTTTGGATCCTGAACTCCATAATTGAAAAAAGCAAAGGTTCAAATAATCTCCTTTGACCTCCCAAAAAGCAAAGAACCACACAACCAAGAAGCTTGAGGCGCCATCACCACTGTGGCCACCTCGATGGGCAGCTCTTCTAGTAAAACTTAAAAAAATACATAGAAAGAATATATAGCTAGCTTTTCCTTTTTCCCCTTAATGTGAGGTCACAAAATTAGAAGATATACAGGTTAAATTTTTTTTTTTTTTGAGCGGGTGGCTATTTAAAATAATTTCTTTTGTTTTTCTTTTCCTCTCAAATAAAATATCGTGTAAAATTTTTCTAAATTTATGACATGAAAGTTCGATGAAAAGAACTCCCTCTATCAAATCATAATAAGTGATAATCTTTCTTGGTTTAGGGAAGGATGATCTCCATGTAAATTTCAATCAATGTAACAATATTAAATTATTATTTTATCTCTCTAAATTTTGATGAGCATATAATTCAATAAATGTATTAAAGAAGATAACATATATGTCACGCCCCGACCTCGGCGAGCGCGACCAGCGCTCAACTGAGACTCGGTCAAGCAAGCTTGCTAGATGCTTTCTACCCGACCTTACCCATGAATAGAGTGAAAGTGTATTCTATTAATTAAACAATGAGAGGATTTCATGAACGACACCAATTCCATTACCATTAGTTACTACATTTATAATTCCCAAAAATATATTACACATTCATAGTTTGAAGTGGAACATGTAATACAAATACGATATTTTTAGTTTGACTTTCCAAAACCAAGATACAACACATACCATGTCTATGGAGCCTCTAATAGATACAAAAGAGTAATGTGATGTTGCCGGCAAGAAGGCCCCGACTATACCTCAAAACACTATACATAAGGAACAAAAGATACAAGACCCCGAAATGAAGTGCGGTCTCACAAAGTCAGTTGAGGAGAGGGTGTACCGCTATCACATATCGATGTCGCCTGCTGTGGAACCATCTGCATCCATTAAATATGCAGTGCCCCCAGCAAAAGGGACGTTAGTACATATGAATAGTACTAGTATGTAAGACTAAACACCCTCTGGAAGAATTGAGTAATAGTACAATGAAAATCAATATAAGATCAATGAGAGTCTCAAACCATATAAAAATGTCAAGTTAAGAGAAAGACGATTTTTCAGGTACATATCAATATTTTTAGGTTGGGAGATCTTTAGTACCGATTACACCACCGAATTTTTAGCATGGAGTTCGATCACGGTCTGATCGGCTGAGCCGTCTCACCCAAAGACTCTAATCACAATACCATCATGTGCACGACATGGAGTTCGATCTGAGCCTGATCGGCTAAGTCATCTCACCACAATGATGTGTGGGTCGACATCACTTTCCGCTAGCAATCATCTTATCCCAATTAAGGGAAATAATTTCTTCACATTAATACGAAAATTTTATCCCTCAACCACTCCTACACCGGCACATGTAATTTCGGGGTTAGGTTATTTCAACCTGCTTCCTCGGCAACTAAACAATACTACCAAAACATTTATCATACAAAGGATTTACAGCTCAATTTATAATCTTTCACCCGTCTTTTCATTTCTTTGGCACTAGTGGCCACAAGTGTAATTTCGTTTTTGGCACGATGGTCGTATTTCATATTTCATACACACTCCTTTCACTTTCAGGCATAATCAACAATAAGGGCATTTATAATTAATACTTTAAGTGTATTTATGACCAATAAGAGTCTTAAGCACATTGAGTTTTTCTTCCACAATTACACATAATAACTTGCAATTGAAATATGGTTTTAAATCATAACACCTTGATACATTGGTCATACTCGATTATATTCTCGGAGGGAATCATGGTATGATAGGAATACACAGTTTAAGTATATACATCTTTCAATACAATACTCATTTAGAATAATCAATTTTTTAGGAAGGATTCGGAACATGAGAAATAAGAACTTAAGCCAATCATAATTGCAACGTACGAGGATATCATGGAAATCGATTCTACAAAAGGAGTATAGCCAACATACCTCGCTTGAGCTTTTCTAAATCTACTACAACGTCCAAATACTCCTAGCAATTTCAATCTATAGGAAGATGATAAAATCGAATCGAAATTAGAAGGATTCTCATGATATAAGTCTCTTGGGAATTTCGTCAATTACCTATCATGCAATCGACCACAAGGCTTCTACAATGGTAATCCTTTCCCCCCCTCAACCAATTTCAACAAAAATCTACCCGGAATAGTCCATTAACCCCACATACTGCCCCCTGTTGACACATGCATGGCCTATCTCCAACTCCACAACTTGCTTTAACTCATAACAATTGCATGGAGGTTTTAGATAAGGTCTTACCCGGATAGTTGATGGCCTAGTGAATTATTCCCTTGAATCTTCAAGATTGGGGCAAGCGATGATGAGCAAAGGGGTTGGGGCTTCCTTCTCTCTCTAAGATACTCCCTCTCTCTAAAACAACCGTTTAAACCAACCCAAATTACCCCCAAAGTCGTTTTATAAAAATAGGGTAAGGTAAAAAATTTCAAACTTAAGCCTACGAAACCGAGTCTGTGATCGCACATTGGACCGTAAATGAATATCTGGTCCGCAAAGGGGACCGCAGAAATGATTCCAAAACTGCGCAGGCCTGGTCAGGTCTGCGGCCGTTATGCGACCTGCAGAACGGTTATGCGGTCGCATAACACGCCGTGAAATATCCCTCCAGAATTCTTCATGCTGGATCTGCGACGAATTATGCGGCCCCCGAAATAATTATGCGGTCTCATAATTGGCCACAAAACGACCTCCAAAAATTAGCCATTTTCTGCTCCACTATGCGGCGGATCTGTGGTTCGTGGAGTAGTTCTGCGATCGCATAATGGACCACAGAAACCCCATGTTCTGCAGAAATTTTTTCTCCAACTCTCTAACGCATTGTACAACCCAAAAAGTTCCGCGAAGAATTTCTACAATTCTCAAACACATTAGCCAACCTCGACATCATGAAAACCCGATTCTAAGGACCCGTTTGGCAATAGATTTTGCCAAAATAAATTTGGGTTTTATTTGGCAAACACATGTTTGACCATAGATTTTTCCTATATTCCGGCAAAATCACAAATCCCAAAACTAGCTCAATAGCTGGTTTTGGGCCAAAATATTTACAAACACTAGTAATATACATATTTTTTCAAAATAAATTTGGGAAATATATTTTGAAAACGTATGTCCACATACTTTTTTATCTTGAAATTAAATTTTACCCAAATCAAAATTTTCAAAATAAATTTAAGAATTTATGGTCAAACGCTAGCTGAGTAAAATTTTGCGCGACCTTACAATATACTTGTTGAAATAGTCTAGTTATGCGTAATTGGTGGGAACACTACCATCATAATTGAAGAAACTAAAAATGGAAAGGATAAACTCAAAAATTCAAGATACATGAAATTTTAGTCATTTGTTATTTGGATTGTCAGAAGCTCCCCCCCTCCCCCCCCCCCGGCGGGCACCAGACAAACACGATAACTGATCGTAGATACCTATGAGCAAGAAGACGAGTCATCAGGTGGTATTTTTCTTTCCCAAGAAAAAGAAATTGAAAATAAAAAATGCTCCCTAAATTTTGTTATTAGTAAGAAGTACTACATGGAAAGCACATCTAAATTTGACCTAGTCTAGTTTGGATCTCAAGACTTATGCTCTGCTATATGTCAATTACCAAGGACAAAGAAAACTTTGTGCCGCTCATAAAATAACATATACGTAGTAGATCAAAAGAATCCCAAGGATTCTTTCATTTAATATGCCAGAAGATTTTTATTTTATATTACTTCTTCGAATATTCTAACCATGGGATGAATAATATATTATTCATCCATATAACGACTAAACAAACAATTGTTTTATATGGATAGCCTTTTCAGTTTATTTTCTTCTAGCTAAAGAAAAATACTTTCTAATGTAGGGCTGTTGATCTAACAAAGCAAGTTGATTTAAATTTAGGTCGAGGTCGATGTAACAGCCACACCACAAAAACTGTAGATTATGAAAATTTTAGATTTTAAAAGGAAGAATAAACAATATAGTTGTCAATTTTTTGCATCAGCCATAGCCCAGAAAAGAAAGAATTCTTCTTATAATCATTTATAGAATACGTCTTGGAAAGACATCTCCTAATTAAAACGGCGATATTAGAATCTTATTCTTCTGGAGTTTATTACAAATTTGGCTACTAGCCCTTATTTTTCACTATATATATGCGTAGTTTCTAAAACAAAGAGTTGGTAGCATGTAGTCCCTTCTTTGTTTTTAAGGGCAGAATGTTACTACTCATTATCTGCCAGTTGACCTTTTTGTAATTGTTTCTTGACATTTTCAGTTGGCCTGAATGGTAATAAATGTGGACGATGATTAGTCAATTCAGGGAAAATAAAAATACTATTTATCTTGTTCATATAGATTTTCACATCCTTTAAAGAAAATAACCTTAATTACAAGAGTATTTATTCAAACTATCATTTATTTTTCTAGTAAAAGTCTCATTTAATTAGTACTTCACTAATTAAAGTTGTTGGGTGAATTTGGAAAAAAATATTACTAATAACTTCTTGTGTTTGAAATATCAATATTTTGGAAGAAACTCAGTTTGCCGAAATGATAAATAATTATTGTTTGACCCAAAAGATATTGAATCATTTTTGGTTAAATCAATTGAAGAAGATAAAAGGGTTAATCTCAGCCGAATATAATAAATTCCAGACTGAGGGACATGAGGGATGAACAAGGTAAATAGAATCTATTGATCTCCTGGAACAGAAGGATTAAGTGTGTAAAAAATGATCACTACCAATGTCGAATCAGTATTACAAAGCCAGTTCTTAGTTCCCCAAAAAATCCTCCCCTCCTAAGGTTACTTCCTTCTTGTATATATAAGGGACAACCCCCTCTGAACCCTAGGAGACATCCCCTAGGGAATATTCGAGAGTATATTCCTAATTCACCATGTTAGGCCGACGCTACTACAAAAGTCATACGTCCTTCATCCGTTGTCGGTCGTCGTCGTCCTCCACAGGACATCATGCTGTGGAGACCTCATCTTTGGGCGTATTTGACAGTAGCCGTGGTTGACTAAATTTAGACCCATACAGTTAGTCCCTCTGCTTGTCGAGGTTGCGACTTGGAGCATCCTTGATGAGCGGACACTGCCCACACTTGTGGAGAAATTTGGTTTCACGAAACGTCATGACTTGGCCAACAATGGAAGGTTAGCGTGCTCAACGAGACCATATGTGGTGTATCTTATCGTTAAATGACGTCACCTCCGCGTGCGTAATCATTATGCGTATTTTTGAGACAGGTGCTAAGGGCTTGTCGCTTCGATTTTGGTGCCATTATGCAGCCTTCTGCTTCAATTCTGGTGTCACCCAATCCTATAAATAGATGGAGGGTTTGTATTTTCAAAAACCCTTGGCCATTTCTTCTTAGGTTATTCCTTACCTTCTCTCCCGCGTTTGCTCTAGCAATTCTCTTTGCTTTCTCTCCATTTGTCGTCCCTGGCTTTTCCTGTTCTGTCAAAACATTCATCGCTATAAATATCCCTAGATCACATCGATCTCGTGAGGGGTTTTTTGACACTACCCCATTGTCCGTAGCGCCCTATCGGTGGTGAGGACATGATGGATGAGGAAGGGGATAGCTTTCCCACCGTGGAGGAGTTGCTGCCGAGACACCCTTCGGCTCGAAGAGATTTCCTTAAGGACCCTCCTCCCACTCCTTCCCCCGTACTTTCTGAAACTAAGCAAGTCCATTTCGATGCTCTCCGTGCAAAATATAGCATTCCAGCTCATATTGAGATGGTTCTAGCGGGAGGGGACTTCGTGGAAGTCCATAGGCCTGGGTATTGCGCCTTCTATGAGTACCCCTTTGTGATTGGTCATTCCTTCCCCCTCTCCCATTAGCGGAAGAATTTTGTTGATTCTATCAAGTCTGCCCGGCACAACTTTCCCCGTACACGCTTAAAATACTCTTGTTGTTGACAAAATATACTGAGTTGGCGGGGTGCGAGGTTACCGTTCACCACCTTCTACACTTGTTTTCACCCAACTTTCATAGGGGTAATATGGTACATTTGAGGCACCGTGGGACAAAAGGGCTGGCAGTCGGAACCGATGACTGGGCGACTCGCAAATTTTGGCATAAGTACTTCTTCGTCAGAACTGAACACATCGTGTCTGACCCCGCTAAATTCCTGGAGCGGTGGAACGAGAATCATAAGTGTCGCCGCTTGTTTATTCTTCATTTTCTTCTTTATTCATCTTAGTACTTACTTGCTTCTCTTTTGCAGCTATGGGGCACCTGCCCCACCCTATTGTGGGTATAAGGGATTGGGTAGCCCGTCTGCTACCCCATGCAGCGGAGACTCGAGATTGGCCCACTTTCGTGAAACGCTTTGGGCCGAAAGTCTCTTTCGGTAAGTGTCTTCCTCTATGCCGCTATATGGTCATTGGTCGCCATGCCTACTGATATGGCTTTCTGTGACAACAGGTTGTGGTGCTTCTAGGAATAGGGCCTCAGTCCCTGCATTTCGATAGGTTGTCGCTGCTGCAAGAATGCAATTTGCTCTGAGTGAGTCCGTCCGAGAGGGTCATACTCAACCGATACAGGCAGGAGATTCTTCTTGTGATATGGTCGTGAGGGAAGGAACATCTTCCTTACCGATCCATCACCTTGTGGACGAGTCTTCTTATGGGGATGAATCGTTATCGAGGAAAAGGAGGAAGGTGGAGCTTGAGAAGGGTGTGGCCGCTGATATTGGTGAGAATAGGACGGGTGCATCGTAGATGACACCTGTACTAACATTTATGGCCGACGCCATCTTGGCGGGGAGGTCTCCCCAAACATAAGGGGTTTACCAAGGAAGCGGTTCTGTGCGCTCCACTGAGGGTGGCGGATCATTCAATGGGGGGGGGGGGAGGCACGCGTCGAGGGCGAAGGCTCGGGCTCGGATGTCGACCTGGGGGATGTTCGTGAGTTTTTGGAGCGTCACACTTACGTAGAGGTCAGAATGGAGGGTTCTGATCGACATATAGTTAATACCTGGGGACTACAACTTGTTGTTGGACTATGATCAAGTGGCATTTGCTTTAGCTCCTTTATGTGCTGCCCCAGAGAACGAGGTGCTTAGAGCGATGAGCGATATGGAGTTGTCTCAGAGCGTCTCTGCATGGCCTTGTGGGTAGATATCTTTCTTTTCATTTCGTCGTTGGGTTTGTGTTATTGTCTTTGGCTTGTCTTTTTGTTTTAACTTCACTTTTTTTGTGTGCCAGACCTTTATCATGGAGATCGAGCGCGAACGCCAGGAAAGGAAGAGGATGGCCATTTATGAAACAATATCTTTTAAATATCAACAATATCGCGCCAAGCATCATGCGATGGCCGACATCTACACTCAAGATCCTGACTTTCAATTGTTCCGTGAAGGGCTTAAACAGAGGGAGGATTAATTGGCGCGTAAGGTCGAGGAGTTGAGGGAGAGAGACAAGGACCTTATGAAGGCCATCGCCCGTAACAGTGAGCTCGACGCGTCCCTCAGAGTGAAGGAAGATGAGCTTGAGCTAAGTAGGGGGTAATGGCCGAGAATGCCGACCTCATAGTTAGGGTGGTCAATTTGACTGCCGATCTGGATACGAAGACGGTGGAGATCAATGATCTTAAAGGTGAGCTGGGCGTGAGTGCCGATAGATTGGCGAATGTTATCTCTGAGGCAACGGTCTTGGAAGATGCCCTCCGTATTTGTAGGTTGGAGCGGACCAAGGAGAAGGAGGCGTCTGCACTTAAGATTAAGGGGTGTGTTCAAGGGTTGGAGGCGGAACTGCCCATATTGAACAAGCAAATGGATTCTTTAAAAGCGGAGGAAGTACAACGACAATCACAGCCTTCTTCATCTTATGCACCAGCTGACCCTATTGTGCCTCGACGTCTATATGAGTTGTGGGTTCATGCTGAGGCTCAACTTAATGTGTACAAGGCTCTTCATGTTGATAGGAGGGTATCTGAAGCGAATCATCAAGATATACATGCCAAAGATCGTGTGGCTCATGAGGCATGCGAGTATGACCCTCTTACACTTGACGTTGGATATATCAACTCTGATAATGCGGACAGACTCGTCTTCGACTCTTTATATGAAGACGTGTATGCTACCGGGAATGATGTGTAGCATTTCTTTTTTAATTTGCTTTTAGCTTTGCAATTTTTGTAAGGATGTCTTTGAGCCCTTTGTAAAGACAAATATTTGTAACATATTTGCTCTAGATGGAGGTCGTTTTTGGTCGTACATCTCTGAGTCATTTTCTTTGAATGATTTTTATTTAACGACTTCTGCCGTGGTTACGTTGTTTTGACGCTTTGTTGAAATGCTAAACTTATTGTATTGAGTTTAGTCGAACTCTTTTCGTTGGCAACGACCTTAGTCGTAGGGATATCGCTTTCGAGTTGGCATCGAAGTAGTATCTCGTTGTAGTTCGAGTGATGTCGAACTCATTTTTTATGTCGATGACCTTCGCCATTGGGATATTACTTTTGAGCAGGCGCTAAAGTAAGATCCCTTCGTAGTTCAAATGATATCGAACTCTTTTTTTATGTCGATGGCCTTAGCCATTGGGATGTTACTTTCGAGCTGGCACCGAAGTAAAATCCTGTCGTGGTTTGAATGATGTCGAACTCGTTTTTTTATGTCGATGGCCTTAGCCATTGGGATGTTACTTTCGAGTTGGCGCCGAAGTAAGATTCTGTCGTGGTTTGAACGATGTCGAACTCGTCCTTTATATCAATGGCCTTATCCATTAGGATGTTTCTTTCGAGCTAGCGCCGAAGTAAGATCCCGTCGTGGTTCGAACGATGTTAAACTCGTTCTTTATGTCGATGGCCTTAGCCATTGGGATGTTAATTTCGAGCTGGCGTCGAAGTAATATCCCGTCGTGGTTGGAGCGATGTCGAACTCGTTCTTTATGTCGATGGCCTTAGCCATTGGGATGTTACTTTCGAGTTGGCGCCGAAGTAAGATCCCATCGTGTTTCGAACGATGTCAAACTCATTTTTTATGTGGATGGCCTTAGCCATTGGGATGTTACTTTCAAGCTGGCACCGAAGTAAGATCCTGTCGTGGTTCGAACGATGTTGAACTCGTTCTTTATATCGATGGCCTTAGCTAATGGGATATTACTTTTGAGCTGGCGCCGAAGTAAGATCCCGTCGTAAGGGTGGCATTCTATTCTATTTGTTGGAGTGTCGTGGAAGCCAACTTCATTCATATATTGGAGATGTGTGTTGCTTTCGTGCACATAATGGAGTGATTTTATTCATATTTCGGATATACATGTCGACTTTGTACATATAATGGAGATTATACCTAGTCCCTTCATTGCTCAGCCTGGAGATGTAGTCGGTAGGCGGGGCAATGAACAATGTTTCGATCCTCGAGACGTCCCCCTCGTCGCCTCATTAAAAACCTCCCCGAGAAAACCCGATTAGGACAAAACCCAATCGAGGGAAAAAGAGTACGATCCGGGTGGCGTCTTTTCTTAGAAGTGGAAGTATTTGAGGTGGGCGACATTCCAGTTATTTTGCAATAGTTTTCCTTTCATTATTTCTAGTTGGGATGCTCCTTTACTTGCTGCTGCTATGATTTTGTATGGCCCATCCCAATTTGTTCCCAATTTCCCTTCATTCGGGTCCTTGTCGCTTGCGTTTTGGCCTTTAGCACGTAGTCCCCGACTCTGAGTGGTCGTACTTGGCCTTCTTGTTATAGTACCTTTCTGCTTGTTGTTTTTGGGCCACCATTCTTATGTGTTCCATATCCCTTTTCTCTTCGACCTCATCCAGGTCTTGTAATCTGCTTTTGTCGTTGCTTGATCCACTCTCATTGGAGTACCTCAGGCTGGGTTCCCCGACCTCAACGGGTATGACTGCATCGGTGCCGTAGACCAATGAATACGGCGTCTCTCCTATGCTGGTCTTTGGCATTGTACGGTAGGCCCATAGCACCTCCGGTAGTAGTTCTGGCCATAGCCCTTTGGCGTCTTCAAGCTTTTTCTTTAATATGTTCAATATTGTTTTATTGGAGGATTCCGCTTGACCGTTGCTGGCAAGATGATATGGCATGGAGAGTATCCGCTTGATGTGCCATTTTTTGAAGAACTCAATCGTCTTTTTTTCCGATGAACTGGGGTCCGTTGTCGCAACTTATCTCTTTGGGGATGCCGAAGCGGTATATATTGTTCGACCTCATCCAGGTCTTGTAATCTGCTTTTGTCGTTGATTGATCCACTCTCATTGGAGTACCTCAGGCTGGGTTCCCCGACCTCAACGGGTATGACTACATCGGTGTCGTAGACCAATGAATACGACGTCTCTCCTATGCTGGTCTTTGGCGTTGTACGGTAGGCCCATAGCACCTCTGGTAGTAGTTTTGGCCATAGCCCTTTGGCATCTTCAAGCTTTTTCTTTAATATGTTCAATATTGTTTTATTGGAGGTTTCCGCTTGACCGTTGCTGGCAGGATGATATGGCGTGGAGAGTATCCGCTTGATGTGCCATTTTTTGAAGAACTCAATCGTCTTTTTTTCCGATGAACTGGGGTCCGTTGTCGCAACTGATCTCTTTGGGGATGCCGAAGCGGCATATGGTGTTTTTCCAGACAAACGTGATGATTTCTTATTTGCATATTTGAGCGAACGCACTTGCTTCTACCCATTTGGAAAAATAGTCAGTTAAAACCAAAAGGAAGCATATCTTACCTCGCCCTGCTGGGAGGGGTCTGACGATATCCATCCCCCATTTTATGAATGGCCAAGGGGAGGTGACAGAGTGCTCCCCCTCCTGGTGTATCATAGGGGCGTATTTTTGGCATTGCTCGCACTTCTTGACGCACTTTGTGGCCTCTTTTTTCATAGTGGGCTAGTAGTATCCTGCACGAATAAGACACCTGAGGAGGGCTTGGTTACCGGTATGGGCGCTGCAGTGGCCTTCATGTACCTCTTCGAGCACTCGCCTTGTCTGATTAGGTCCAAGGCATTTGGCCAACAGGCTGCCGAATGTCCTTTTGTAAAGGTCGTGAATTATGAGACTGTATCTGGCTGCCTGTATTCAGAGCTTTTTCGCTTCTTTTTTATTTTGCGGGAGTGTCCCTTCCTGTAGATATGATATGATACGATTATGCCAGTCCCAAGTTAAATTTATAGAATGTACCTCGACTTGGTCTATAGATGAGTGGAGAAGGGTGATCATGTTCTCCTTGGTGATATTTCTGGTTGCTGCTACCAGCGTGGCGAGACCATTTGCTTCGATGTTCTGTGCTCGGGGTATTTGGTCGAATCGGCATTCGTCAAATTCCGGCAGTAGTTTGTGGATTTCAGTTTGGTATTTCTGCAACCTCTGTTCCTTAATTTGGAAAGTCCCAGTAACCTGGGTCACAACGAGTTGAGAGTCGCAGCGAAGGACGACCCGTCGAGCACTATACTTGAGGGCCAATTTTAATCCTGCAATTACGGCCTCATACTCGACCTCATTGTTAGTCATTTCAAGACATCGTACAGATTGACAAATCACTTCTCCCGTTAGGACCTCGAGCACGAGTTCCAGTCCCAATCTTGTCGCTTTGGATGCACTATTGGTGTAGAGGACCCAGAGGTCGAATTGCTCAGGTGAAGTGATAAGTGCTTCTTGCTTGACTTCAAGCAGTATCTCTGCGCTAAAATTGGCGATGAAGTCGGCGAGAACTTGCGACTTTATTGCGATTCGCGGTTGATACGTTATATCATGCTCGCTCAGCTCTATGGCCCATTTGACTAGCCGAACTGATAATTCGGGTTTATGTAGGATACCCCTAAGAGGAAAGGTTGTCACCACCTTTATGGGGTGGCACTGAAAATATGGCCTAAGCTTTCGTGAAGCTACGACTAGTGCCAGAGCCAGTTTTTGAAGGTAGGGGTACCTTGTTTCAGCGTCAATTAAGGTTTTGCTGATATAGTAAATTGGAGATTGCGTACCTTGGCTTTCTCGGACTAGAACTGCACTTACCGCGACCTCGGATACGGCTAGGTATACTAGGAGGCACTCGCCTGGGTCTACTTTGGTGAGTAAGGGTGGCGAAGACAAGTACGCTTTTAGTTTCCCCAGGGCATCGATGCACTCTGCATTCCACTGGAGCCCGTTGTCCTTCCTTAATACATTAAAGAATTTATGGCACATATCTGATGACCGTGAGATGAACCTCGACAGGGCTGCTATTCGTCCCGTCAATTTTGTACCTACTTTTTGCTGGTCAGTGTTTCGGGTATTCCTTCGATGGCCTTAATCTGCTCCGGGTTGACCTTGATGCCTCTTTGTGACACTAGTAAACCGAGGAACTTTCTTGAGCTTACGCCGAAAGCACATTTTTCAGGGTTTACTTTTATTTCGTACTATCTCAATATGTCGAAGGCTTCCTTCAAATGTCCGATATAATCTTCTTTCCTTTTCGACTTAACCAGCATATCATCGATGTAGACTTCCATTGTTTTACCAAGCTATTTTTTAAACATTTTGGTGACCAATCTCTGATATGTCGCCTATTGGCCAAGTAAAGGTGAAGTTTTGAAGACTGACAAAAGAACTCACACATGGACCAGGTCCATCTTGTGAAGCACAGTCATGATCAACCCAAATATGTGAGATGCACGTGAAGGAGATAAATTTAACTTATCAGAAGTAATATCTCCTGATTTGATCAAAAAGGTTGCATATTGGATAAGGAGAGAAAGACTCTTTACACGAAGAGAACACAGTTTATGAAGAGGATAGTGTTAGAGTATGAGATCAACTAGAACTCTTCTACCATAGAAGAGTAGCATCTGTATCCCAATCAATCTCTAATTACTAACCCATTAACTATCAGTGTTGTTCTCTTTTATATCTAATGCACATAAGCAGAAATTAAACGTAAATTGAGAGCAAAAAAGCAAGGCGATTTTGCAAGCAATTTATGTGTGGTTCAAGCGTGCAATCCTGAAGCTACTTGAACAAGATAGAAGAATCAGTTCCAAGTGTTATCTTTTATTCTAGTTCAATTGTAGTAGGTGGTTTTACATTGTACCTTTCAGCTTTTATAGAAGCAATTGTATTAGGTACCTAGAGTGTTCAAGTTAGAGTTAACTTAAAGTTGTCACAACAGTTGAGGTTGTGTGCCCCAACAAGATTAGAGTTAATCCTAGGTTTACAAAAGAGTTTTTGTAAATGCACTTTTTGGCTCAGTGATTTTAGTGGAAGTTTGGGAAAATCCTACTGAGTAGTAGGTTGTGGTTTTTTCACCTTGTGAGCCAGGTGTTTTCCACGTAAAAATCTCTGTGTTCTTTATTTTCTTTACTTATTATTTCACAAACAGTAGTAGTTGGAACATATAGAAGAACTAGGTCCTTCTATAATCTAGTTAAGCAAAAATTGGGTACCACACAAATCATCCCCCCCCCTCTTGAGTGGTATTGAAGTATAAAACATCAATTGGTATCAGAGCAGGTTATCCTTGAAGAGGCTAACACCTTAGGAACAAATCAAGATGAGTGCACCACTTGGAAACTGGGAAGGGCAATCCACTGCTAGGCCCCCACTCTTTAATGGTTAGTACTATTCTTAGTGGAAGAACAGGATGAGAGACCACATCATAGGAGAAGACTATGAACTCTGGGACATAGTCACAGATTGTCCCATGGCTACTACAAAGAAGAATGCTGAAGGAGTGGACGTGCCAAAGACAAGAGCTGATTGCACTGTTGAAGATTTCAAGAAATAGGAAAAGAATGCCAAGGCGAAGAAATGGCTTGTGTGAGGACTAGGTCCAGACGAGTACAGTAGGATTCAAAGTTTTACCACTGCTAAGGAGATATGGGACACTTTACAAGTGGCTCATGACGGAACTCCTCAAGTAAAGAGATCAAGAGGAACATTGTTATATTCTCAATATGAGAATTTTACCATGAAGGAAGGAGAAACTATCCACGAGATGTACACAAGGTTCACAACACTAACAAATGAACTTAAATCTCTTGGGAGAATTATCCTTGAAAAAGACAAGGTTGAGAAAATCTTGACAAGGGTCTTACTAGTAACTTGGGAAAGCAAAATCACTACTATTCAGGAATCAAAGAACATTGCTACTCTCAAGTTGGATGAACTGATTGGAAATATCATTGCCTATGAACTGAGAAGGCAAACCATGAAAATGGATGAACCCAAAAAGGAAAGGAGTCTGGCTCTCAGAATAGCTGAAGGTGCAGATTTAGAGGATGATGAAATGACCATAATCACATGGGATTTCAAAAAGTACCTAATGAGAGGAAAGGGTTCTTCAAGAGGTACAACCTTCAACAAACCAAGGGCTCCTAAGAAATAGACCAACGAGGGCTGCTACAAATGTGGCAAAACTGACCACATGATCAAGAATTGTCCTTAGTGGGAAATTGAATGGAAGAAGGAAAGGGCTGAACGAAGGAACAGGAAGAAGGAACAGGTTCAACCCAAAAGGAACAAAGGATTAACAAAGGCTATGGTTGCTGCTTGGGGAGAAACATCAGATGAGGATTCAGAAGATGAAGCAGGAGATGAACAAGAACTTATGGTCATTGGAGAATCAGATGATGAACAAGAGGTAAGTGTGATTCATCTTAAAGACAAGATTAATTTTTTGTCTAAAGAAAGGTTATTTGAACTATTGCTAGACTTCAACGATGAGTCTGAGGTAATAAACAATGAGAAGGAACAGCTGTCTATGGAGTGTGTAATCTTAAAAACCAAGTGCAAAAATCTATAATCTAGGGCTAATAAAAGTGACAATAAAAATGCTGAGTTGAAGAACCAGGTTCTTGAACTTGACACCGGTGTCTTAGAACATAGGTATGAAAATTTAAAATTGAAATTAGGAACAGGTAAGAAGAAAGTTGATCACACACATCTCACCTTAGAAGAAAATCTAGGAAAGATGAAGGATTAGTTGTACAGGAAAGATGAGCAGATAAGAGTTTTAAAAGAAGACCTAAGGAAGGTAAAGCATGAACTAGACAGAACTTGCAAATGGAATAAGGCTTCTGATGCACTATCCTGGCTACAAGAACACCACAGTATCAATAAGAGAGGACTTGGCTATGGAACCCAAGCACCTAAGTGGGACCCCAAAAGCAAGTACATCACTCTTCTTGAAAACAAAATCTGCACACACTGTGGCAAGACCGGTCATTACAAAAATGAATATAATGCAAAAAAAAAGGCAGTCAAAAGAACAAAACCTTTGTTCAAGAGAAAAATAGGTTGCATAGGTGGGCCAAAAGGAATTTAATTTACCCTTTTACCTATAGAAAGGGACCCAAACTAGTTTGGGTTTCTAAGACTAACCCCTGATTTCTTTTTGCAGGTCCAAGTGAAGGGAAGTAACCAAATATGATACATGGATAGTGGCTGCTCAAAATATATGACTGGAAGCAAGAACCAGTTCCTTTCACTTGAGGACTTAAAATGAGGTAACGTCTCCTTTGAAAATGGGAAGAAAGGTGAGATTATTGGGGTTGGAAAGGTAGGTAAGACAGACTCACATTCCATTGAGAATGTCTACTTAATAGATGACTTGAAATATAACCTAATCAGTGTATCACAACTGTGTGACAGAGGTAACCTTGTAGCATTTACCTCTACCAAATGCTTTGTGATTAATCTTACCACTGACAAGATTATTTTGCAGGGAAAAAGAGTTAACAATATTTACATTGTAGATTTGTCCACTCTTTCAGAAAATGACCTCACTTGCATGAGTATGTTGGACAATGATCCCCTATGTGGCACAAAAGACTTGGTCATGCAAATCTGAATCAACTCAACAAATTAGTCTCCAAGGACTTGGTGATAGGGTTACCTAACATCAAGTTCAAGGAAGACAAAGTTTGTGAGGCCTGTGCAAGGGGAAGCAGGTAAGATCATTCTTTAAAAGCAAGAAAATGGTAAGCACAACCAGGACGATGGAACTGGTTCATATGGATCTCTATGGTCCAATGAGAACATTGAGCGGAGATGGTAAGAAATATGTGATGGTACTTGTTGATGATTATTCTAGGTTTACCTGGGTACTATTTTTAACATCTAAGGATGAATCATTTGACATGTTTACTGCCTTTGTTAGAAAACTCATAAACAACTAGGTAATCAACTTGCATCAATCAGGTCTGATCATGGAACTGAATTTGAAAATGCTAAATTTGCTAAATTTTGTGGTGAGCATGGTATAGATCATAACTTTTCTGCCCCTAGGACTCCTCAACAAAATGGAGTAGTTGAAAGAAAGAATAGGACTCTTGAAGATATAGCTAGGACTATACTTCTTTCTAGTAAACTGCCCATAGCTTCTGGGCAGAGGCTGTAAATACTGCATGTTACATCATTAATAGATGCATGACTAGACCTCTTATAAAGAAGACTCCCTATGAGTTACTTAAAGGGAGAAAACCAAATATATCCCATCTTAGGGCATTTGGATGCAAGTGCTTTGTGCACAATAATGGAAAGGACTCCCTAGGTAAGTTTGATCTCAGAAGTGATGAGGGAGTATTCTTGGGATATTCTTCACATAGAAAAGCTTATAAAGTGTTCAATAAAAGAACTTTGTGTGTAGAAGAAAGTGTACATGTAGTTTTTGATGAAACTAACATTCTTTCTGAGAGACAGGAACATGAAGATGAAGCTATTGGCTGGTAAAAGAATTGAGTGAAGTCTCAACTCAAGATAAAGTTGCACCAAAAGAAGGAACAGGTTCTTCCATCTAGGGCAACCTGACAGGGGGAACTGAACAAAGAGGAACTGAAACCAATCCGCTAAAGGAACCTGTTCATGACCTTCTTCCTCAGCAACAGAACATGGGAGAAACTTCAAGCAGAAATTAGTTGGTTGTAAAACCTCACAAGTATCAAAGTTCTCATCCCATTGAGAACATAATCACTGATCCAACCTCTGGAGTTAAAACTAGATCACAATTAAAGAATTTGTGTGCTTTTGATGCTTTCCTATCTCTTATTAAACCTAAAAATGTTGCTGAGGCTTTACAGGATGCAGATTGGGTAAATGCAATGCAAGATGAACTCAATCAGTTTGAGAGAAGTCAAGTTTGGCATCTAGTTCCAAGACCCAAGGACAAATCAGTAATTGGTACTAAATTGGCACTAATTTGTCGAATGCCTTTTCTAGGTCAATTTTTACCATCATTTTCCCTTTTTCCCCTTGGAATTATTAAAGAAATTTTGGACTTCATGCACTATTATGGCATTGATGAAGATGAAACAGTTACAAGGAATAAGGCAAGACTGGTGGTCCAAGGTTATAGCCAAGATAAGGGTATAGATTTTGATGATACCTTTGCTCCAGTTGCAAGACTAGAGGCAATAAGACTCCTCATAGCCTTTGTAGCACACATGGAATTCACTCTTCATCAGATGGATGTCAAAAGTGCCTTCTTGAATGGCTACCTAAAAGAAGAAGTGTTTGTCAAACAACCTCCAGTGTTTGAGAGCAAGGAGTGTCCGGAACATGTGTACAAATTAGAGAAGGCTCTCTATGGACTCAAGCAGGCTCCTAGAGCATGGAATGAACGACTGTCCAAATTCCTGCTTGAACATGACTACAAAAGAGGTAAAATTGATAGTACTCTATTCCTGAGGGAAAAAGGTAAGGATCTTCTTATGGTACAAATATATGTTGATGACATAATATTTTGGGCAACCACTGACAAACTAAGTAAGGATTTTTCCAACTTAATGGGGAGTGAGTTTGAAATGAGTATGATGGGTGAGCTTAACTTTTTCTTAGGCTTACAGATCAAACAAAACCCAAATGGAACCATGATTCATTAGCAGAAATATGCAAAAGAGTTGATTAAAAAGTTTAAAATGGATGAATCAAAAGAAATAGATACACCCATTGCAACAACTACTAAATTAGACATAGATGAACCTGGTTCATCTGTTGATCAGAAGTTGTATAGGGGTATGATTGGTTCACTTTTGTATCTTACTGCTAGTAGACCTGACATAGTTTTCAGTGTAGGGCTTGTGCTCGTTTTTAGGAAAATCCTAAGAAATCTCACTTGATTGCTATTAAGAGGATACTGAGATATTTGAAAGGCACTATTGATATGTGTCTTTGGTACCCTAAAGGTAGTAATTTCAATCTAGTAGGGTATGTTGATGCTGACTATGTATGTTTCCTTGTGGATAGGAAGAGCACCTCAGGTATGGCTCATTTTCTTGGTTCATGTCTTGTATCATGGGCCACTAAAAAGCAGAATTCAGTGGCCTTATCCACTGCTGAGGTTAAATATGTTGCTACTGCCTCTTGTTGTGCTCAATTGTTGTGGATCAAACAGCAGCTGATAGATTTTGGCATTGAAGTTGGTTGCATTCCTATCTTCTGTGATAACACTAGTGCTATAAGTATGACAAAGAACCCTGTTCATCATAAGAGGACTAAGCACATAGATGTTAGACATCACTTCTTAAGAGATAACTATGAGAAAGGATTGATTACCATAGAATTATGTGCTACTGATAAACAAATTGTTGATATCTTTACTAAAGTACTGAGTAGAGAAAACTTTGAAAAGAATATGTTGGAATTAGGGATGATTAAGATCACCTAATGGGACCAGCTCAGAATGCACAATGAAAAAAAATGAAAAAAAAATTGGCTAGGAAATCTGAACTTGTAAATATCTAGATTAATTTTTATTCAGCTTCATACTGTAAATAGTATACTCCTATGACATGTGTTAATATAACTCTCTGATCTCTTACAAAATTTTCTCTATTGTGGTAAATTAAGGCATGGTCAAGAGAATTCTAAATGAAGAATCTGGTTCATCAGAATTATTTCATCTGAATGCCAAGGTATGTTTTCTATACTCTGCACAAATAGAAATATAAATATTTAAATCATGAGCAGAGTCATACAATTGTTCAACTCCTTAAAAAATCCAATCCGTTTGTTTTTGAACCAGTTCCGTCCTCATTAGAATTCTAACCACAAAATTGCCTAAAATCTAGGGAAGCCTAACCGTTCGTTCAACCTGCAATTTTAGGTTGATTGCACATCTAATTGACCGCTAAAGCTACCGTTATACATTAAATGAGTCTTTCCCTTTAAATACTCATTATTACTTCCTACCACCCTCATAATTCAAAACCATCAAAAACCTTCTTCACTCTCAATTGTCTTCTTCTCCAAAGGTTTAACTCACCAATTCTCTCAAGAAATTGGCTATAATGACAAACCTACAAGACAACCCTAGAACTCCTCCACAGCCCACTTCTTTTGATTCATCTACCCCTCCTCCACCTAGCACGACTCCCCAAACCAGGATAAGAAGAGTAAAATGCCTGCTCTCAAAATGGTGGCTTCTGGTGCTCTCTCAAAGAAATTGAATGAGAAATTAAAGGCAAGTCAGGCTCAAGATTCTGATTCTGACTCTGATTCTGAGTCGTAAAAATCTGCTAGTGAAGGGGAAGGACCTAGGTCTTCTAACTCTGAGAAGGTTCAAAAATCCCTTTCTAAGGTAAGTTCTTCTTTGATTGAAAATTTAGAAAATAGGTTTGTTTTGGTTGGGCCTATCAGGATGTGGAATTACCTGAGTTAAGAAGGAGTGGAGGTAAAAAGAAATTTGAAAAAGAAAAGGAGAGAGAGGGTGAATGTGGTGATGTGAGGGGAAAGGGAAAGGACTGGATGATTACTCACCCACTGTTGTAGTGCCTGTACCTGCTATTTGTGGGGTTGCATAGGAAACTATTGAAGAAAGTGACAAGAAATCAGAGGGAAGTGGTTCTGGTGAAGTTGCTGAAGGGTTAGTTAATCTAAGTTCATAGAGAGATGAACTCGGTTCATCAAATGAAGAAATCCTAGAAGATCTTCTAAAAAAGGTAGGTGCAAGTTATGATCCAAAAAAAGGAAAACTCCCACACCAAACGCCCCTAGTGCTGCTAAACCTTACAAGAAACGAAAGGCTTCCTCCCCAACAACTACTAAAATTTCCTTGCCAAAGGGAAGAGCCACAAGAAGCAGGGTGAAACAGAGTGAAGTGATCTACAAAAGGCTTTGGCTGAAAGTAAGAAGAAAAGGATGGATAAAGGAAAAGGCAAGGTTGCAGAGTCCTTAGAAGCTGTTGATGTTGCGGAGATGGAACAGGTTCATCAGGAGAAAGCTACAACAGTGGAGGTTCAGACCTCCAAGCCCTAAAAGACCAAGACTTCTTCCAAGAAGTCTTCCTCTGTGTCTGAGGCTCCTGAACCTTCATTAGCCAAGAGGACCAGGTCTGCAGTAAAAACCAAACAAGTTAGAGTTTCTGAAGTTGAGGAATGGAGTGGTGATGAAGAAAGTGAGTTTAATGGTGAACAAGACAAGCTGGCCATATTTGACAAAAGAAAAATTTTGAAGGGAATATTGCTGAAAGATTTGGTGGAACCAGGGATGGTTCGTTTGGTTGACACACTAGCTACTCAGGGCTGGAAGGACATGGTCCTTCAGATGGATGGGAGATTGGCCAGAAATGAAATCATTAAATTCATAGCAAATGTTGAAGTCAAAGATGGCAGAGTTACAAGCAAAGTCAAAGGAGTTCAAGTGACATTTGATGCAGAGAAACTGGGAGAGATTCTAGACATCCCTACTGAGGGATATGATGATTACAACAGACAGAGATGGGCAAGTCTGGATTCCCTTCCATCTGCCTATACAATCGCTAGGATATTTTGTGATGTTGTAGAGGTGAATAAGTCCAAGTTTTTGCACAAGAGTGAAATGAAGCCACAGCACAAAGTCATTTTTGAGTTTGTTAATAAGTGCCTACTGTCCAGGCAGGAGAGAAGGCATATTGCGAATTATATGGACTTAGTTCTGATGGAGTGCCTTGAAAATGGAAGGCAAATTAATTGGCATGCATTCATCATCAAGCTACTGGACAGGGTTATCAATGGCTCCAAGGCTCAGGCTACCCCCTATGGCTTTATTCTGAATACAGTTCTGGATAGATGCAATGTGCCTCTAAAGAAATGGGAAATGGCTACAAGCAAGGATTACTTTGGTATTAATACTGTGCTTACTTGTGACTATTTAGTCAATGCCATCCAAATAAACCTGGTTCATCCAAGAAGACACTTATCAACAGTAAAGTCAGGGCTCTTGTTCAGGAAAGTGAAGCCAAGGATGCTGAGATAGCTAGGCTAAAGGCTCGTTTTTGGCAGGGATGCTCTCAAAACTGAGCTTACCAAGGAAAATGAGAAGAATGATGTGATTCTTCACAATATGCTGAATCTTCTTCAAGTCCAAAACCAACCATCTAGCTCCTCCAAGCCTTAGTAATTCTAGCCTTTATCTCCTGAACCTGTCTAGTACCTTCAGTGACCCAGATTAGGGATTTTCTTTCTTTTTGCTCATGTTTTGAATATTTTTGCTTTCTGGTTGTGGATTGTGGTAGCAACATATCTTCTATCAATGATATCTACTATTTTTGCTCTTGTTAAATGTTAATATTTCCTTGATAGTTTAAATATGTTTGCTTGATTATTGATGATTAATCTATGATTGCACTTGCAGTTGCCCCAATGACCATGAGTACTTATTAAAATCTGGGACTCACACTTTGTATGCAACTTTTCGATGATGCCAAAAGGAGGAAGAGATATTGTGCTTTACATATTCTGAATAAGTGATATTTATAACCTAATTAACCTGGTCCTTGATAATAAGTGAATTTTCTAAACTTTGTATTGATGGTTAAGCTGAGTTCTTACAGGATCCAAGTAAGTAAAAAGCATAGATTTTATCATCATCAAAAAGGGGGAATTTGTTGGCCAAGTAAAGGTGAAGTTTTGAAGACTGACAAAAGAACTCAGACATGGACCAAGTCCATCTTGTGAAGCACAGTCATGATCAACCCAAACATGTGAGATGCACATGAAGGAGATAAATTTAACTTATCAGAAGTAATATCTCTTGATCTGATCGAAAAAGTTGCATATTGGATAATGAGAGAAAGACTCCTTACATGAAGAGAACACAATTTAGGAAGAGGATAGTGTTAGAGTATGAGATCAACTAGAACTCTTCTACCATAGAAGAGTAGCATCTGTATCCCAGTCAATCTCTAATTACTAACCCATTAAATATCAGTGTTGTTCTCTTTTACAGGTAATGCACACAAGCAGAAGTTAAACATAAATTGAGGAAAAGAGAAAGGCGTTTTGCAAGCAATTTATGTGTGATTCAAGTGTGCAATCCTGAAGCTACTTGAATAAGATAAAAGAACCAGTTCCAAGTGCCTATTTTTTATTCTAGTTCAATTGTAGTAGGTGATTTTACATTGTACCTTTCAACTTTTATAGAAGCAATTGTATTAGGTACCTAGAGTGTTCCAATTAGAGCTAACTTGAAGTTGTCGCAACAGTTGAGGTTGTGTGCCACAACGGGATTAGAGTTAATCCTAGGTATACAAAAGAGTTTTTGTAAATACAGTTTTTGGCTCAGTGATTTTAGTGGAAGTTTGGGAAAATCCTACTGAGTAGTAAGTCGTGGTTTTTTCGCCTTTTGATCCAGGTGTTTTCCACGTAAAAATCTTCGTGTTCTTTATCTTCTTTACTTATTATTTCGCAAACAATAGTAATTGGAACACATAGAAGAATCAGGTCCTTCTATGATCTAGTTAAGCTAAAATTAGGTACCACACAAATCACCCCCCCCCCTTTGTGTGGTATTGAAGTATAAAACATCATCACCCCCGCATTTTTTAGTCCGAAATGCATCACTTTGTAGTAGTATGTTCTTTGGTGAGTGATGAAAGTGGTTTTCTCCTAGTCTTCTTCTTCCATGAGGATCTTGTTATAACCCGAGTAGGCATCCAAGAAGCTTAGCAACTGGTGTCCTGTTGTTGCGTCATTGAGCTGGTCGATGTGTGGCAATAGAAAAGAATCTTTCGGACATGCCTTGTTCAGGTCTGTGAAATCTACACACATTTGCCATTTTCTGTTTTTTTTTTCACTATGACCACATTGGCGACCCATTGAGGATATTTTGATTCTCGGACGAGCCATTTGCGAGTAGCTTATCGACCTATTCGCTGATGGCTTCGTTGATTGCGGCATTGAACTTCCTTGTCATTTGCCGCACTAGCGGATATAAGGGATCGACGTTTAACTTGTGGGTAGATATATCTTTTGGAATGCCTGGCATATCTGCATGGGAGAAGGCAAACAAATCGGCATGGTCAGTCAAGAACTTATGAAACTTACCTGGTTCCGAGAGGTTGTGCCCGATGTAAGCCTTTTTGTGTTGTCGTTGCTGTCTAGTAGGACGGGATCAAGATTTTCTATCATTGATTCGGATGCCTCCACGATGTCGGGGTCATTGATAATGTCTCTCTGCACGTTAGGTTTGGCTCCCGACGTCGCTAATTGCTATGATTCCACATTTGCTCTTTTGAGTTGTTGGGTGTGTGCGCAATCTTGGACGATGCGATAGCATTCTTGTGCAGTGCATTGCTCCCCTCGAATGTTGAATATTCCCCATGGGGTAGGAAACTTGATCACTTGATAGAGACTAGAAGGGATCGCTCACATGGCGTGTATCTAGAGGCGCCTTATGATGGCGTTGTAAGCCGTTTCCTGGATCATGATGTGAAATGTTATTTCCAGGGTGACTCCTTCGGCTAGGACGGGTAGCACTATTTCCCCCGAAGTCCGCTCAACGTCGGTGTCTAACTTATCAAAGATGATACTATCTTCGAGATAATCATACCGTTCGTGGGTGATTGATCATCTGAGCTTATGTGTGGTGATGAACTTGACATGATTGATTGTTGTGTTGTCGCCCCCGCCGATGATCATCTATATGGTGCGAGCCGGAGAGGGCAGTTTTGTAGGCCCTTGGGGTTGTTCGCGTCCGTGGGCGAAGTTAGTCCGTCCTCGATCACTCAGTAGCTCTTTTAGGTGACCCTGGTTTAGCATTCATACTACTTCCTATCGCAATCCTATGCAATCTTCGGTTTTGTGACCCTTTTCTTGGTGAAATTCACAGAAAGCGTTTGACTTCTGAGTGTTGGGGTCCGACCTTATCTTTTGCAGCCATTGCACCTTTGGGCATACACTATTTCTGAAGGAGAAACACAAAAATTGTGAGCGGATAGATGTGGAGGCATACTTTCTCGTGTTGATATGGTGCGTTGTGTCGAGGAGGAGCATCCGTGCGTCGTGTTGGAGGCAGGGCCGACGTCCTGACGTAGGGTTGATGCCTTTCCCGACCGGAACAGGGCCCCAACTGATCCCTTCGACCGTCGTTACGACGATCTTTCCTTGCTTCGGTTTGGAGTGACGTCAACTATTGGGTTGGGCCGTTTAAATCATCCTTGTTGGCTCGTACCTCGGTACAATGGGCATTATGGATTTCTTCCCAAGTAGTTGGAGGGTATTTCATGAGCCTGCTTAATAGTTTTCTGGCCGCCCTCGACCCGTTTCTGTTTAATCCGTTCTAGAAGGCTGTTACTGCCATTCCTTCTGACATATTCGGCAAGCTCATTCTCACCCTATTGAACCGAGCCAATAATTCCCTGAGTCCCTCGCTGTGCATCTGTCTTATGGCGAATATATCATTTACCCTCGCCTCTGCCTTTTTGGCTCCAGCATGGGCGGTGACGAATTTATTTGTCATTTCCTCGAATGTCGCTATCGAGCATACTGGTAGTTGAGAGTACCATGTCAAGGCTCCCCCTGTTAAGGTTTAGCTGAACTTTTTCAACAGCACTGATGGTACCTGTTCTTTTGAGAGATCATTGTCTTTTACGGCTGTAACATAGTGGATGATGTGATCTTCTGGATCTGTAGTACCATCATATATTTTTAAGTAGGGCAGCATTTTGAAGGTTTTTGGAATGGTGTACGGGGCCGCTTCTTCACTGTATGGTTGCTCGATGAATCTCCCAACGTCGCGTTTTGGTAGCAACTTTGGGGCACCTGGTATTTTGTCAACTCTTTCTTGGTGTTCTTTCATTTGGTCGTGGAGTGCCTTATTCTCATTTTCCATTTCCTCCATTTTCTTGAAAACGGCTGCAAGCGTATCATTGCCTGCGTTATTAGCAACATAAGTGTTACCTGTGGGGGGCGTCTTGCTCACCCTCGTTTATTGTGTCATCTACATGTGTCACATTCTTATCATCCATTTGGGTGAGTTTATCAAGGATGGTGTTCAGAGCATTTGTTAGCCATTCTTCCAGCAGTCTTCTCACTACAGGTAGTGCCTCACCTGTTGCAGATGTGGAAGCTTCTCTTTCGCGTGAAGTGGTCACGCTCCCGTGCGGGGGAGGTGAAGTGTCTCCCCCGGGCGTGATGTTTGGTGTTTTATTTTCGTGATCCTCTCTGCTATCTTCATTGATGGTGTCTAGGAGGTTGGCTGTGACACCTACTATTGCTTTTAGCCTTGCATCTCCTTTCCCTGCCATTGTTGATTTATACCAAGCTCGGAATAAGTGATTATCCCTTTCAGGAGTCTGGATGAAACTATAATCTTAGCTAGAGAAATCCCCACAGACGGCGCCAAATTGTTTGACCCAAAAGATATTAAATCCTTTTTGGTTAAATCAATTGAAGAAGATAAAAGGGTTAATCTCAGCCAAGTATAATAAATTCCAAAATGAGGGACATAAGGGATGAACAAGGTAAATAGAATCTATTGATTTCATGGAATAGGAGGATTAAGTGTGTAAAAAATGATCTCTACCAATGTCGAATTAGTATTACAAAGCCAGTTCTTATTTCCCCAAAAAATCCTCCCCTCCTAAGGTTACTTCCGTCCTATATATATAAGGGACAGCCCCCTCTGAACCCTAGGAGACATTCCCTAGAGAATATTCGAGAGTATATTTCTAATGCACCCTGTTAGGCCGACGCTACTACAAAAGCCATACTTCCTTCATCCGTTGTCGGTCGTTGTCGTCCTGCACAGGACGTCATGCTGTGAAGACCTCATCTTTGGTCGTATTTGACAGTAGTCATGGTCAACCAAATTTAGACCCATACAAATATGGACCGGGATTATACCAATCTATTTCCCTTCTCTGCCTACTCTGAGCCTCCGACATCTCCAAAGTCCCAAACAATTAAAAAGGAAACCGTACTTCTCCTTGACATGTTAGTAGATATATACAAAACTACCAAGAAAAATGGAACTAACCTTAAAGACAAAATTTAAAAAATATAAGTCTCATGTTATATAAAAGACACTTCTCAATTATCTCTCAATCTTAAGGTTTTTTTTTTTTTTGGGGGGGGGGAGGGAGAGAGGGAGGGGGGAAGGTCATCATAATAACGGTGAAATCTCACAGAGTTTCGATGGGAACATGAATTGATTCACGTAAATATGAAATGCAACAGTAAAAGGAATGTGTCAATTGAAAGACTTCTCAAATGTCCATCTAATTTTCTTTGCACTGCTCTATCCATTTTTCCTGCATTTGCACATTAGCATTTTTCACAAGTTGGAGCCCACGTGTATCTTGCAATAGGAAAGGGCAAAGGGCAGTTCGGTGCACAAAACATTTTGTATTCATGCAAGATTTAAAGAAGAGCTGCACTCTAATGGAGTGTGATGTAGACAGCTTATTCTAATGCAAGCATTAATGACTGATTTTACAACTCGAACTCAGGTCATATGGAGATAACTTTATTGTTACTCCAAGTCTCCCCTCACGTGCATCCTACAATACAGTAAAAGATTTTAACAGTATGATGATGATTTCATACTCCTACCTAAAAAACGGGCCCTAATGTTAAGTGATTACTTTCCTTTTATCCAGCACAATGATGTTGCAAGTTGAAGCTTAGTCTTCAATTCATGGCTTTGTAACTTTCACCAAATCTGTCATTTGTCAATGACATAAATATTGTAAGCTAGATCTCCATTCACAAGCGTCCAAGCTAGAGCAGCTATACGTTAGACCAAATGGAGTATGACACAATTCTGATTTTGTTTAGATGTTAGGTAGCATCAATAAGGCCATAGATTAACATTTCTATTTAATTTGGCCGAACGTGAATATTCCATATGTGTTTGAACATCTAAAATGCCCATTAGAAACACGCGAATTTGGATAATTCTTGCTGTTGCGCCATTGCTCCCTTTGAAACATAAATCCCTGAATTATAAATTTATTTTTCAATATCTTAGCTTTTTTTTATTGTTCTTTTGCTTGGACAATTTGCTGTTAGGCACTTCAAAAAGGAAGGGGGAAAAAAGAGATGAATGCGAAATTGATGAGGAATGGTATGAGAGGAAAAGAAAGGAAAAAGGACTACAAAGAACATAAATTGGACCACAACATGTCTGGCACATGAAAAATCATGAGAGCTCCAAACCAAAAGTTATTTCCAATATGTTATTATGTTGTACATTTTGAACAATTATATTGATTCATCTTATTCTCTTCGTTTGTTGTTTTTCCAATTGATCCTTGAACCAGAATATAAACTGTCGATTTGCTAAGGACCACATAGTTCCTTAGAAAGTTAATTATAACATGCACCTAATTTAACTTTATCACTCACTGCTTAATCTTGAGTCTTGTGATAGCATTATGATCTATAAATATTCTTTAGTATCCACAGTTAGCAAGATGTATGTCCAGATTAAGCTCGAGTATAGTATGTAAATATTTGTTGAGAAATAAAAAATTTAATTACCAAAAAAAAAAAATCTTCCTAAATGCAAGTCTTGTAAAGTAGAAAAAAATTATCTTAAAAACCAATAATATATCTTTAAATACCATAAGTCCATAACTATAAGAATGTAATATTAAACGTTCTACACTATCGACATCGAAATTTTAACGAATCAAGCTAAATCCTAAATTCAAGATACTACGAGACTCTTGAAATAGTCTATCAGGATTTCTTGGAGATTACTCTACCCTAAACCCTAACGCATACCTATATAAAGGAATACATGTTCCTTTGAAGAGGCGTCTCAAAAATTCCATAAACTCTTGGCATATTCGCAAAGAGATCAAAATATGGTTGGATACTTCTTGACAATCAAATAGTTCAAGAAACTAGAGATTAAATACATCCCGAGAAGGTCTGCATCATCCTACATTCGAGAAATACGCTGCTTCAGCCCTCGAATTACGGAGATAATCAGGAAAGAAGAATCAAGGGAAAAACAGAACTGTACTCACAATTGATTAGTAAAAATATTTTTCTCTTATTATGTGATTGCAGTTTATTTTTCATATCTTAAAAATTTATTGCAAACACACACTAACAATGAATAAAATTTTAATATCATCAGATTAAGTTGACCTACAATAATAGAAAACAACATGTTATACATATCCAATTAAATTTCATTGACAGTAAAAAAATTTCTATGATCAGTATATGTATCTTAAGTTTTTAATAATGCACAGCATAATTGCCTCCAAAGCAAAGCAATCTCACTAACATACTTTTGAAGAACCCATGCTTGTAGGACACATAGCATTCATTTGATTTGGATGTGTTTGATCATTCATCAGAAAATATATGTGTAACCCACAAGTACAAATGATAGATATAGAGAATTGTAGGGTCAAAAGTACTTTAAATGAAGTATTTCCCATCAAAATTAGGATCCCTCTCTACCAACAACCCATGTGATCAATATTTTTTTCTCCAGTCCCTCATGTCTCATACTCATGCAGTTAAATTGATTAGTCTTCAGCACTGGTCCTATGCTGGATTCTCTAACAGGTACCTTTAAATTATTGTCCTCATGTGTTTAACTAATAAAAAAACTTAGTCTCAGATAAAGGCAAATAATTAACTATACTAACACTAATGACTTAAACAAATAGTCAATCTATACGGATAGTGGCGGAGCCAAGGTTCTTCAAGGAAGGTCAAAATATAAAGAAGTAAATTCACAAAAAAATCATGAGATATGTCAATATAGTGTATATACATAAAAAAGTATTTTATCTAACTACACAGTATAATTTCTCGATTAAGGGAAAACACTTGACATCCTTGAGTACATGTGGCTCCGCCATGGTCTACAGGCAATAGTTGATAAATACGATGTTCTTAGCGACGCGGAGAGGAAACAAATTTTACTTTCAAAAAGAAACAACGATTAATATAACTGTGTGCAGGGCCGGCTCCAACCTTATATGGAGTAAGGCTTGTGCCTTAGGGCCCCAAATTTTTTAAAAATAATAGGTTCATAAGTATTTAAAAAATAATATTTAGTATTTTTAATACAAAACTAGAGTTTTTAATATAAAGGAAAGAAAACTTTTTAGATATATAAATAAAATGATAATTTGACTTACTCAAAAATGTGTAGATGAATAGTTTTCATAACTTTTAGTTTTTCATTTTTTGCTCCTTCATTAAAAAATTTGCTCTCTCTTCCTTAATTTGTCCAAGTCAATTTTTTTTCCCAATCTCTTCATATTTCATAAAAACCTACATATTTTTTGTGTTTTTCTTTGATATTCTTACTCACTTCTTTCTCCAAGATTTTATTATTCACCTTCTTTCTCCAATGTTTTACTAGTTCAAGTGTTCATCAATATTTTTAAGCTTCCAATAGTTCTATACTTCTATTGCTTTGTAAAAACTTATATAAGATCAATAATATCTCAAGAAAGATTAAATAAGTTGGCTATATTATCAATCGAGCAAGAATTATAAGAGAATATTATAAAAAAATTTATTAACAACTTTATTTATATCTCAAAAAAGAAGAATAGACTTCAAATCGCGTCTCCCCCTCAACACCTACGCCCCCACCCCCCACCCCCCGGGCGCATACCCCCTCAAAAAAATTACTTTTTTTGTATTTTCAAATTTCTGTTCTTTTGTTTTTTTTTTTACCAGTTTTTCAATTTTTTTTGTTTTTTTAAGGTAAAAGGCTTTTTATGCAAGATGAGCATGGTTCTTAAACATGAGTCAAGTTGAATGGGTTGGGTTATGATCCATTATTAGCCCATCTTGATTCATCCAAATTCAGTTCAACCCGCCCATTTGTCACCCTAAACATAATACATGATTATCTTATTCTTTACCCACCTTTATATAACCTTTTTTGGCTTTTGCTAATTTCAACTTTGAAGAAAGCTCTTTTGATGAGAGAAGGAAATAGTTTTTAAAAGGCTTTTAAGACTAATAAAACAAAAGGACTTATAGCTTATAGCTAGTTTGGCCAAACTTCTTCAATGCGATAAATATATATTTTTTTTAAAAATATTTTTTTTTTCAAACTTGAAGTGTTTGGCCAAGTTTTTGGAAGATTTTTCTTTTTTTTTTAGTAGAAACAAAAACAGATTTTGAAAAGCAGAAAAGAATAGTTTCTCTCCAAAATATTTTTTTTGAAAAGCACTTTTGAGAAGAAAAAAAATTTAGAACCACTTTTTAAAAGCTTGGTCAAAAACTAATTGCTGCTGAAAAATGCTTTTCAAATTAATTAGTCAAACACAAATTGTTTCTCTCCAAACTTTTTGAAAAGCATTTTTTTAAGAAAAAAACTCTCAAAATAAATTGGTTTTTAAAGTTTGGCCAAACAAGCTATTAATCTGGTTAGGCTTATTTTACTTGTAGGGTCGAAGCTATAGTATTTGTTATTGGTTCACGTGAGGGTCGAAGCTATAGTATTTGTTATGGTTCACGTGAATTCAGTATCTTTTGTCTAAATCTTATAAATGTATTAAAAAATTTATTAAATATTTAACTATAAATTTAATAACTATAACAGATTCATTTAAAGTCGATATATATAACCATAAACTTCAAATTTTGGATCTCCTCTATTTACTTGTCCCTCCAAAGCTCCCATATATTATTATTATTATTATATTATGAAAATGAGAAGTTATCCTTCTGCATAGAGCAAAATATAAAATCACCTTTTATGTAATAAATTCCCAAAAACGTCTCTACTTGACCAACAAGTCAAAATATACTAGCTATGAATTAGACGTATAACGTATTAGTCTACCAAATATTTTCATCAAGTTTTAGTATTTAAAAATTCAGTTGTTCTAAGTAAAAAAATCTTCAAAAGATGCAATTTCCTACATAGTCGTAATTAATTCACGAATTCTATCCAGCATTGACAAAAACTAGTAAATCAGCAGTCAATTTCTTGTAATTAACTGGTTTTAATATCTCAATTTATAATTCTGCAATAAAAAACCCCATTACTCAAAGCCGTAACCGTTTTTTCTCAATAATCGCCGTCTCCCCCTCAACACCTACCCCCACCCGGGGTCCTCTGTAACGGACGCGAATGCCACCCAACTCAACAAAACTGCTCAACAGCTTATATCACATTCACACCCCTCAATCCCGAAAACCACCCACCCTCTCTCTCCCCCCACCCCAACTTCGCTCTTCTCTTCTCCATTAACAAATCTCTTCGGGGAGAATAAGTTGCAGAGTAAACAAATCTAGAGAGAGAATTTCGCTCTTCCTGTTTTCTCTCTCTATATTATAGATATCATCTTTCCTATATATACACATATTCACCTTCAGATATAGCTATATTTTTGCACCTATAAATACACAAAAATATATACACACACTCCCTTGCTGCAGAAGCGTGATAACAGATCTCGAGATTCGAACGGAGGAATTGCGCATTTTCTATTTGAGAAACTGTAAAAGAAATTCAACTTCGTTATTGCAATTTTTTTGCTTATTAAATATCGGTTCAGTTCTGTTACTTTGAACTGTTAGCATTTCCATTGACGGAGGTCTGTAGCTATTGGAGGAGTTGAATGTGATGCAAATATTGTAGAGAAGAGTTTTTTAGTTTCAGTATTATGGAGGATAGAGGAGGATCGTTCGTGGCAGTGAGGAGGATATCTCAAGGACTTGAAAGAGGCAATACTTGCCATTCAACTTCTGGTATATTCCTTTACCTAACACTACAAACATTCGCTCGTCTCTCTCTCTGTTTTGTGGCCTCAAAATTTGTGTATTTCTGTATTACCGATTGGTCTCTATCTATGTCAGGAGTAAATTTATACTATGAGGTTTTGGATCTGTGAATTGAAAAGTTAGTTGCATTCATGCCTACTTGCATTGATATTTGTGGTGAGTTTGCATCCGCTGCTTCCTCTCTCTTCCCCTGAATTTTGGCGTGACGTGCCCCATCTTTTGGATAATCAACAGATTCATGAATTTGTTATGAACAGACTGGTTTCATAGAGTTAATAACTTAATATGTGATTCACCAGTACTTAAATCTACTGTAGATAAAGCTGCACTGGAGCATATTCTGAACACGTCTGCATAGGGAAACTCGTTCCGTTTTAGTAACAGAATTTGGTTGTCTAGGAGAAAAATATGTAGTATAATTCATCATCACGTGCTGAACTTCAGCTATATTCAATGTTTTAGAACCATTCGGGCATTTTGACAAGCTATATACCAAATTCTAGCTAGACCTTTGAAGCTAATTGCTATTCATCTGGACCTAGCTCATTTTTAGAATTTTGGTAACATAAACTGATGTAATATTGGCTTTTTCAGCTTTTCTGGAACCATTCTTTCCATTTTATTGATTCTGAATGTAGGTTTATCAAATTGTACAACTAAATGTTTTTATAAACAATAGAAAATATTATTTGCCCAGTATATTTGCAGGAAGCAGTCTGCTAATATGCTCTTGATTGTATCCACGTAGCATGATGAGTTGTTTTCCTTAGTGCTTAATTAAGTCTTATGATTTTTTATCAAATCAGATACTAGAAAGGAAACTTATGTTATGATTGAAGGACTAAGTCAAGCAGGAAGTGTCCTTTACATTTTCTACTGTGTTACTACAGCCCATGATGTTTAGGTTGTATCATAGGAACACATTTTTACAAAGCAAAAAAATCATAAGAACACATTTTATGTTTATTTCCATTTTCATGCCATGTGCTACAATTTATCATATTTGCATGATGATGCAATTCAGCTAATCCTCGTTGCTTAATTGTGCCATTGTTGAGCGTTGACAGTATACTGAGAATGACAGAAAATTTCTTTTCAGATGTGAACATGTCTTTAGATAGAAGTGCTTCTCTATCTGGTATCTGTATCATCCTTGCTCCAGTCCCACCCATAATAGAAGCATGTCATCATTGGAAAATCTGGAATTCCCATTTTCTTTATACAATCATTTTATTTTGTTACAGCGGAGGTTGTGGCAGGATCAGCAGCGTGGCTTGGCAGAGGCCTTTCATGTGTTTGTGCTCAAAGGAGGGAGAGTGATGCTCGTCCATCATTTGATTTAACTCCAGCCCAGGTAATATGTTTGTGGAGCTTATATGAAGTTTAAATATCCTGCTTGCTGAATGCTAAGATTGTCATAAAACACAATGTAGTGGTATGCATTTCAGATCTGCTTGTTCCTTTCCTGTTGAACTTTTGTATTTCTTGGAATGGCTCTCAGAAGTCCTGTTGTGTGAGTTCTTAGTTTGTATTTTTCAATTTCGTTCTTGCTTTTGTTGTTGAGTTGGACAAATGTGCGCATTTTGTGCATCCGGATATGTTGTGCTTTTTATTTCTAACTGTGTCATGTGTGCTCATTTTGTGCATCCGGATATGTTGTGCTTTTTATTTCTAACTGTGCTCATTTTGTGCATCCGGATATGTTGTGCTTTTTATTTCTAACTGTGTCATGTCTTAGGCACAAGTGATTTGTCAAAATTTTCTGGCTTTCCATTTTAATGAGATGGGCCACAACTCTCTAGTGGGTGTCTGGTTGTCCACGTCAAATTTTCTTGTTTTTGTTTTTCTAATGTCATGCAAAAGAATAGCTTAGCCATGGTAAGGAAGTTTGGAATGTCTTTGACATATTGGATGCTAGTGATGTTTTATCTCACTTTGTTAATGTCAGGAGGAATGTCTGCTAAGGCTACAAAGCCGTATAGATGTTGCATATGATAGTTCTATCCCTGAACACCAGGTACCTTTTGTGTAAGACATTTAAGTGTTTTGCAATAAGGTTATGAGGTGATATGTTTAAGACTTTGACATTTCATTCAGGTTGTTTCTCACATTCTCATTTCTCTTTGTTCTTTTTTACCTAAAGGAAGCTTTAAAAGCTTTATGGAAAGTTGCCTTTCCTGAGGAAGAACTTCGTAGTTTAATATCTGAACAGTGGAAAGAAATGGGCTGGCAAGGAAAAGATCCTTCTACTGACTTTAGGTACATCAGCACCTCGCTCCTCCCAACAAAAAAAAAAGATATTCTCAAGCTTATTTCAGCATCTTTCAGATTAATTTCCCATTTCTGCCTATTGCAATCTTGGGTCGTTTTTAAGCTGTTTGATTGATTCTGTAGGGGTGGTGGATTTATATCGCTGGAGAATTTGTTATACTTTGCAAGGAACTTCCCGGTATGTCCTCTTTAGTCACCTTTTTGTGGGAGAAAGCCAAAATTTCTAAGCAAACGTGTACTTTACTTGGAAAAGCTAATGTTTAGTGTCGAGACTTACCGTGATTTTGTGGCCATTGTAGACCTGACAGGTCTAGGTTATTTTTCTAAGCAGGTCTTATGAATTTGCATCCTGAGATTGTAGCTATTCAGATCGTTGTGTTACACTTGAGTTACTTCACTACTTCTGCTGCACGTTTTTCTTTCCTTATGCACAGAAAACATATGTTTTTTAATTGCTTGCTCAACAACCCTGAAAATCATGATAGTTGGTGGAGGGATGGGTTCCCTGATGTGTGGATGATCTCTGTATTCTTTTCTAATGTTATACATGCAGGCACCTAGTGGTCTCTTGGTGATAGCAGCATATTAAAATTTGTTGAAATAGCTGGAAGAAGTATTTCTGTCATTAATTATTTAGTGTTAATGGCTGAAATGTACAGCAATGGGATAAATTAGTCGGAATGCTTTATAAGTTGGTTAACCAAAAGATAAAAATGGCTTTACTGTCATGCATCTCTTTGTTTTTTGTAAAAGTGGATAACTTTTTGATAGCCAGACAATGAATTGCTAATCTTCATGCGCTCATTTACGTTATTGAACATTTCAGATCCTTATAGGCTAACAATATTAACAAAATTGTAAGAAGTCTATGTGAAAAGATAGTCTAGTGGTAAGGACCTTTCTCCTCCAACCATTGGAGATTCGAGTCACCTGTGGAGGAGGTGGAAAAAAATCATGGCTGGGTTCCTGAGTCTGTGTGTATTTTTGAGGCCTTCAAAGTTAGCACAAAGTTATCCTTGGACTTCAAATCTAAATTGGTAAATTATTTGTGATGTTGGATTGCCTGATATTATGCAGTTGTGTATGTCATATTTATCATTTAATTTAGAAGTAAGTGTTTATAAATTACTTTGTTCTATGGTAAACCTTGGTGATAAACACTTAATGGTTGATAAGCATGCTTGAATAAGTCTATATGACAAGCTTGAATATATCTATCAGATACTTCTCAGAAAAGACTGAACCAAGACAGTGAGCTCACAGCTTAAGACGTTCAACGAATTTCTGAAAATAATTCTGCTAAATTGCAAATTTTACTCTCTTTGAACAACTGACTATGTGAATGTGAAGCCTTCAAATTTGTAAATTAAATTAGAAATGTGGCCCTATAATTCTGGCATCCATGAAACAACAAAACTGGTTAGAGCCGCTCTTTAACTTTACATAATCTACTTCATTATATGTGAAATATCTGACTGTGTCTATTATTAGCACTAGCATGTGGCTTTGTGCTACTCAATGTTGGTGAAAGATTCCAGAGGGCGTAATGTTTCTTATGATCTTTTAAATCTAGCATTCATGAATAAAAGTACAACAATTTTGTCTACTGCACCAACAATTATTAAAAGAAAAAGCGCATAATCTTCTTGATATTATGTGAAATAATCGGAATCTATCTACTGCGAACGACGGGTTCTTCAAAAGTAAGATGACTATATACAGTGTGCAATGTAAAATATATCACATATAACAGAAAATAAATACTTAAAATCTTTAGCACCTAGTTAAAATGCTTATGTGACACTCAAGCATTATAAAGTTCTAGATCCATCTATTTATTCTCTTTTCCTACTTTTATTTGCAGAAATCTTTCCAGGATCTTCTCCGAAAGCAGGAAGGTGATAGAGCAATTTGGGAATATCCATTCGCTGTTGCTGGCGTCAACATCACATTTATGCTTATCCAGATGCTCGATTTGGAAGCTTGTAAGTGTACCATCTACATTCTTTTATATGCTGAAAATTACTGAAGTCTTAACCAAAATTCCAGTATATATGCTTCTGAATGGATCCATCTAACGAAAAATGAGATTTGACTGTTGTTACAACCAGTTTCATGTTTGTCAAAAAGCAGTGTTCTAGGACTTGTGAATCTAAATAGTACTTGTGAACTCTCTCATGCACAAGTATATATACAAACCAAATATACGTAATTTTCCCTGGAAGACTTGTTTCCAAATCACTTTGTTAATTGTGCTTCAACTCTGCAGTAAAACCCAGAAATCTGGTGGGAGCTACTTTCTTGAAGTTTCTTGCAGGTAAATCTTTTACAAGATCTGTCTCTTCTTTCAGTTTTGCTTAACTACTGTTAATTTCCTTTTTATTTTGATGCATTCAGTTATTGTGTTTAGATGCGCCTTTCGTGTTCCTTTGCTGATCTTCTGTGTTAAAAAATGAAAGTCGGTGAATTTCGATTTAGTCCTTTAGAAATATGAACTTTAACTTGCACCTTTGCTCCTCTAAGCAAGATGTTTCCTTTTTGCAGAAAATGAGTCGGCTTTTGATCTTCTATATTGCATCACGTTTAAATTGATGGATCATCAGTGGCTTGCCATGCGCGCATCGTATATGGACTTCAATGTATGTACTTTTGGCTTCCTGAGATTTAGTTATATTTGGAATGTTCAAACTGTGCTCATCTCTAATCCAGTTCGTTTGCGTTTGAAGGAGTTTTCATGCCTCTTTCACTTAAATGCTTTTCTTAGTTGTTTCGCTTTGGCTAGTATATCTTGATATCAAAGAAATGTGTATTCCTTGGCACCGGAGCATAGCTGCAGTTCTGTGTACTGTTGCTTCGGTAGGAAGCTTTTAAGAATGTTTCCGCGTTCCATGTTTGTTAACTCTTGCTGTCACTAGTAGTATCTTATCAAGTTTACTTGTACTATTACTTGTATTCCTTATCTAGTTACTTACTTGTTTACTCCTCATACTACACTACTTCTTGTGAAGAGGCCTGCATTCATGATTTTATATTATGTTATATGTTCTTTCAGACGGTCATGAAGGCTACTCGTCGTCAACTGGAAGAGGAGCTTCTGCACGAAGACATAACACGGCTGGAAGATTTGCCCTCGTACAGCCTTCTTAGTCGATAGTGTTTGTAGTCGTGACATTTAAGAAAATGAAAATGGCTTTTGTATGCAAGTTTTGTGGCATCTATTGGTTTTGTTCTTACATTAGTAGCTTTCGGTAGTGGGTGTTACTTTGTAGAAGTCGGTGGAGAGGAAATATGGGGATTATACAGTGCCTGAACTTGGTAATGTAAGAGCAAGTACAATGTACCCTTGTTTCTTGAATTTGGAAAGGGGCAATACTGCTGAGTAGTCTCAACACTGGTGGTAGGAAATCGAAGAATTGTCCTTCGACTACCTTTTTGGTTTAAGTAAATCGAAAGTGGTACCCTTCTATCGGCTATTATGATAGAGACTTCAGACCACGACGTGCCTGTGTAAACTAACTGATCGGCGGATATTCGCATTATCTTAACTTTAACGTACGGCCTATGTTCATCTTATCTCGAATCCCATTTAGTCTAATTTATATTACCGCAATCATATGATTAATTGAACGGTACAAATTGTTGCCCACCAACCCATTTGTGAAGTGATGTCGTAGTATATGAGAAGTCCAAGGAAAAAGGAGAATCGGTCCCTTACCCAAAATAGAGTTTGAACCAGTAAGCATTGGACTTGCACACGGATGTGTCTGCACCTTTTGAAGTCTTTGGATGACTTAAAGTGTCAATATCTATTGATTGATCTGGAATTCTGGAATCCCCTACTACACGTCTATTATGCACCAGATTAGTCACCTTCATTTTATCGAGAGGATTCAATTTGCAGAATTGGTAAAGTGCCAGCCACCTGCCGCTACACCCCCCTTCCCCTTCAGCATTGCCAGGCTGATGGGCATTCAACAGCCCATGAGCCCAAAAGTAACTATCAAACCGACAGCCCTAGCTCTCACCATGCTCCAAGTGCAGTGCAAGAATCCAACTGCAACAATACATTCCGAGCCCTCAAATTTGTGTGTTTTTTTTTTTTTGGTGACAAGTAATGTATCATATTAGAAAAAACAGCATAAAGATAGTGCTGGTTGGTGTGTATAACCCAATTACAACCTATGTATATTACTAATAAAGTCTATCACGGCGCCTATGTTGTTAACCTTGATTCTAGCCATGTTATACCAAAAAAGGAGCAAAAAGAAATATTTCGCGCCTATGTTGTTAACCTTGATTCTAGCCATGTTATACCAAAAAAGGAGCAAATAGAAATATTTCCACTTAAGGCTTAGCTATGTTCTCCTCCGGTATGTGATGCTTGGTGTTTGACCAGCCCTAATTTATGCAACCCTTGAAGAGAAGAGTGCACCCTCCCGGAAGTACCATTTCATGCCTATTAAGTACAGAATAAAATACCACAGCTAAAAAGAAACACCGAATAGGCTAAACTTGGAACTTGTTTCAACCCAAATCCCGGTGGACACCAAGCTTCAAAACTAAGCTGGGCAAATATGATTGTAGCAACAATATGATAGAAACCAAATTCGCATCCACACGCACATCTAATGCACCTAAGTGCTACACCTAGAGCAAATTGCGCGCACAACAAAAAATGGTCTGTGCATTCATAGCCACAGTACAGTATGGGAACATTGTTTAACCTTCGGCTGATTTTTTTGACAGATAGTGAAGCTAACAAATGATAAAGCTCAATTACTTGAAACTGGACCACATGAAGCACACAAAAGGACTAAATATCACGAAAGTAATACTGATCACATTAAATATTCTTGAAATAGGGAATGACAGAAAACCTCAAACAACAAACTTCTAGACTCAAATCACATCCAAAATTCACAAGTTACACCCAAACAGGCAGGCCATTAATAGAGTTCTAAAGTAAAAAAACTTTTCTACTCATAGATCCAAGAGTGAAGGCTGCTCTGCCACTCTGCAACTCCTTCGGGGAACCAAAGAGCAATTTCCTTCCTTGCACTCTCGACTGCATCACTTCCATGAATAACGTTCCTACAATCAAACAGGTTCTCTCAGGTCAAGCACCATGGTTAAGGTCAAAGGTAAATATACCAATTTGGCCAACTCTTAAGAAACAGATGTTAATAACAAAATTTAAGCAGGCTGCTAAAGCAGATAGTATTAGTCCAACCTATTGGCAAAGAATAATGCATGTTCAGATGGGGTACTCGGTGTTTTACCTGCCAATGTCAATAGCATAATCACCACGGATTGTACCAGGAGCAGACTCCAATGGGTTTGTTGCTCCAATGATCTTCCTGCCAGTGGTAACTACACCCTTACCTTCCCAGACCATTGCAACAACGGGGCCAGAGATAATATAATCAACAAGCCCACTAAAGAAAGGCTTAGCAGACAGGTCTGCGTAATGCTTTTCAGCAAAGGCACGATCCACAGTGATGAGCTTCAAGCCTATACCCAAACAAAGTAAAAATAATGACACAAATTAATCGAAATAGTCAAAAATAAAAACCCAAAATAAAATAATGACTGATTGGAAAATCGTTTTTACCATAGAGCAACCATTTTGCAAGTCACCCCATACACATTAAACATACAATGGACAAGAATTACTCACCAATTTACAGACAAATTACATGGAAGAAAGAGAAATAAAGGAAACAAAGTAAACCATTAGTTTACTTAAAATCATTTCAATTCACAACTGGAGCTACAATCCTTTTATTTAACAATCAGGTAAAAGAATCAAAAATCAACATCAACACTGAGTGGGTCCTGACTAATAATAAGTCTGTTTTGTTACTAATGATGGGGCGGACTATAAGGAAATCGTTTTAACTTTTAAGTACTAATAAAGCAGCATAAGACTAATCAATCATACTTCTCATAATTGAGTAGCAAAGATTACCTTTCAAAGAGAATCCTTTCTTCTCAAATCTTCCGATAATCTCACCAACCTGAACCATAACGTAAAATCAATGCATAGCTAAGGTAAACAGGCAGAGAAAATTGGCAATTTCTAACACGTAATGAACAAAAATTTCAAAACAAACACAAAAATCGAATCAATCAAAGCTCTAGCTTATAGATCTAAATGGAAAACGTGTATAGATAAAAAGAAAAATCATTTAGGAAGACGAACCAGGCCACGTTGGACACCATCAGGCTTGATCATGATGAAAGTCTGCTCCATTTTCGCTTCTTTGATGTTCTGAAAAAGGGTATATGGATTTAGAATAGCAGTACGCAGCACTCGGCGAAGAGTGAAAGATGAGGTATTTATATGGTGGTGGATTTGTGGCTCTTTCGACAGCAAACCCTAATTGTTCTTTGGAATATTCTGTTTTTGTATAACCGGTTGGAAAACAAAATCCACAAAATTTTATTTAATTCGATCGAGTGTAAGAAAATTTAATTTAATTTAACATAATGGAAAAGGATTATGTAGGTTGTAATCTGTTTGACCCAAAATTTAGATTTAGGTTTAAACAATTAATTTTTTAATAAAATAAGGTTAATTTTAGCCAATATTAATATTCAAAATATTGTTTAACTAGTACCTTGGTAAAATATCATATAGTATGTAGGAATATCAGTGAATATGTAACAATAAATAATATTTAATAGCCCAAATACAAAGTGAATAGCATTAAATAGCAATAAATGGTATATAATGGTATTATTATTAATAATAATAAATGCAAGAGAGACGACCGAAAATGGATGAAATCGTGTGGTATTCCCTCTGATAATGATAAATGATTGATTAGCCTTTGAATATTCGCATTCTCCTTAGATCGTGGGAGAAAAGTTAGATCAGAATCTCAAGAAAAGATGTATTCTATATGTATATAATAAAGCAAGAATCTTTAGAGAATGTCAAAGTATTGTTCTTTTACAAATAGGTGTCCAATCCCAATATTAACTATGTCTCTTTCTATTTATAATAGGACATGTACCACAAACCCTTAATAGTACAAATTTTAGGAATATTCTCTTTAAAGTTAGATCCCCAAAACTAGTCGTTACTGCTCCGCTAAGGAGGGTACGTCCTCGACATCGATCTCTGTTGACTCCTTGACCTAGCTCGTATCTTTCGTCAGAACATTTTGACTTTGAATCCGTCTTTTATTGAAATCATATTGATGACACGTGGCTACCTTCGAGGCTCTCTTAGTGCTGACGTGGCTCAAATATAACTAGGATAATTTTTTGCATATACAGTTAGTCCCTTCATTCGTTTAGTTCATCTTCGTGGGCGAGTTCAATGAGCAGATAATATCGCTCAGGGCCGTTTTCGTGGTTGAGCTCACTGAAAAAATAAAATCGGTCGTGGTCGTTGTAACGAGCAAGCGACGTGGCTCTTTGTAGGCCGCATATTGCAAATCCCTTAAATTTTCCGAGTGATTTGTTGGAATTATATGGTCCAAGAGAGGGGGTGACGTCATGCGTCATAATGATGCTAGTTCCTTACACATTGTGTCGATTTACGTGTAACCTTTGATTGGATTTGTCGTTTCGATTCTGGTGCCAATTGTGATGAGCCGTTTTGAGCTTGGTACCCATTATGACAAATCATTTCGGATTTGATGCCTTAATCTCTATAAATAGAGATGGCCAAACCTGAATTGAACCTTCCATTCTTCCAAACTCTAAACTTCTTCTCTGAACTTCCCTTTTCTACTATGTTGCTCCATACCACATTCCAAATTTTCTTCCCAGTATTCTTCTTTACTTTTCATAAATATGCCGAATTTCCCATCTGACGTTGCTGAAGGGAGTCACGCCATTTCACTGGCGGATGTGTTCCCTGTTTACGGGGAGAGTGTAGTTGCCATTGTAGAGGATGAAATATATCCATCAGTGGAAGAGATCATCCCTCACAACCCTAAAGCCGAGTCCAATTTCCAGCAATCACCGTACATGGCGCCTGGAAATTTCTATCGATAATGGCGCCCAATACAATTAGCTGAATTTAAAGCCAAGTTTGGCCTCCCCAACCATATCGAATTGATCTCTGTTGAGAAGGACGAAGTGCACATTCACTGTCTCGGGTACAGCGCGCTATATGCTTACCCGTTCACTATTGGCTATTCATTTCCTATTCTCCCATTAGTGGAGGAGTTTTGTCGCCACTATGGAGTTTGCCCCTCTCAGCTTGCTCCTTACGTTTACAAGATCATCAAGATGCTGACCAAATTTGTTGAGCTCGCCAGAGTGGAGGTGACAGTGCGGCATTTGGTGCACCTGATTGCTCTTGGTGTAACGACTCGACTGGTCGTTTTGCTTTCTAGAACCTTGTTCCCTTAAATAAGACCTCCCATACTTGCTTTAACTGATTTATCACTTGCGAGGATGGTTGGTTCGGGATTTGGAAGAGCTTGGGTTGAAATCGGAATACTTGGTTCCTTAAAGTTGGCTTAAAAGGCCAAGTTTGACTTCGGTCAACATTTTTAGTAACGGACTCAGACTTGTGTTTGACGGTCCCGGAGGGTCCGTAGTAAAATATGGGATTTGGGCGTATGCCCGGAACCGAATTCCGAGGTCCCTAGCCCGAGTAGTGAATTTTTGTTAAAAATTGTTAAACCGAAAATTTAAGGAAATAAAGAAATTGAATAATGTTTGATCATATTGGTATCAGACCCGTATATTGGTTTCAGAGCCCGGTATAGGTCCAATATAATATTTAAGTCATGTCCGCAAAATTTAGTGTCAATCCGAGTAGTATAAGTGTGTTTCGTCGCATTGGATGTAAGTTAAAGAACTTGAAGTTCATAAGTTTGATTCAATTGGTTTTAGGGCATGATTCTTAGATTTAGCGTTGCTTCGGGCGTTCCGAGGGTGCGAGCAAGTCCGTTTTGTGATTTCAAACTTGTCGGTATGTTCGGGCGCGACCCGAGGGCCCCGAGCGTCAATCGGATGAGGCTCGAGTGGAGTTGGAAAGTTTTGGAAGGAGCTGAAGCTCCTGGTATCTGTCATAACTACACCTGCGGTTGGACAGCCGCAGGTGCGAGACCGCAGAAACGGTCGAGCCTTCGCAGGTGCGGCCAAAGGGAGGAGCCTAGGAATCACAGATGCGGCTCCTCTTTCGCAGGAGCGGTCTCATCTAGCCCAGTCCAACTCCGCAGGTACGAACCTTCCCTCGCAGAAGCGAGACCGCATGTGCATCCCACTAACCGCTGGTGCGGAAATCGTTGAAGGCGGTGCCTTCATTTAATAAGGGAATGTGTCATTTTTAACACATTTCATTCATTATTTGGCGATTTGGGAGCTTCCAAAGAGGGATTTCAACGTAGTATTTGTAAGGTAAGTTACTTCTACTTAATGTGAGTTCAATACTTGGTTTATGGGTAGTTTAACACACAAACATTAGTGAAAATTATGGGATTTGAGTAAAACCTAGGGTTCTGATAAAAATAAGATTTTACCACGAAATTTGTTATGGAATGGAGTAAAAATTATATATTCTTGTTTCTTAGGTTATGGGTAACAACTTTCTTCAAAAATTTCTGGAATCCGGGCACGTGGGACCGAGGGTGAATTTTAGGAATCTTGTAATTTGGGTTAGGGAATTACTCTAATGGTTGGGATATGAACTTTTAAGCATATATTGATTAGTTTTTATGCTATTTGAATAGTTTTGGAGTGTTTGGCGACAAATTGAGGATTTGGGCATAAGCTTAGACCGGAAAGTAGACCGTGAAGCAACTCAAGTCTTTTTTCTAACCTTGTAGGGGGAATGCCCCCATAGGTGTACTTAATTAATATATAATTAATTGTGGGGGCTATGCACGAGGTGACAAGAGTCTACATACCTACTATTTTTGTTATGTCCGGGTAGTTCTAGGATCACATCATGCTTTGCGGTCGCAATTAATTGCTTGTATATGCTAACGGTATGAAAGGAAGTAAGTTAAAGAAAATCTAAAGATATATGGGCTTCAAGTGAATTGTATTCATTTTTTAAAAAAAGGGAATTAAAAAATTGTTGTGTTTAAATGATGAAAAAATTATGTTTGTCGTGTGGCACGTATGATTCGCGAGCGGGGTTATGCTTTTACTGCATCGCATGTATGATTCGCGAGCGGGGTGAATAGATGCATCTATGGTTCGTGTCGTTCAACTCTTGGCAGTGTACATTTTACTTTTATGTTGGATTGGGCCGATCATCCTCGGTGGTATTTGTGTGTGATAATGGAACCGTAACCCTTATAATTTGTATGACTTATTGCTGGAAAGGTTACTATTGAGGAAAAATGCTTAGTTTTGTTAATTAGAGGAAAGGATTTTCAATAATTATTCTTGTTTGAACTTATTGTTATCTATATACATTGTGAATTAAATATGTTGAACTTCATATTATTATATTTGTTGGCCTAGTAAGTATCGAAGTCGACCCTTTGTCACTACTTCTGCGAGGTCAGGCGAGATACTTACTGGGTACATATTTTTATGTACTCATGCTACACTTCTGTACTTGATTGTACAGGCTTTGAGGCAGGTGCATCTGGCCATTAGTCCGACGCATAGAGTGGTCATCTCAACTCGAGATTTTTCGGTGAGCTGCCCTTCCCTGCTGATTTGCAGCAGCCAGAGTCTCTCTTTTGTCTTTATGTTCCTGTATATTTCTTTTTCAGACAGTAGGATAGTATGATTTTGTATATGCTATTAGATTGCCCACACACTTGTGACACCAAGTCTTGGCACACACATTAGTAGAATTATGATATTTTGGCTTGTCTTCATGATTGAGATTTGCATTTATTCCTTTCACTTAAATATGCTTTAGTTTTTTTGAAAAAAAAAAACTATAAATTTCTTAAATCTAAAATGGAAGTTATCACGTACTAGCTACATGAGTGAGGATTTACTATAAAATCAGTGTTGGCTTGCCTAGCAACAGTGTTGGGCGCCATCACGACCTAATATGGAATTCGTGACTGGCCGAGCTTCTTTAAGAAGTTCAGTCTGGCTCTCCCTTTCGCAAGTAACTTCTATTTTTGGCCTTAACTATTGTTTTAGCCCTCTTTTAGGAGAAGGTCTAATACGCATTTAAATTTTGCCCCCGTTGTGACTACTGCGCCTTCTGCACCTGCCCCCATTCTAACTATTGTGCCTCCGAATCTTCCCCCATCCCAATTACAGCCTCCGCTCCTCAGATATTTTTGTCGGTTGATGAGGACGATGAACTCTCCCCCGGTGATAAGGATCTAAGGCCTCGCAAGAGGAGAGCCGTGAACGCCGGGAGGGGGGAATCCTAGTGGTCATTGACTCGTTGGGGGTGACTTTATTCTTTGAGAGACGGCAATGATACGTATTGGATAAGGTATTGGGGCGAGCTCTGAGGCCCCACAACTAGAAGAGGTGGACCTGGACGTTTTGGTGCATCCCGAGGGGAGACGGTCGTAGAGGGGGCACTTGATGGAGGCCCCACACTTTCGAGTCAAGAGGAGGCTTCATCCTCCAGGGCGGCAATGGATGTTCCTTCACTAGTCGGTGACAAAGGGAAAGTCATCGCCGAGGATGACGATGAGTCGGGTTTCGACATGGACCTAGACGATCTAAAAATGATCGATGAGGGGCTCACCTAACTCAAGGTGAGGATGGAGGGATGTTTTAGGACCATCATGATCCCAATGTATCATGATTTGCTGATAAATACCGAGGAGGTAGTCCCTGCTCTCGGTCTTTTCTGTTCTAATGTCGAGGGTGAGACCCTCTAGAAGATAATCGATGGTACTTTGTCGAAAAGTATCGTCGGTCTCACTCTCAGGGTAAGTACCTGCCCTTTTCCTTATGCCTTAGCTTATTTTTAAGTTCTAACTTCTTTTCTTTGATTTGCAGACGGTCATTCTGGAAATTGAAAGTGCTCGTAGGGATAAAAGACGCAAAGAAATTTACATGAAGTTGAAGGGAAAGTATATAGAGTACTATGGGAAGTACTAGGATCTTGAAGGTTGCTTCGTGAGGGAGGCGATGTGCTATCCTTAAGAAGAAGGGTGAGGAGCTGATGGCGGCTGTGGAAAAGTTCAACATCCTCGAGGGAACGTTGAAGAGCACGGAAGAGGAGCTCGAACTCAATAAGGGCGTGGAGGCCCAATGTAGCGACCTTCAAACTCAAGTAGTCCAACTACAAGCCCAGTTAGACGAGTGCCAATTCCAGATGGAGGCTCTTGGGGGTGAGATTACTTAGAAGTGGGAGGAGCTCGAGCGGGTGGAGTCTTCTCGGTTGGATGTTCGGAGGAAGTTGGACATCCTCAAGCTAGTAAACTAAATTCTTTGTTCTAAGCGGGAAAATGATCAGTTGACGGCAAGGACTAAGGAGGACCGTCTTCAGGAGAGGATCAGAGAGCCGGACAAGGAAAACTCCGAGCTGCATGATCGAGTTGCTGCTCTAGAGTCCGAAAGGTCCATTTGCTTGTGAAGCCCACTTTGTCGAACACTTTCGAGTATCCTATTATTCCTCAAGAGTTGTAAGAGGAGTGGATCCATGCTAAAGCTCGGTTGGACGTGCTCTGTGACCTGTGTGTGGCGGACGTTATTTCTGAAGCAGTTCTCGAGGATGCCCGAGTTAAGTCTTGCTTGGCTTGGCTCGCTTGCGATTATGATCCTGATACGCCTCAGCCTGGTGAGGAGGATGAGGATGAGGGCATAGATCGGCTTGAGGATGATGCCTAGTATGGTTTTGCTTACCTTTAGGGTAAGGATGGAGGAGATGTTAGAGGCCGAGATGGATATGGCCATTAATTCTTTATATCGACTTGTTGTATTTTTTGTAGGCGTGTTAAAAAGTTTTTGTAAAGAACTCTTCCTTTGAATATGAATATCCAAGTTGAATTCTTCTTTTACATGTGTCTTTTTCATTTTGGCATTTCGTTTATGTACTTGTGAAGTCATCCTTTAGGCGGTTGTAGCCCTGGGCCGAATATTCGTGGGTAGTATTGGCATTTCATTTACACAAGTTGAATATGTCTCTTAGTCGAAATATAGTCGAGGGCCGATAGGTGTTGTTCGAGTTTCGTCGAACTTGACCATTTATTGAGTCGTGGCCGAGAGCCGATAGATGTTGTTCGATCTTGGTCGAACTTAAACGTTTATTGGGTCGTGTTGAAGGGCCGATAGGTGTTGTTCGAGCTTGGTCGAACTTAACCATTTATTGAGTCATGGACGAGGGCCGATAGATGTTGTTCGAGCTTGGTCGAACTTAACTGTTTATTGGGCCGTGACCAAAGGCCGATAGGTGTTGTTCGAGCTTGGTCGAACTTAACCTTTCATTAGATTACGGCCGAGAGCCGATAGGTGTTGTTTGAGCTTGGTCGAACTTAACAATCATTTCTATTACTATGACGTCGTTGCTGAGATTACAGTATTTTTCCCTTGGGAAATTTTGGAGAACGTTACAAGTTTTGGGCATTGGTTGGTGTTCTAGTCCCAATCCTAGCATATCTAGCCCTTTTATTGTTCGACTTGGAGGATCTTGAGGAGTCGGGCAATTAAAAATTGGCCTGGTCTCGTATACTTCAACTTGAAGTGTCCCACTCATCACCTCATTAAAACCCTCATTGAGAAAACCCTACTAGGACAAAAGTCAAGTAAGGAAAAAAGATTACGACTTATGGGGCGCTTCTTGTTTCTTAGAAATTAAAGTACTTGAGGTGGCTGATATTCCAATTATTTGGTAGGAGCTTCCCTTCCATGGTTTCCAATTGGAACGGTTCTTTGTTTCCTTTTCCTATAATCTTGTACGAACCATCCTAGTTCATTCAAAATTTTCCTTCTCGTGGATCCTTGTTTGCTTGGATTTTGGCTTTAAGCATGCAGTCTCTGACCTTAAGTAATCAAACCTTTGTTTTTTTGTTGTAGTCATGTTTTGCTTGTTGTTTCTGAGTGACCATCCATGTCCCGTCGCTCTTCGATCTTGTTGAGATCTTGTCTCCTATTCTCATCATTGTTGGTGTTGCTTTCATGGGAGTACCTTCGGCTGGGTTCTCCAACTTCGACTGGTATGACTACTTTTGTTCCATAGATGAGGGAGTAAGGTGTCTCTCCTGTGCTCGTCTTTGGGATAGTTTTGTATGCACATAACACCTTTGGGAGTATTTCTGGCCATTATCCTTTTGCCTCTTCAAGTTTCTTCTTCATGATGTTTAATATGGACTTATATCGGAGGATTCTGCCTCCTCATTGCTCGTTGGATGATAAGGAGTTAAAAGTATCCTCTTAATGTGACATTTCTCGAAGAATTCAGTGTTTTTCTTTCTCGTGAACTGGGGCCTATTATTGCAACTTATCTCTTTGGGTAGGCCGAATCAGCTACCTCTTGTTCATGAAATTGGGCTAACGCTCCTGCTTCTACTCATTTAGAGAAGTAATCAGTTAAAACTAAAAGAAATCATACATTACCTCGCTCCACACGGGAGTGGACCCACGATGTTCATTCCCCACTTGATAAATTGCCATAGAGAGGTGGATGAATGAAGGTGTTAGCCTACTTGGTGGATTATTGGGGCGTATTTCTGACATTGCTATCATTTCTTCACGAACTCTAAAGCATCTTTCTTCATGGTAGGCCAGTAGTACTCGGCCCGTATGAGGCACATGACGAGTGCTTGATCACTGAAATTAGCACCACAATGGCCTTCGTAGTCTTCTCCTAGAATACGTTGGTTTTTTTAGGGCCTACACATTTTGCCAAAGGATCGCCATACGTTCTCTTGTATAAGTTGTTATGAAGGAGGTTGTATCTAGCCGCTTGCATTCTTAGTTTTTAGCTTCTTTTTGTCATTTGGGAGGGTGACATCCTGCAAATACGCAATAATACAATTGCACCAGTCCCAAGTTAAGCTTAGAGATTTTACCTCGATTTGGTCTGGTGACGAGTTAAGGAGGTGGACTATGCTTTGGTCCATGACTGTGATACTTTTGGTGGCAGTGGCCAGTATGGCAATGCCATCTACTTCGATGTTCTGAGTTTGTGGGATCTGGTTGAGCTAGAATTCGCTGAAATTGGGTAGGAACTTACAGATCTCGGCTTGATATTTTTGCAACCTTTGCTCTTTGATTTGGAAAGTCTATATGACTTGGTTGACTATGAGTTGAGAATTATAGCAGAGTCACAGCCGCTTCTCCTCGAATTTGAATGCTAGCCTCAACCCTGTAATTCAGCCTCATACTCGGCCTCGTTGTTAGTCATATCCGGGCATCTTATGGATTGGCGAATTACTTCACCAATGGGGACCTCGAGTACGAGTCTCAGTCTTGATCCAGAGGCGTTGGATGCGTCACTGGTATATAGGACCCAGAGGTCTTATGTTTGAAGGGAAGCTTGAACGGCTTCAAGCATTACTTTTGCGCTAAATTCTGTAATGAAGTGGGCGAGCACTTGCCATTTTATTGTTGTTCGAGGCTGGTATGTGATGTCGTGCTCACTTAGCTCGATGACCTATTAGTCTAGCTTCCCCGACAATGGATTTATGTAAAATTCTTCTTAAAGGGAAAGTGGTAACGACCGAGACAGGGTGGCACTGAAAATATGGTCTAAGCCTTCGTGAAGCTACGACTAAGGCTAGTGCTAATTTCTCGAGGTGTGGGTACCTCGTCATGGCGTCGACAAGTGTTTTATTGATGTAATTAATAGGAGATTGTACCTTTATTTTCTCGAACTAGGATCACACTTGTTGCTAGTTTGGAAACGGTAAGGTAGACGAGGAGGTTTTCCCCGAGTTCAAGCTCCGAGAGTAAAGGTGGAGATGACAAATACACCTTTAGTTCTCATAGTGTTTGCACGTACTTAGGCATCTACTCGAGGCCATTATCCTTTTTGAGTATGCCAAAAAACCTATAACATATATTGGATGACCGCAAGATAAATCTCGATAGGGAGGCAATTCGACCAATCAATCTTTGGACTTGCTTCTTAGTAGTCAAGTGCTCAAGTATCCCATCAATAGCCTTGATTTGATTTGGGTTGACTTCAACTCCTCGCTACGATACCAAGAAGCCCAAGAATGTTCCTGAGGCTACGCCAAACACGCATTTCTTGGGGTTTAGTTTCATCATGTATTATCTTAGTATGTCGAAAACTTCCTTCAAGTGGTCGATGTGATTCTCTACGTTCACGGATTTGACCAACATGTCACCGATATATACCTCCATGATTTTGCCGAGTTGTTCTTTGAACATTTTTATGACCAACCTCTGATAGGTAGCCCCTGCGTTCTTCAACCCAAATGGCATGACTCTATAACAATATGTTCCCCTGTGGGTGATGAACGTGATTTTTTCTTAGTCTTCTTCTTCCATGAGTATCTTGTTATAACTCGAATATGCATCTAGGAAACTCAGCAGCTCGTGCTCGACCGTTGCATTAATGAGTTGGTTGATATTTGGTAATGGGAATGAATCTTTTGGGCATGCTTTGTTTAGGTATGTGAAGTCCACATACATACTCCATTTCCCATTTTTCTTTTTGACCATCACCACGTTGGCTATCCATTTGGGGTACTTTGATTCCCTGATGGATCCATTCGCTAGTAGCTTTTCTACTTCCTCGTGGACAATATCGTAGATAGTGAGATTGAAATTTCGTTGCACCTGCCTTACCGGGGGATAAAAGGGGTTGACGTTCAATTTGTGTGTGGCGATCTCTTTAGGGATGCCCAACATATCTGCATGGCCGAAGGCAAACAAATTTGTGTTAGTTATTTAGAATGGACTAAATTTACCTGGTTCTCGAAGCTTGCAACCGATGTAGGCCTTTTTAGAGAGGTCGCTATGGTTTAATTGAACAAGGTCGAGGTCTTCTATGGTTGATTCTGCGGCTTCAACCATTTCAGGGTCCATAATGACTTCCCTGGCTCCTTCTTGTGGAGACCTTGACCCTGCTGATGGTTATGTTTTTTTTCCTTATCTTTCTTTTGTTAAGTTATCGTGCTTTCCATGGAGATTCGATAACATTCTTGGGATGTGGGTTGTTCCCCTCATATGTTGAATATTCCCCAAGGCATTGGGAACTTGATCCTGTGGGATAAGCTAGAGAGGACGGCTCTCATAGGATGTATCCATGGTCGTCCCACTATGGCGTTGTATGTGGTGGCCTGATCCATAATGTGGAACGTTGTCTCTAGAGTTACCATATTGTCAAGGACGAGGAGTGTAATTTCTCTTGAAGGCAGTTCAACTACATTTTTAAAACCGGTTAGTGTGATGCAATGTGACACTATCTTATCCCCGAGTCTTATTTGGGCAAGGATTCGGGGATGGATGATGCACACTCCACTTTCATCATCTACCATGATATATTTAACATTAGTATCTAAAATTACTAAAGTAATGACTAGGGCATCGTTGTGAGGGAAAGTCAAATCGTTGGCATCTGACTCGTCGAAAATGATGCTTTTTATGAGTTCGTCATACCATTCGTGGGCGATTGATCTTTTGATCTTGTGGGTGGCAGTGAATTTGATGCCGTTGATGGTACGAGCTGGTGAGGGTGGCTTCAGCGGGACTTGAAATTCTCGGCCCTTGGTGAATGTGTTCTTTCCTTTGTAGCTCAGCAACTCTTTGAGGTGCCCTTACTGAAACATATTTGCTACCTCTTGCCTTTGGATGATGCAATCTTCTCTTTTGTGTCCGCATTCCTGGTGGAATTTATAGAGGGCATCAGATTTCTTAGTGCTTGGATCAGACCTCATCTTTGGCGGCTACTTCACCTTTTTCCAAGCTTTTTAAGAGCGTAGACCACCTCTATTTGTGAAATACAAAACTTGTGAGAAGATAACAAAGTGTGCATAACTCTCTCGTTCCTTTGAGTCCCCGACCTCGGCCTAGACGGGCCATCTTCATAGCAAAAGAAGGGAAGGGCGGGTGCCCTAACATAGGGCTGATGTTGTTCCCTGTTTGACTGCGAGACTAGGTGATTCCATCTCATGTTATCTCTTCGTTCTTTCCTGGGCTCGGTTTGTACCGAGATAAGTCATCGAGTTGGTCCATTGAGGTCATCATCATCTTCTTGGACCTTAGCATAGTAGGCATTATGGATTTCATCCTAAGTGGTTGGAGAATACTTTATTAATTAGCTCGGCAGCTTTCAGGTCGCTTTTGAGCCCTCTCTACTCAACCCGTTATGAAAGGCTATGATTGCCATACCCTATGGCACATTTGGTAAGTTCATCCCTACCCTGTTGAAACAGGCGAGGAAGTCCCTCATCCCTATCCTAGGGATTGTTTGATGGTGAAGATGTCGGTTACTCTCATTTTGGCTTTCTTGGCCCTGACATGTGCCGTCACAAACTTGTCGCTCATTTCTTCAAACGTTTCTATGGAGCGGGTTGATAGTAGTAAATACCATATTAATGCCCCTCCAATGCGAGTTTCGCCAAATTTCTTCAACAAAATGGAGGACACATATTCCTTGGTGAGGTCGTTGCACTTCATGGCGGTGACGTAATTATTCACATGGTCTTCGAGGTCAGTTTTCCCATGGTATTATCTGAGATACGATGACATTTTGAAGGTCTTTGGTAAGGCATGTGGGTCCGCTTCCTTGCTATATGGTTGTTTTATGAACCTACCGGCATCCATTTTTGGCAGTAATTTAGGGGTGTCAGGTATTTTGTCTACTCGTTCCTGATGTTCTTTCATTTGATATCTGAGCACCTTGTTCTCATTATCCATTTCTTACATTCTTTTCAAAACACTGGCAAGGACTTTGTCACCTACAATATCAGTAACATTGTGAGTTTTACCTGGAATTGGGGGGTTTGGTTGATCGCCCTATTCGTCTCTTAGCTAAACCGTGTGGGCTCTTATGGTTTCTGTGGTCGTGCACGGAGCTAATTTGTTGAGCTCACTTACTAGGGTATCGGTTAGCCATGTTTCAAGGAGTTTTTTCATAGTAGGTGGCATCCCTTCTCCTATAGACGTAGAAGCTCCTTTCCCATTTGGTTTCGTTGTGCTACAAAAAGGGGCATGCGACCTCTCTCGCTTGGAGGAGGCAGTGGGAGTCATGTCATCCCCCAAACCTAAGGAGGCGTAGTGGGCACCCGGTGCCATATTTGGCCCGAGTTTACCACTCTGTAACTGTGAACTCTGGAAGGGTAACCCTTAACTTAGGCCGACGAGGCCTACCAGCAAGCTGACAGTACCAATCAAGGCCGACGAAGCCACTATGAATGTCTATACCTAGCAATACCAAACTAACATGTACACGGGGTTGGCAAGGCCAGAATACTGATATACAAAATACACACTACTTGTCTACAAGCCTCTAGAGATAAGTAAATTGTATCATGGTCAGGACAGGGCCTCGACCTACCCATCAAACATGTATATGTAAAATGGACTCCAAGGTCTAGACATGGTAACTCCGAGGAAGTGGAGCTTACCAACCAAGCTGATGTTTGACTAAGTCTATTAGAAAGGTCTATCTAGCTGTCTATCAGATCCTGTAGGCAAAAAATGTAGTGTCCCCAGCAAAAGGGACGTTAGTACGAATAATGTACCAAGTGTGTAAGACATAAAAATTAGTATATAAAAGACACAAAAGAAACATATTTTAAAGGACTTAACTTGTAAGTTTGAATAGCTCTGTAAATCATGAAACATTAATAATGTCATACGAGTGCGTATAAATGTCATACCATACATAGGTATATGCGTACATAACATCATCAGGCCTCTAAGGGCATCCATCATATCATCTTGGCCTCAGTAGGCAAAATCTTCAACGTATGTCAGTTGATCAGGTGGTGGTGCACATATAACGCCATAACCTCTTCCCACCCCCCATATACATATAATATACGCATATATAATGTCATATGGTCATGGGTCAATATACATGTATAAATTAATACAATGCATAATGAAATAAGTCAATAAGATCTTTTAGAATGTCATAAGATCAACATGCCTTCGGTTAATATCACAAATAAACTTTATCAACTTACATATTTTTTGAAACCCATGAATAGACGATATGATAATAGGACATACATGGAACCAAGAACATAGGCAACCATAGTACCTCTAAGAATAGAGTCATTTGTGAAAGTTGCGTGTTTGCTCATTTTGTGTATCATATGGATCATGCTAGAAGGAAAGAAGGAATAACCTTAACATACCTTATCAACAAAGTTAAAAGTTCTTGAACCTCTTAAGGAATTTAATCTATATAATACAATGTGTTGTTATCAATATCGACTTCATATTGTATAGGGAAGTTCATTTAGTCATTTTATCGGACAACTTATGTGCATAACTTCATAGGGTCTCTTATAACTTAAATTCAACATGTTCTAGCACAATGATCTTCATCTTCACTTTCCCTCATCCTCACCATATTATACATACCTTTACAATTCCATTTGGCATCTTAAAATATGTAAAAACATCCCACACAATATAGTTCAACTTCAAGTTTCATAGTTACTAGTCTCTTCAAGAATCCTCCAACAAAATTCAACCCACCACTTGTACAAACTTAAGATTAGGTTATGGAAGATTAAACTTTCCTCAAATATACCAAGAAACCTTTGTTCTTTAACTCACTTCAACACCAAGTAACTTCCTAAGTCGTCATAGCGAGAAGGAAAGGGATTTAATGGTAACTACGATATTCTTTACATAGAACTTGCGTGGTTTATCTTTTGATTCACTCTAGGATAATAGGGGAACCCTTGGAGAGCATCTAGGAGGTTTTAGGAACTGTTTGGTCGAGAAAATATGAGTTAAAACGACTTAGAATTGACTTATAAGTCAATTGACGTAGGCTCAAAAATGAGAGCGTCTTTGAAAGTATATAAAGTAAGTTAATCGTATTACCTTGGAGGTTAAAAATATTTAAGATCATGTATAACAAGTACCACGAGGGTTGGAAGGCTTAGAAGCTAAACGAATTGAAGAAAATAAGTTTCCTCGAAAGTTGATAAGTTGGGAATGTTATAACATGTACTTTTGGGGTGATACTAGGGTTATTAACATGATAAGGAGGTTATGTTATAAGTTATTTTGGTCATATAATATTCATGTATTATGTTTTAAATTCAAATGAATTGTCGAACAAATGTTGGCAAAGGTCATCATAAGTTACATTCATAAACTTGCTGAAAATTAGATCAAATGTAGCTGAGCTTTTCTCCAAATGCACTTTGAATTATGGGGTGATCCACCTACAAAATTGAAGATCTACAAGTATAGTTTTTAACGCATTAAACTGTTTGTTGATATGACATCGTAGTAGAGAGATATTCGCATTTTACTAGACTACACAAGCAGCTCCCTTGGGACCCACAAAGTCGGTGTAAAACTCCAGCTTGTATATAAGTCAATTCTAAGTTGTTTTAACTTATTTTTTCTCAACCAAAAAAGTTCCTAAACCCTCCTAGATTCTCTCCAAGGGTTTCCCCATTATCTTATATTGAATCTAAAGATAAACCACGCAAGTTCGATGTAAAGAATATCGTGATTACCATTAACTCCCTTTCCTTCTCGTTGTGACAACTTAGGAAATTACATGGTGTTGAAGTGAGTTAAAGAACAGAGGGTTCTTGTTATATTTGAGGTAAGTTTCATATTCTATAACCTAATCTTAAGTTTGTACAAGTGTTGAGTTGAATTTTGTTGGAGGATTCTTGAAGAAACTAGTAACTATGAAACTTAAAGTTGAGCTATGTTGTGTGGGCTGTTTTTACATGTTTTAAGATGCCAAATGGAATTTTAAAGGTATGGATATCACGGTGATGATGAGGGGAAGTGAAGATGAATATCATTGTTCTAGAACATGTTGAATTGGATCTATAAAAGACCCTATGAATTTATGCACATAAGTTGTTCGATAAAATGACTAAATGAACTTCCCTATAGAATATGAAGTCGATATTGATACCAATCCTTTGTATGATATAGATTACAATCCTTAATAGGTGCGAGGACTTGGGCTACTACTGTTACTTTGTTGATAAGGTATGTTAAGGTTATTCCTTCTTTCCTTCTAGCATGATCCATATGATAAAACAAAACGAGCAAACACGCAACTTTCACAAATGACTCTATTCTTAAAAGTACTAGGGTTGCCTATGTTCTTGATTCCATGTATGTCATATTATCATATCGTCTATTCATGGGTCTCAGAAAATACGTAAGTTGATACAGTTTAATTATAATATTAACCAAAGGCATGTTGATATTATGACATTTTAAGAGATCTTATTGACTTACTTCATTATGCATTGTATTTATTTATACATGTATATTGACCTATGACCAGATGACATTATATACACGTATATTATATGTATATGGGGTGTGGGGAGGGCTTATGACATTATATGTGCACCACCACTTGATCAGCTGGCATACGTTGAAGATTTTGCCTACTGAGGCCAAGATGATATGATAGATGACCTCAGAGGCTTGATGATGTTATGTACGCATATACCTATGTATGATATGACATTTATACGCATTCGTATGACATTATTAATATTTCATGATTTACAAAGTTATTCAAACTTACAGGTTAAGTCCTTTAAAATATGTTTCTTTTATGTCTTTTATATACTAATTTTTATGTCTTACACACTCGGTACATTATTCGAACTAACGTCCTTTTTGCTGGAGATACTGCATTTTATGCCTACAAGTTCTGATAGACATCTGGATAGACCTTTCCAATATACTGAGTCAAACATCAGCTTGGTTGGTAAGCTCCACTTCCTTGGAGTTACCAGGTCGAGACCTTGGATTCCATTTTATATATACATGTTTGATGGGTAGGTCAAGGCCCTATTCCGACCATAATACAGTTCAATTATCTCTAGAGGCTTGTAGATGAGTTTTGTATATTTTGTATATCAGTATTGTGGCCTTGTCAGCCCTGTGTACATGTTAGTTTGGATTGCTGGTTGTAGACATTCATGGTGGCCACGTTGGCCTTGATTGGTATTATCAGCGCACAGGTAGGCCTCGTCGGCCTAAGTTGAGGGTTACCCCTCCAGAGTTCATAGTTACACAGTGGTACACTCGGACCAAATATGGTACCGAGTGCCAGCCACGCCTTCCAGGTTTGGGGTGTGACAAACTTGGTATCAGAGAAGTTCTATCCTAGGGAGTCTACAAGTTATTTCTAGTAGTCCTTGTTTATAGATGTGTTGTGCACCACATTATATAAATAGGAAGCTAAAAGACATTTAGGAGTCTGTTACCCTTCTTTCAAATCTGAATCGTGCTATAGAGCCGAGTCATAAGAGTTTAAGCTAGAACTTATGTTTGCTAATGATACAGAGATATTTGCAATTCAAAAGATTGCAGCTAGCTAGAGGGCTAATACAGTAGAAAGTAAGGGCACTAGTAGAGGGAGAGTTCTTGACGACATGGCCCAATTTGAGGCCCTATTAGATCGTGCATAACCAATGTTCAAATTTCCTTCTTAAAACCTTATGATGGGAAAATCTAACGCACCCCAAGAATAGCAGGCCATGAGAGTATCAGAAGGTAAAAATATAAGTTTCAACAGGTAACATAAACAAGGTGAAGGAGGGTACGAGGTACCCAATTAGTGAAGATTATCAGTATTTACAATTCAGACAGAGAAATATAAACATTATGAGTTACCTTCAACAGTAACAGAGGTATGTACAATTGGTCATACCCATCTCAGCTATGCCCTATGGGAGCTAACATGTATAGGTTAAGAGAATTATGGGATATTAAGATCCAGCTAGGGTTAAAGTAACCCAAAATATGGATGGATTGTTAGCGTTAGCTAACATTTCTAAAGGATATTACAAACGTGGTAATAGTTCTACTTGTAAGACACCCAGATGGTGCACTCTAGAATAGCACAATTAGATATAAATACTGGAACGTTCAGGAATTTCAGAAGATATGCAGTGAAATCCTAAAAGGGATAAATATTTACCTTAGTATGACTTCTGCCCCTAGTAAAAAGGGAATGTTAGGCGACCCGAAGATCCAGTGAGATGGAGCAAGTGGAGATAAAAGTGAAAGGATATTTTGTTGAAGTTTTCAGAATAAGGTAATAGACAGAGACATTATCAAGAGAATAAGAAGAGAGTAAATGAAGCACTATGAGTAAGATGTGACAAATGGGTGATAACGGTAAATTAAAATATGATAAGATGACAAAGTCTATAGTCAAGTGAAGGAAAAGGCAAAAAGGGACAGGCCTTGAGACTATAAAAGTGTATAAGCCATAAAGTTATATCCTCATTTCGAGAAAAGAGTTAGTGATTCCAACGCGATTACTAGAAGGCTAAGTAGACCCTTGGAGTAATAAAAATTACCACGGGCTAGTATACAAGATAAATTTAGAGACAAAGGATATGATAATAGTCGACATCGTGAGAATTTTAGAGACCATGTTCTGTCAATAATATAATGGACAATTAAATAATAACCTTTAAAGGTCATTCAGGAGGACACTTCACTAAAAGTAGCACCGTGAGCAGAGTTAAGCTTAAGGGACTAAGTGTGCTAGTTACACTAGGTGTCTCCTTCGTGCATAAGAAATTAAGTCATCCCTGGTACATAAGGGTTACTGGAAGGCAAGTAAGAGTCATTGAAAATATGGAAAGCCACCAAATATGAAGAGGTAAAACATGTGTATGTAAATTTCAAAGCATAAAGGCTAGTACTCCCATAAAAAGGGAAATATGGTGTGATATGGTATTAAGTCAGAGTTAAGTGGTTCAGGTAATTATGAAATGGTAAAGGAAGAATGCAGTAAAAAGGTGAAAGGGATAAGATTGCATTTATTGAGATCCTATAGATATGTTATGACTCCAAAATATTATGTAAGGACGATGCCGAGAATAGGCAGTAAGGGTTACTCCTCCAGATTTTATAGTTACAGAGTGGTACGCTCGGGCCAAATATGGTACCGGGTGCCGGCCACGCCTCCCGGGTTTGAGGCATGACATGTCATTTTCTCGCCTTGTGCAAACATTGCTTTTGTTGATGGCATTCATGAGGTTAAGGGGAACGTCATCTATTGCCCTAGTCTCGTTTTCTTGGTTACCTGCCATGAAAATTTATGTACGTGTAGAGATGAGAGATAAAATTTGTTGTTTGTTAGTTTAACAAGTCATGTGAGTTATAGATCTAATGGAAACTAAAAGCTTACCCACATACAACGCAAAAAATTTTGACCCAAAATTTAGATATAGGTTTAAACAATTAGATTTTCTAATGAAATAAAGTTAATCTGTAACCAATATTAATATCCAAAAGATTATTTAAATATTACCGTGGCAAAATGTCATATAGTCTGTAGGAATAATAGTGAATATGCAACAATAAACAATATTTAATGGCCCAAATACAAAGTTAATAGCATTAGATAGCAATAGAGATATATAATTGTATTATAGTAAATAAGTACAAGAGAGATGACCGAAAAGGATGAAATCGTGTGGTATTCCCTCTGACAATGATAAGTGTTTGATGAGCCTTTGAATATTTAGATTCTCCTAGGATCGTGGGAGAAAAGTTAGATTAGAATCTCAAGAAAATGTGTCTTTTGTATGTATATAATAAAGCAAAAATCTTTAGAGAATGTCAAAATATTGTTCTTTTACAAATGAGTGTCCAATCGCAATATTAACTATGTTTTCTTTCTATTTATAAGAGGACATGTGCCACAAAACTCTAATAATACGAATTTTAGGAATAAATTGGAACATTCTCTTTAAAGTTAGATCCCCAAAACTAGCCGTTACTGCTCCGTTAATGAGGGTACTCGTCCTTGACCTCGATCTCTGTTGACTCCTTGACCTACCTCTTATCTTTCATTAAATCATTTCGACTTTGAATCCGTCTTTTGTTGAAATCATACTGATGAGATGTGGCAGCCTTCAAAGGCTCTCTTAGTGCTAATGTGGCCCAAATATAAGGTGTGTTTGGTACGAAGGAAAATTTTTTCCTTGAAAATGTTTGCATGGAAAATGAATTATTTTATCATTTATTTTCCCTTGTTTGGTTGGTGAGTGGAAATATTTTTCGGAAAATATTTTCTAGTGTTTGGTTAGATAGTAGAAAATATTTTTTTTAAGAAAATATTTTATTATGCTACTCTCCTCACCCTTCTCTCCCTTCTCCCAAGTCTCTAAAAATTCACACAAACCCAAAGGAATTAATGTGATGCTTTACTTTTTTACGCAAAAATAATATTGAAATTTGTGCTCCATAACTAAAAAGAAAATACTCTTTTTTGGTCGAAAAAGAAAGTACTCATTTTATTGAAATAAAAAAAAATACTAATACTTATTTTGTTGAAACAAAAAAAAAACTTTTTTTTTACATCATGAAAAGAAATATTTTTTTGTTGAAATAAAAAAATACTTTTTCTACATGAAAAGAAAGTATTTTTTTTGTTAACTTGAAAAAAAAATACTTTTCTATATCATGAAAAAAATACTCATTTGTTGAAATAAAATATTTTTATTTATAACATGCAAAGAAAGTACTATTAATAATATTTTTATTTAGGGCGGGAGTGGGGTGGAGGGGATGGGGTGGGTAGGTGGGGGTGGGGCAGGGGTTAGGGGGTGTGGTGTGGTGGGGTTGGGTGGGTGGTGATGGGTGTGGGGGTGGATTGGTGGGGGTTGGTGGGAATGGGGAATATGGTGGGGAAGATTGAGAATGAGTTTTGAAAAATATTATAGGGAAAATATTTTCCTCCAATTGGCGGAAAATGAGTTCATGAGGAAAATATTTTCCAAAACATTTAGGTCAATCGAACATGAAAAAATTAAAAAATATTTTGTCGAAAAATATTTTCTTTCGTATCAAACATACCCATAACTAGGATAATTTTTTGTCTATACATAATCTAGTCCAAAATATAAAAATAAATGAGATAAAATATCCAATAGCCAATCATTACAATTTACAAATAGCAACGATTCCAATTTTGAAGAAGTTGATAAGTGGTTCGGTACTATTACATGACAATAGGTCGCCTCTATAACGAGCGACCTAAAATTAATTTCTTCAAAAGCCCAAAATTATCCCTCATCTCTGGGTTTAGATTCAAACTCATCCGTTTTCTTTCGTATAGAGCATTAATAGTCCTAATTGTTTATCATATAGAAAAAAATATTCTTAATAAAAAAATCATTTACTATCATTTTACAAATCTATTACTTATATAAATAAGATAATATTTGTAATGCACCATAAAATAAAAATTTTACTAAATATATCTAGAATAATATTCGCAATGGACTATAATTAAATCTTCAATAAATAGTTGAGACATGTTGTAGTGAGAAAAAAGTTGGGTAAGCCAGTGGCAATGAAAGGCTTTTTCACGAGGAAAAAATATAAGTAGGCCATATTCAAGAAAAAAATTCAGTTACCTAGCAGTAGTAGGTATTCTATAAAAAAAGGCACTTAAACAATTATATTTTTAGCAGGAAGCTATAAATATAGACCCAGAATCACGATTTAAAAAATCTAAAACATTCAATTCCAAAAAATAAAATCCAAAGCAGTTCCGTTTCTTCTCCTTAACTTCCTAAATTAGCGTTGAACAATAATGAAGAGATGAATGCATTTTTTGTTGATATATGCATATATGAGATTAGTAGTAAGACTGTATTGTGGTCCGGTCCCGGGCCAAATGGTCTCGGGCCCACGGGCCTAAGTGTTCCAGGCTATTTTATTTTTTGAATTTTTTTTATCTAAGACAATTTCTTGTAAATTATATTATATAATTGTGACTTAAATCTTCTAATTCAAATTTAAACACAAAAAAATTGTAAAGAAATATTCAAGGGAATGCCTTATAATTTTTATTATTACGACATTAACAAAAAAATGACAATATCTTTCTTAGTCTTCCTCCCCCAAATGGAATGAGCACAACAAGGTGCTAATACCACCATTAAAAGGAAAAAAAACTAATGAAGATGTGCCAAAATACAAGTTACATATTAGTCTATGTATTATCTCTAACAAATTTCATAAATCCTTTAAGGTTCGGAGGAATTTCCATTGGTGGTGGCGGAAAAGAAGCTTGTTCATCACCGCTTCCGGGCGAAGCAACACCCTCCTCAAGTTCCGCTAGCATTTCTTCATAAGCTTCGTCTATCTCCGGTTGTGATTCAACAATTCCAAAATTTCTTCTTTACGAACAGATCCAATCTTTGAAGAGTACTTTTCCAAGCTCTCCCTCATAGACGCTCTATGATCACCGATTCGAAGTCTCACTTGACTGAAAGCGCTATCCGATGTCACTGTTGAAGCTTGAATACTTAAAATAACTCGAACCATCCTTCAAAAAAACCGGATAGTGTTTTCTTTGTCCTTCCACCATTCCAAAACATCAAAGGAGCCGTCGGGATTCTCTGATTCAAGTTCCTGTGACAAATAAACTTGAAGCTCATTTAGTAGTGAACTATCACCAATATTATCACTTTGAGAACCCCTGAACTCCGTCCAAGAACTAAGTGCTTTTAGGCCCGCAGTTCTTTTAGATAATTGCGAACTAGACGAAGTAGGAGTTGGAACATTTGGTCTAGCATGATCTAAGGCAAGTTGATAAGCATTATAAATTGTTTGAGCATTTATTTTAATTGAGGCTTTTGCATCTGCAAGTAGGGGTGTGCATTCGAATCGGTTTATGAATAAATCGAATCGATTATTTGTTATCTGTTTATCGATTTCGATTTATCGATTTATCGATTTCGATTTCGATTTTGTCCTCTTCGATTATCGGTTTATCGATAAACCGATAAGCTACAGTAAAAAAATTTTAATTTTTTTTTTAAAATTTTTTTAATTTTTTTTACCCTTATTCTATAATACCCTTTCCTTTACCCTAAGTCCCTAACCCTATTATTTCCTCTACCACATTTAAGGAATGATCATATTTAAAGCTCAAGGGAATGAAGTTCAAATTAATGGAAAACAGAATTAGCCGTGATGATGTATTTTGATTTTTTGTTTGTTTATACCGTTGGAGTGTTGGTGGCATACATTTGATCCCTTACTTTAGTTTCGTTGCATGTGCTTGTTGACACAATTTTTATGTTATAAACGGTGCTCTTCTTATTTTAGCTTCCTTTTGTCCATATTAGTTAGGTGTGTTTGTAGCGATATACTTTCCGTGGAATCCCGTAAATTTTTTTATTGGTGTAATCGATAACCGAATCGATAAGCCCAAAAAATCGATAAATCGAAATCGAAAAAATCGAAACCTTATTGAAACAATAACGATAAGTATATGTACAAATCGATAATCGATAAGTAATTCTCGACAAGGCTCAAAATCGAATCGATAAATCGAATGCACACCCCTATCTGCAAGTGTAGCAAATTCCTCATCTGAAAGTGATAAAGCCTTATAAATATTTGTATACCAAAAGTGAGGACCTCCTAATTTCATGGTAGGATTTAACATGGCAGCAACACCAAAAATAGGGAGGATAGGGAAAAAATATTTTTTAAACTTATCTTTCATAGAATTAATAGCAAGTTGATAAATTACCACACCCTCTGAAAATTAAGTAAACAAATCTGCAAGTGCTGCAATATAAACTAAATAGTTAGAAATAGTAGGATAATATTGCCCAGATAATTCATTTGTAGCAATATGAAATTATTCTAAAAAGTCTACAGGAATTTTAACATTAGTCCAATCCTGATTTGTAAGGTGCTCATTATCATCACCACCAACACGACCATTAAATGTTGCATTTATTGGGTTTCTATATTCATATGCAACAACTAAACTTTCATACATGTAATTCTATCTAGCCGGACAACGTTTAGGAACCTTTCTTTCTCTAAGGCCAAATTCATCACATTTTTTAAAATATTGTCTAAGTCTACTTCTACGGTTTGAATAAAAAAGCCAATTAAGAACCATTTTAACCTTTTCAATTTCAACATTTAATATTTTCATACCATCACTGACGATTAAATGGTAAATATGACAAATACATCTAACATGAAAAATATTACTAAATGCAGGATTTAGTGTAATTGTAAGCAAGCCTATAACATTGGTGTTACTAGAAGCATTATCCATTGAAACTGACATTATTTTATCTCTAATGTAAAAATATCTACAAATATCTGCAACTATATTAGCAATAAACTTACCTATGTGACGTGAATTAATTATTTTATAAGCAATAATGCGCTTTTGCATTTTCCATTCGTCATCAATCCAATGAGTGGTAACAGTAAGATAATCACAGTCATTACTACTTCTACCAATATCAGTAGTAATAGCAACGCGATAATTTATATGAGCAAATAAATAACGCAAATATTGTTCATATTCATGTTTATATTTATAAATATCGCTCTTTACGGTTGCGCGAGGCCATCCTTTATAAGTAGGATTTAAAACTCTTCTAATATAATGCACAAAGTGAGGGTTAGAAGGAAAACTATAGGGTAAGCACATAACAGTAACCATTTTTACCAATTCTTCACGATCTTTATTTGGATCGTAATATAAAATGTCACCGGTAACAGTGTTAATTTCCGGTTGAACTAGATTTGACCATGTACTAGGGTTAACCTGAGTACCTACACTTGTCCCATTTTGCACAACTTTCATTAGAAGAAATCTAGCTTTATCTTTAGGGTGTGTCTTTATGTGTCTAGTCAAAGTACCCGTACCGCTATGGTCTCCAGTAAATTTATGAGCCATCAAAGTCCCACAAGTTTTACACTTAACCTTATTTTGATCTCTTAGTTGAATAAAAAAGTGCCAAACAAGAGATGTTTCGCACCGTCTAGAAGGTTGTCTCTTAAAAGTAGGGGTTACTACAGGAGGGTCATGCGGGGCATCATTTGGATTATTTTCAGTTGGGTTAACAACAGGACTAGTAGGTGTATCATCTAAATCCGATTGCATTTCATCTAAATCATCATTTTCCTCATAATTTTCATCGATAGTTGGATTACCATAGCAAATATTCATGTATTCATCATTTAATTATTGACTTGGTGCAATATTATGGTATTGACTATCGGTAAATTGAAAACAAAGGTTATCACTATCAAGAATAATAGGTGGAGGAGGACGGGTAACACGTCTGGGTCGGGGAGCCGGGGGAGGAGTAGTAACTTGGCCACTAGATTCACCAATTTTAGATTTTCCCTTACCACCAAACATTTTTTTCAAAGAAAAAGTCATATTAATTATAATTATACAAACTAAAACAAACAAAACTATAATATTAAAACTTAAGAGTTGGAATGAGTTTACCGAATTGACGAACAACTTCTTGAAAATTGTATATCGTTGAAGACTTGAATACTTCAATCCACCAACTTCACAATTTTTCACAAATTGCAGTAATAAAGTAAGCAATTATGAAAGAAAATTAGAGAGAGATTGATGATTTTGTAAGTAAAAATAAAAGAATGAGGGAGTATTTATAGTTGAGAATAGAGACAAAGTATAATTATAAAAAGTTTGGGGTTAAAACAAAGTTTGGAGGCAAATGGCTATTTTTTAAAAAGCCAAACGGCTAAATTGGCAGGCCAACTGCTACTTTTTAAACTTCCAACCATTGACCAATTTTTTTTTAAAAAATTAAAAAATAGTCGTTGGGCCCGGTTGAACCGGCCCAGGCCTGCCAGCCGGTCCCGGGCTAAACGGTCCCGGACTCGCAGTCTCTCCATGCTGGACCGGCCTACAGTGGGCTCCTAGAACCGCTTGGTACCGGACCATACGGGCTAGCTCGTTTAGCCCAAAGCTCATGTTGGCTCACGATCCCGGGCCGGGCCCGAACCACAATACAACCTTAATTAGTAGACTCTATTTCATTTTGGAAGACATATCTTATATTTATTTTCTAAAACTTTTATGTATCTTATTTGTTGCAGATTAACATGACTCTCCGACTTTTTGTCAAACAATATTGAATTGTACATTATGCGTATACAAATGGTATAATTATATATATCATTGGTATAAAGTTTAATTTTTTTACTGTATGTCAATATAATTTTTTATACAGTATAATAATGATATTAATAGTTTATAACATTAAATATATAACAATATTGAGTTGTACGTTATGCGTATTCAAATGGTATAATTATATATACCATTAGTATAAAGTTTTATTTTTTGCTGTATGTCAATATAATTTTTTATACAGTATAATGATGATATTAATAGTTTATACATTATACCACTTATATATATATGACATATTTTATTTATACAATTCATATAAATATTCAAAGTACTAAAAATATTCAAAAACTATTTGAATGCTAAAATAAAGAAAAGTAATTTAGAATAGAAAAAGTGAGAGATTTGAATGCTAATTCAAGCAGCTATAATTTAGAATAGAAAATATGAGGAGAGAGAATATAAAAAGATAAATAAGGATAAAATTAATCCCATAATTTATGTTCCTCATTAATTGTTTCACATAAATCTTTACAGTATGCTGATATTGTAAAAGAATGTGCTATATATGGAATAAACAAAAATTAATATCATTTTCCTAACAACAACAATAACAATAACAACAACAACCCAATATAATCTCACTTAATGGGGTATGAGGATGATAGTGTGTATGCAGACCTTACCCCTACTCTGGGGTAGAGAAGCTGTCTCCAAATAGGCTCCCGACATCCTTCCCTCCAAGAACTTCCCACCTTGCTCTTAGGGAGACTCAAACTCACAACCTCTTGATTTAAAATAGAGGTTGCTTACCATCAGAACAACCCCTCATTTTCTTAAATACTTTTGAAAAGATGCTCGGTAATGTATTTTTCTCCTTTTTGACCCCACTCCATTGCCATTCTTGGACTCGTAGGTTAAATAGCAAAATGGAACGTCCAATCCTGTTTCCAAATAAATACTTCTTCCATTTATTTTACTTGGTTAGATATTAAAGGAAATTTTACATGTTATAGCTAATAACACATTCTATTTATTATAAACCAAAATACTTTAAAAATATTATTATATATAGCCACTTACAAATATATACAACTGATCCCTCAACTTTTCTATCAATCCTCTCTCTTCTCCCTCGACTCTCTCATTTTTCCCTCTCTCTTCGCCCTTGGCTAGGTGTAATGATCCGACCGGTATTTTGCTTTCTAGAACCATGTTCCTCTAAATAAAACTTCTCGTACATGCTTTTATTATTTTATGACTTGCGGGGATAGTTAGTTCGGGATTCGGAAGGGTTCGGGTTGAAATTGGAACACTTGGTTCCTTAAGACTGGCTTAAAAGGCCAAGTTTGACTTCAGTCAATATTTTGAGTAAACGACCTCAGAATCGGGATTTTACGGTTCCAATAGGTTCGTATGATGATTTCGAACTTGCGCGTATGTTCAGATTGGATTTTGGATAACCCGGGAGTGTTTCGGCGCCTAATAGTGAAAGTTGGTTCTTGAAGGTTTTAGAAGTTCTTTAAATTTGGTTTGGAGCAGGTTTTTGTGATATCGAGGTCCAAACGGAATTCCGAGATCGGGAGTAGTTACGTAATGTCATTTAAGATCTACACGCAAAATTTGGTGTCATTCTGAGTAGTTTAAGTACGTTTTGGCACATTGGAAGTAAATTGAAGAACTTGAAGTTCTTAAGTTTGATTCAATTGGTTTTGGGGAGTGATTCTTAGTTTTAATGTTGTTTCGAGCGTTCAGAGAGTTCAAGCTATTCTGTTTTATGATACCAAACTTGTTGGTATGTCAGGCGGGGCCCCGGGGGCCCCGAGTGTCAATCAGACAAGGCTTGGACCAAGTTGAGAATTTGGAGCAACAACTGAAGCATCAGGTCTGTCATAATCGCATCTGCGCTTGGCTAGCCGTAGGTGTGAGCTCGCAGGTGCGAGTCAAGCATCGCAGAAGCGGCGAAGGAAGGGCAGCCCAGGTTCTGCAGGTGCAGCCCACCCTCCACAGAAGCGGGACCGCAAGAGCGGTAACCAGTCCACAGAAGCGACGCCAGCCAGCCCAGGGGATTTTCACAGAAGTGGACCTTTGTCCGCAAAAGCGAGGGCGCAGGTGTGACCCCATGACCACGGGTGCAAAAATCGCTAGGAGCAGTGAACCTCATTTAATACGGACTTAGGCCATTTTTATCACATCTTCTTCCACTCTTGGGCGATTTGAGAGCTTTTAAGGATGGGATTTCGACCTAGCTTTGTGGGGTAAGTAATTTTTATTTAATATAAGTTTAATACATAGATTATGGGTAGATTTCAACATGAAAATTAGTAGAAATTACGGGTTTAGATGAAAAACCTAGGGTTTAATAAAAATAAGATTTTACCATGAAAATGATTATGAAACTTATTGAAAATAACATATTTATGTTCCTAAGGTTACGAGTAACAACTTTCTTCAAAAATTTCCGGAATCCGGACATGTGGGCCCGGGGGTAAATTTTAGAAATCTTGCATTTTGGGTTGGGTAATCACTTTGATAGTGGGGATATGAACTTTTGAGCATAGATTGATTAGTTTATGTAATGTTTTACTAGTTGCGAGTCGTTTGACATCAAATTTGGAGGTTTGAGCGCACTCTTGAATTGGAAAGTAGGCTTTGAGACGAGATAAGTCTCTTTTCTAACTTTGTAAGAGGGAATTTACCCCATAGGTGAACTTGATTAATATATATTGTTATTTGTGGGTGCTACGCACGCACAAAGTAATGAGAGTTTGTACGTAGCTACTATTCCTATTTATGTTCGGGTATTTTTAGGTTTACGCCATGCTTTCTGGACACCGTTATTTGATTATATTTGTGCGACGATCCGGCCAGTCGTCTCATGAGTTACTGCTCCGTTTCCCCCATTCCTGCTTCTTATTGCTTTGTCTAATGGTTCTATATGTGAGCAGGTTGATTGGTTCGAGTTCGTAAAGGAATTTGGTAAGGTTTGAGACACTTAGTCTCTTTTGAGAAGCTTAAGTTGGAAAAGTCAACCGGATATTGACTTATACATTAGAGGGATCGGATGTGAGTTTTGATAGTTCAGTTAGCTTTGGGAGTTGATTTGGGACTTAGGAGTGTGATCGGAATGAGTTTTGGAGGTCCTGAGTAGATTTAGGCTTGAATTGGCGAAATTGGATTTTTGGCGATTTCCGGTTGATAGGTGAGATTTTGATATAGGGATCGGAAGGGAATTCCGAGAGTTGCAGTAGTTTCTTTGTGTCATTTGGAATGTGTGTGCAAAATTTCAGGTCATTCGAACGTGGTTTGATTGGATTTTGATCAAAAGCGGAATTTAGAAGTTTTTGGAATTTTTAGGCCTGAATCCAATGTAATTTTGATGTTTTGATGTTGTTTTGGGAGTTCCGAGGGTTGGAACAAGTTTGAATGCGGTTATGGGATATGCTGGCATGTTTAGTTGGGGTCTCGAGGGCCCCGGGTGAGTTTCGGAGGGTTGAACGGGCCATTTTAAGTTAAAGAAAAGTTCAAGATTTTGGTTTCAACTGTTGCAGGTATTTTGTTCTTCGCGTTCGCAAGTGGACCCTCGCGTTCGTGAAGAGCCTGGAAGGGAGGCATCAGGATTGGCCTTCGCGTTCGCGAGGGGGAGTCCTGCGTTCGCGAAGGGCCGGAATGGGAAGCATCGCGTTCACGAGAGGCCTGACCGCGTTCGCGATGGTTGGTGAAGCTGAGGCATCGCGTTCGCGAAGGAGAGTTTTGGTCAATGGAATTTTTTGCTTCTTGAATGCGAGGCTTTAACCGCGTTCACAAATAAGGATTTTTGATCGTTGGGCAGAATGTTTAAAAGGCCATTTTCGCGAGTTTTGGCCTAAGTTCACCATTTTTGACTCGGTTTTGAAGCTTTTTAGAGAGATTGAAGAGGGAATCAAGGAGGACTTATTGTAGGTAAGAATTTTGGACTTAAAACTCGATTCTAATGTGAAATCTACCTAATAAATCATGGAATCTAAGCCTAAAATTGAGGAATTAGGGCTTGAGATTAAGAGGCTTTAAAATAAGAATTTGAGGGGGCATTTGGACTCCGATTTCAATGTTCTTGGTATGTATGGACTCGTGGGAGGATAAGAATTCCGTTGATATGATTTTTATCGAGTTTCAAGACGTGTGCCCAGGGGTCAGGTTTGGCCAATTTCGAGATTTTTGGTATAATTTGATTATTTTCGCTTGGGCTTCGTTCCCTTAGCATATTTTGACTCCGTGATTCTGATTTTGGATAGATTCGATGCGAATGGAGGCCAATTCGAGGGGAAAAGGCGTCGCAGAGTAGTATTTTCACCGATTTGAGGTAAGTAACCATTGTAAATTTGGAACTGAGGGTACAAAACCCCGATATTTGACTTGTTTTGATAAATGCAGTGACGTACGTGCTAGGTGAACCAGTAGGGATTGTGACTTGGTCCGTCCTGTAGCGACTATTAAGTCGCGTATTTGATTTGAAATCTTATGATATTCCGTACTTAAGTCATTTATACTGTATTATGGGCTATATGCTATGTTTGAGGCCTTATGCCGACCTGTTGAGACCATTAGGGGCATTTTTACTGTTTTTCCTCACTCTACTTGTTGAAAGCATATCCTCAGTCATGTTTTACCTGTTTAAATGTTTAAAACTTGTTTTATCACTCTACTTCTAAATGTGAGGACCATTTGGACTGAGTTTCCCTAATTTCTATGGTTGTGCCCGAGAGGCTGTGAGGTTAATGCCTGAGAGAGGTTGAGAACCTAATGGTGAGGATATTTATATATGTATGAGTCATGGATCGGGCTACACGCCGCAGCGATACTTATATGGATCAGGCTGCACGCCGTAGTGATATATATTGGATCATGCTGCGCGCCGCAGCGATATGACGCTTGGGTTGTAGGAGCCCCTCCGGAGTCTGTACACCCCTAGTGAGCGTAGTCGACTATAAACTATGGATCGGGCTGTACGCCACAACGATTACTATGATTTCTATTACTATAAGATATTAATGAGCTTGAATGCTGAGAGTGAGTACTGAGTGACGAGAGTTGAGTCACGAGTGACTGAGAGGCTGCCCGAGAGGCTATGTTCTGAGTGATACCCTACCCGAGAGGCCCAGTTATGATATTTTCACTGATTTCGCTCTTCTCTTTTTAGATAAGCCTCCATTGAAAAAATAGCTAAGTATATGATTTCAAATATTTAAACTGAAATTGATGATTTTACGACGAAACTGGTTCAAAACTGTGAAGTTTGATCTGTTATCCTGTTGTTTATTCATTTATATGATTTTTAACTGCTCATCACTGCTTTCATACCTTATTTACTTTAGTTACTTATTGAGTTGGCGTACTCACGTTACTCTCTGCACCTTGTGTGTAGATCCAGGTGCCCGAGCGGCAGAGTGAGAGTCCTCAGCATTTTCAGAGGTTGCCGGAGATTGCAAGGTAGCTGCATAGCGTCCGCAGCCCTGCTATTCTCCTTCCTATCTTGTTCTTTTCCGCATTTTCTAGATTTATGATGTATTAAACAGTCAGTTGTGTATTAGAGGCTCTAGACTCGTGACACCAGATATTTGGGGCTGTGTTGTCTTATGTTTTTATTGACTTTCACATACTTTAGTTGTTTTAAACACTTTTTTATGATAATTGGTATTTAAATCCATTTTAGAATATGGTTTTACAAAAGAAAAAGGGTTGTGATTATATGTTTGAGTTGGCTTGCCTAGTAATGTGATAGGCGCCATCACGACCGGGTATTTGGGGTCGTGATAATTTGTTAATTGCATCAAATGGAACTAAGTTGAGGATTTTTAAGAATTTAAAAGCTCCAAGTTGAATTGTCTTTATTTTGAAAAGAATCAACAGAGGGTTATATTTTATTGATATTTGACAGCATCGCAAGTATATTCCGTGAGCTGGGTAATTCTTTCTACTACTCTCAAGGGAGCGGGTCGTTCGTCTCGGTAGATTAATAGATGCATCTATAGTTCGTGTCATTTGATCCTCGGCAGTGCACATTTTACATTTATGTTGGATCGGCAGAATTTTATGCGTGATAATAGAACTGGAAGTCCCTTTTATAATTGGTATAAATTCATTGTTTGAGAGGCCATTTATTTAAAATGAAGGAAGTGATTTGGGTTCTTAAATATGGTGAAGAATTGTTCAGTTATTTCTTGTTCTGAGTTTATTGTTATATATCATGCTTAATTAGAATTTCATATTATTATATTATTGGCCTTAGTAAGTGTCGGAGTCTATCCCTCGTCACTACTTCTTCGAGGTTAGAATAGATACTTATTGGGTACATATTATTTATGTACTCACATTATACTTTTGTACTTAATGTACAGGATCTGAGTCAGGTGCATCTGGCTACCAGTCTGGTGCGCAGATTTGATCTCCGTCTTGAGACTTCACGGTGAGTTGCCTTCCGAGTCGTTCAGCAGCTATGGGAGTCTTTCTTATGTTATATTTTTCTTTCTATTTTCTTTCAGATAGTAGGATATTATTCTTTTTTATATTCTACTAGATTGCCCACATACTTGTGACACCAGGTCTTGACACACACACTAGTAGACTTAGGATTTTGGATTTGTTTACATGATTACGATTTGTACTCATTTGCTTCCGTTTAATTATGTTACATTTGGAAATTTCTAAATCTATTTAACAAACGAGGACCTATTATCTACTTAGTCATTTATTTAACGGGCAATCACTAGTTTGATCAGTGTTGGCTTGCCTAACAACGGTGTTGGGCATCATCATAGCCAATAATGGAATTGGGTAGTGACAACGTGTTATCAGAGCACTAGGTTCACATAGGTCTAACAATTTATGGGCAAACCTAGTACAGTCTTGTAGGTCGGTGCGGAGACATCCGTACTTATCTTCGAGAGGCTATAAGGTGTTAGGAAACTACTCTTTATTCATCTCCTATTGTGCAGTTGATGGTATACTAAGTTCCTTTCTCTTGTTCTCTCACAGATGGTGAGGATGCATATGGCGGATGTTCCATACGGGGAGGAGCTGCTCCCCCCATTGCTAGAGGCCGAGGCAGAAGTCGGGGGAGGGCAGCGACCCGAGGTAAGGGACGAGGGCATCCCAAAGCTGCCCCATAGCACCACCAGTGGATCTAGTGGAGGATCCCATCATTGAGGAGTAGGGTGAGGTGCCTGCAACAGACCCAACCCCAGTAGATTTCATGGGCCGTATGTTGCGGTTCATGGACACTAAGACTCAGGCTCGTCTATTCCAACGAACCCAGCCATATCTCAGGCAGGAGGGGGAGCACATAACCCTACTGCTTAGGCTCCAAGGCATGCAACTGCCGTATATCAGACCCCGAATGCACTACTCGTGGGCGGAGCCCAGCTAGTTTCCGCAACTGCACTTGAGCTTAGACCAGCTATGGATGGCAATCCATAGAAGCTATTGGATAGATGGACTAGGATATACCCTCCTATCTTTGGGGATGAGCAGAATGAGGATCCTAAGGACTTTATTGATCGGTATAGGGACAAACTGCACAACATGAGGATATTAGAGTCATATGGGGTGGATTTTACTACTTTCCAACTGGAGGGCAGGGCCCGTAGATGGTGGCAGTCTTATCTTTTTGGCAGACCAGTGGGTTCTTCGCCCATGACTTGGGACCAGTTTACACAGCTCTTCTTGGATAGGTATATTCCACCCTATCAGAGGGAAGAGTTGCGAGGTCAGTTCGAGCAGCTTGAGCAACGTCAGATGTCGGTAACTGATTATGATTCGAGATTCTCCAAGTTGTCTCGCCATGCACTTATGATACTTCCTAAAAATGCAGAGAGAGTGCGGAGATTTGTTGTGGGGTTGCACCCCAGTATTCGGGCTAGTATGGCCCAGGAGGTTGAGATGGGTACTGATTATCAGCTAGTAGTAGAGATTTCTCGGAGGATTGAGGGTTACGCTAGAGGGTAGAGAGCAGATGTAGCATGACAAGAGGACCCATTTCTCTTGAGAGTTTAGAGGTTCCCCGGCTAGGGGCAAAGGTCAGTTTGAGAGGGGTCAGCCTAGCAAGCCCACATATCCAGCACCACCACCTCCTCAGGGTGCTCCAACGCGACCCTATTTTAGTGCTATGCCAGAGAGTTCTTACTATCCACCAACTCATCAGAGTTCTTCCAGTGCATATTTCAGTGCCATGCTAGAGAGTTCATACCGCCCACCAGCTATCCAAGGATCTTTTAGTGGGTATTCAGGCCATACGAGTTATACTTCGGGGCAGCAGTCTATGGTACCGAGAGGTTGTTACGAGTGTGGAGATCCGGGTCATATGAAGAGATTTTGTCCCATACTTCGGGGCAAGGCAGTACAACAGGGTCATTAGTCCATGATTGCAGCACCAGCCTTTCCAACCGCCTAGGGTTGGGGGACATACGGGTAGGTGTCATCCTCGAGTTGGAGGCCAAGTAAGGGGAGGTCAACCAGCTATTTTTCAATCAGGTGGAGGCCAGCCAACCGGCGCTCCAGCTAGATTCTATGATTTTTCGGCCAAACCAGATGTAGTGGTCTCAGATGTCGTGATCACATGTATTTTTTCTGTCTATGTTAGGGATGCTTCGGTGTTATTTGATTTAGGATCTACCTATTCATATGTATCATCTCTATTTGTTTATTTCCTGGATATTCCTCGTGAGTCCTTGGTACTCCTATTTATCTGTCCACTCTTGTGGGCAGTTCTGTGGTTGTGGATCGAATCTATCGATCCTGTGTGGTCACATTCTGTAGTTATGATACTAGAGCGGACCTTCTGTTACTTGATATGACCAATTTTAGGTCATTTTGGGCATGGACTGGTAATCCCCATATCACCATCCTTGATTGCCATGCCAATACTGTTACCTTAACAATGCTAGAGTTGCCTAAATTGGAGTGGAAAGGTTCGTCATCTAGTCGGGTTATATTTTTTCTGAAGGCTCGACATATGGTCGAGAAGGGTGGTTTGGCTTATCTAGCCTATGTTCGGGATACCACCACAGAGTCTCCGACGATTGATTCAGTGCCAATAGTTTGGGAGTTTGCTGATGTGTTTCCATCTAACCTTCCAAGCATGTCACCAGATCGTGACATTGATTTATGTATTGACTTGGATCCAAGTACCCAACCTATATCTATCTCACCATATCGTATGGCTCTGAGAGAGTTGAAGGAGTTGAAGGAGCAACTTGAAGAGTTGTTAGCAAAGGGTTTGTCAGACCAAGTGTATCACCTTGGGGTGTACCAGTATTATTTATGAAGAAGAAATATGGGACTATGCGAATGTGCATTGTTACCGCCAGTTGAACAAAGTTTACCATCAAGAACAAATACCTGTTGCCATGTATTGATGACTTATTTGACCAATTGCAGGGTGCTAGGGTGTTCTCTAAGATCGACTTGAGATCAAGGTATCATCAGTTGAAGATTCAGGACTCGGATGTTCCGAAGACTGCTTTCCGTACAAGATATGGCCATTATGAGTTTCTGGTGATGTCCTTCGGCTTGACTAATGACCCAACAGCATTTATGAATTTGATGAACAACATGTTCAGGCCTTATATTGATTCGTTTGTCATTGTCTTCATTGATGACATCTTGATCTACTCATATAGCCTGGGGGAGCACGAGTATCATTTGAGAGTAGTGCTCCAAACTTTATGGGAGCAGAAGCTGTATGCTAAGTTCTCCAAGTGTGAGTTTTGGTTAGATTTTGTGGCATTCTTAGGGCATGTTGTATGATGTGAGGGTATTAAGGTGGATCCCAAGAAGAATGAGGCAGTTCAGAGCTGGCCTCGTCCCACTTCAGTGACAGATCAGGAGTTTCTTGGGGTTAGCAGGTTACTATCGATGATTTGTGGAGGGCTTTTCATCCATTACAGCACCTTTGACTAGATTGACCCAAAATGGTGCTCTGTTCAGTTGGTCCGATGGTTGCGAGGTGAGCTTTCAAAAGCTCAAGACAGCATTGACTATAACACTAGTTCTAGTGTTGCCTTCCGGTTCGGGAATGTATACTATTTATTGCGATGCCTCACGCGTTGGCTTGGGTTGTGTATTGATGCAGGATGGGTGAGTTTTTGTATATGTTTCACGTCAGCTGAAGCCCCATGAGAAGAATTATTTTGTGCACGGTTTAGAGTTGGCCGCGATTGTTCATGCTCTTAAGATATGGAGGCATTAACTATATAAGGTGTCTTGTGAGGTTTACAGTAATCACCGTAGTTTGCAGCACTTGTTCAAGCAAAGAGATCTCAATTTGAAGCAGCGCAGATGGCTTGAGTTACTAAAGGACTATGACATCACTATTCTTTATCATCTGGGAAAGGAGAATATAGTCGCGGATGCCTGTTTCCATCATATCAGATAGAGGCCCTCAGTTCACTTCGCATTTCTAGAGAGCTGTACAGAGTGAGTTGGGGAACCGTGTAGAGATCAACATTGCGTTTCATCCACAGACCACCGAGTAGTCAGAGCAGACAATTCAAATCTTGGAGGACATGCTCAGAGCATGTGTGATTGAATTTAGGGGATAGTGGGATCAGTTCTTACCTTTGGCCGAGTTTGCTTACAACAATAGTTACCAGTCCAGCATCGAGATGGCTCCATTTGAGGCTTTATTCGGTCGGCGATGCCATTCTCCCATCGGGTGGTTTGTGCCTGGCGAGGCTAAGTTATATGGTACTAATTTGGTAAAGGATGCCTTGGAAAAGGTAAAGTTGATTTAGGAGTGACTTCTCATAGCACAGTCCAGACAGAATAGTTACACGGAACAGAAGGCGTGTGATGTATCATTTATGGTAGGCGAGAAGGTTCTCTTAAAAGTCTCGCCGATGAAGGGTATTATGAGATTCAGGAGGAAGGGAAAGCTGAGCCCCAGGTTTATAGGCCCATTTGAGGTGTTGTGGGGAGTTGGGGAGGTTGCTTATGAGCTTGCTTTACCTCCGAGCCTATCAGGAGTTCATCCGATTTTTCACGTGTCTATGCTCCAAAGGTATCACGCTGACTTGTCACATGTGTTAGACTTCAGCACTATTCAGTTGGATGAGAGCTTGGGTTGTGAGATAAGTAATTTCTACTTAATGTGAGTCTAATACATAGATTATGGGTGGATTTCAACATAAAAATTGGTAGAAATCATGGGTTTAGATGAAAAACCTAGGCAACAACAACAACAACAACGACCCAGTAAAATCCCGCTAGTGGGGTCTGCGGAGGGTAATATGTACGCAGACCTTACCCCTACCCCAAAGGGTAGAGAGGCTGTTTCCAGGAGACCCTCGGCTCAAAAAAGCAATAGGAGATGATATATTAGTACCATAAAAATGCATAATAAAAATAACAACAATATATAAGAGATATGAAATACAGAATACGAAATACGAAATACGAAATAGACGGCTGGTATAAGTACAACTAGAAGGTAAAGCCCTGCATCAATAGACGACCAATGACATTCCTAGTCTAACTCCTAACTGGATAGTCTCACTCTATTGTGCTGTAGAAATATTCACATTCTCCCCTAACCTATAACCTTAATGCTCGACCTCCATAATTCCCTATCAAGGGCCATGTCCTCAGTAATCCTAAGTCGCGCCATGTCCTGTCTGAACACCTCTCCCCAATACTTCTTAGGTCGTCCTCTACCTCTCCGCGTGCCCACTACAGCCAGTCGCTCACACCTCCTCACCGGTGCATCAGTGCTCCTCCTCTGAATGTGCCCGAACCATCTGAGTCTTACTTCCCGCATCTTGTCCTCCATGGGGGCCACACCCACCTTCTCTCGAATATCTTCATTCCTAATCTTATCCATCCTTGTATGCCCGCACATCCACCTCAACATCCTCATCTCTGCTACTTTCATCTTCTGGATGTGTGAGTTCTTTACCGGCCAACATTCAGTTCCATATAACATGGCAGGCCTAACCACTGCTCTATAAAACTTACCTTTTAGTAACGGTGGCACTTTCTTGTCACACAAGACTCCCGACGCTAACCTCCACTTCATCCACCCCACCCCTATACGGTGTGTGACATCCTCGTCAATCTCCCCGATCCCCTGAATAACCGATCCAAGGTACTTGAAACTACCTCTCTTGGGAATGACTTGAGAGTCAAGCCTCACTTCAACTCCCGCTTCCGTCGGCTCAACTCCAAATTTGCACTCGAGGTATTCCGTCTTCGTCCTACTCAACTTGAAACCTTTAGACTCAAGAGCATGTCTCCAAATCTCTAGCCTCTCGTTGACGCCGCCTCTTGTCTCGTCAATTAGAATAATGTCATCAGCAAATAGCATGCACCATGGAACCTCCCCTTGAATATGATGAGTCAGTGCATCCATCACCAGGGCAAATAGGAATGGGCTGAGCGCAGACCCTTGGTGCAACCCCGTAATAACTGGAAAGTGTTCAGAGTCGCCTCCTACTGTCCTAACCCGAATCTTAGCTCCATCATACATGTCTTTAATCACCCTAATATAGTTACTCGGGACCCCTTTATCCTCTAAGCAGCTCCATAAGACCTTCCTAGGAATCTTATCGTACGCTTTCTCCAGATCAATAAACACCATGTGGAGATCCTTCTTCCTATCTCTGTACTGTTCCACCATCCTCCTAATAAGGTGGATAGCTTCTGTGGTAGATCGTCCCGGCATGAACCCGAACTGGTTGTCTGAAATAGACACCGTCCTTCGCACTCTCATTTCTACCACTCTCTCCCAAACTTTCATGGTATGACTTAGTAATTTGATGCCCCTATAGTTGTTACAGCTCTGGACATCACCTTTGTTCTTATACAACGGGACCATTGTACTCCACCTCCACTCTTCAGGCATTCTATTAGTCTTGAATATAACACTAAACAATGCAGTAAGCCATTCCAAGCCTGCTCTACCCACACACCTCCACAGTTCAACCGGAATTTCGTCTGGCCCGGTAGCTCTGCCCCTTCTCATCTTACGCATTGCCTCCATGACTTCATCGATCTCAATGTCCCTACAATTACTTAATTCATGGTGACTGTCGGCATTCCTCGATTCCCCAAGTATAATATCCTGATCCCCTTCTTCACTTAGAAGTTTATGAAAGTAGGTCTGCCACCTCCTCTTAATCTGGTCATCTCCCATCAAAACTTTGCCGTCATCATCTTTTATGCACCTCACTTGGTCCAGATCCCGAGTTGTCCTCTCTCTCGCCTTAGCGAGTCGGAATAACTTCTTCTCCCCACCTTTGTTCCTTAGTTCCTCATACAGACGAGCAAAAGCTGTCGTCTTAGCCTCCGTCACTGCCATCTTCGCCTCCTTCCTAGCTACCTTATACCTTTGACTGTTCTCTCTCTTCTCCTCCTCGTCAGTGCTCCCTACTAACCGCAGGTAAGCCGCCTTCTTTGCTTCCACTTTACCTTGGACAACTGCATTCCACCACCAATCTCCTTTGTGGCCACCATTGTGGCCCGTAGATATCCCTAACACCTCTCTCGCCGCCTTTCTTATACAGTCCGCCGTCGTCGACCACATTGTGTTTGCGTCCCCACTACTTCTCCAAGCTCCCATTGCCGATAACCTTCCTTCCAACTCTTTAGCTTTATCCTTAGTTAGGGCGCCCCACCTAATCCTGGGGCGTCCTTGTACTGACCTCTTCTTCCTCTTTATCCTAATACAAATGTCCATCACCAAAAGCCTATGCTACGTGAAAAAAATGATTATAAAACTTAGTGAAAATCATATATTTATATTCCTAAGGTTATGAGTAATAACTTTCTTCAAATATTTTCAGAATCTGGGCATATGGGCCCAGGGGTGAATTTTAGAAATCTTGCGTTTTGGGTTGGGTAATCACTTTGATAGTGGGGATATAAACTTTTGAGCATAGATTGATTAGCTTATGTAATGTTTGACTAGTTTCGAGTCGTTTGGCATCAAATTTGGAGGTTTGAGCGCACTCTTAAATTGGGAAGAAGGCTTTGAGACGAGGTAAGTCTCTTTTCTAACCTTGTAAGAGGGAATTTACCCCATAGGTGAACTTGATTAATATATGTTGTTATTTGTGGGGGATACGTACGCATGAAGTGACGAAAGTCCGTATATAGCTATTGTTCCTGTTTATGTCCGAGTTTTACACCATGCTTTTTGGACACCGTTATTTGATTATATTTGTTAATTGTATCAAATGGAACTAAGTTGAGGATTTTAAAGAATTTAAAAGCTTCAAGTTGAATTGTCTTTATTTTGAAAAGAATCAAGAAAGGGTTATGTTTTATTGATAAATTTATATTTGATCGCGTCGCAATTATATTCCACGAGCGGGGTAATTCTTTCTACTACTCTCAAGGAAGCGGGCCGTTCGCCTCGACAGGTTAATAGATGCATCTATGGTTCGTGCCGTTCAACCCTCGGTAGTGCACAATTTACATTTATGTTGGATTGGGCCAAACGTCCTCGGCGGAATTTTGTGCGTGATAATAAAAGTGGAAGTCCGTTTTATAATTGGTATAAATTTATTGTTTGAGAGACCATTTGTTTAAAATGAAGGAAGTGATTTGGGTTCTTAAATATGGTGAACAATTGTTCATTTATTTCTTGTTCTGAGTTTTATTATTATGTATTATGCTTAATTAGAATTTCATATTATCATATTGTTGGCCTTAGTAAGTGTCGGAGTCGACCCCTCATCACTACTTCTTCGAAGTTATACTAGATACTTACTGGGTACATTATTTATGTACTCATGCTACACTTGTGTACTTAATTGTACAGGATTTGAGGCAGCTGCATCTGGCTACCAGTCTGGTGGGCAGATTTGATTCCCATCTTGAGACTTCACCGTGAGTTGCCTTTAGAGCCATTCTGCAGCAGCGAGAGTCTTTCTTATATTATATTTTTTGTCTATTTCCTTTCAGATAGTAGGATAGTATTCTTTTGTATATTCTACTAGATTGCCCACATACTTGTGATACTAGGTCTTGGCACACACACTAGTAGACTTATAATTTTGGATTTGTTTACATGATTACGATTTGTACTCATTTGCTTCCGTTTGATTATGTTATATTTGCAAATTTCTAAATCTGTTTAACAAATGAGGACATGTTATCCACTTAGTAATTTATTTAAACGGGAAACCGCTCGTTTGATCAACATTGGCTTGCCTAACAACAATGTTGGGCGCCATCACAGCCTATAATGGAATTGGGTCGTGACACTAGGCTCCTCTCATCCCACTTTCACCTACAAATTTCAGGTCCAACTAAAATTTTCCAAAAATATTCATGTACTACTAATCATTCTAAGGAAAACCCCATTAGTAAATTTGGAAAACCCAATAACAAAAGCATTTTCACTTATATCCATGGCTGATAATGGCGAAGAAAAACTCATAGAAGTTGCTCGTCATATTACTAAAACTCTTGGTCATACTAATACTATTGCAGACAATAAATTACGTCAAGAAAATATAATCAAGACCGAAAACTATTGCAGCAATTATAGTATTTTATTTCAAATAATTTGAGTGTACAATCTCTAGGAATCCTCTAATTCTTCTTTCCAATAGTAAATAAAGTCAAGAGCTTTAGAGCTTGATCTTGAATCTATAGTTGTTGCCACGGACGATGATCTTGAATTCAATTAGCATGAACTTTGATTTGAACTCGTACTTCTTGACCTTGATTTGTTCTTCATTCCTGAGCTTGAACTTGATTTCTTGAACTCCAACTTGATTGCTTGAGGCTTGAAACATATGGAGGAATTTGTAGCGTTTGATCCACGAGCTCTCTCTTGCTTCTTGTTATAATTTCTGGTCCCTTTTCTGAGTTATGAAGACTCCTATTTATAGTTGTGGGAGGAAAAAGTTGTGATGAGAATAAACTCTTTCCAACCAATCAAATTGAAGAGTGACAATGCCGCATTTGATTGGCCAGAACATGTCACTTGTACATGTGAGCGCGGTTTCATTGGCCTTTTAACTTCATTTGGCATGCCTTGTCATTTTGACACGTGGCATAATCCTATTGGTTTTTTTGTTTGACTTTGGCGTGCCACATCGTTTGACACATGGCATCAAACTAGGCTTCTAGGAGGATGACATATTGGGCCTAATGAAGTAGGCTCATCATTTATAGCCAAACTAAATGGGCTAGCCCAGTTAATATTTATTGGACTTAAGTAATTAATCCAATTAGATTAACCCATAATACTGAGTCCGTGTTGATATCTAATTAATGCCGCCACCTTAATAAGTCAAGTCCGTTAGAGATTGAAAGTTGCTTTTTCTCACATCAGAAATAAATACTCAATAGTCGTCCATTGAAATCTATTTAAACTGATCGTTCCTCATTCTATTAGCATCAATTTTAGTGTTTGCAAGCAACTTTGAGTTTACTTTTGGCGAGTCTTCTTGCATGAAGAAGATGATCATATGGTGTGAAGGGATGGGAACTTATCCCTGCCCAAATACCGGAGAGATTACTCTCAGGAAGTGAAATGATGGATACTCATCCCCATTCAAAAATTGGAGGGATTACTTAGGGTGTGAAGGGATGGATACTCATCCCCACCCGAATATTGGAGAGATTACTCTCAAGTTGTGAAGGGATGGATTCTCATTATGTCTGAATATCAGAGAGATTACTCTCAAGTGTGAAGAGATGGCTATCCATCCTAGCCCGAATATCGGAGAGATTACTCTCAGGGTGTGAAGGATGGATACTCATCCCCATTCGAAAATCAAAGGGATTACTTTGGGTATAAAGGGATGGATATTCATCCCCGTCTGAATATCAGAGAGATTACTCTTAGGGTGTGAAAGGATGGATACTCATCCCCGTCCGAAAATCGGAGGGATTACTTAGGGTGTGAAGGGATGAATACTTATCCCCGCCTGAAAATGGGGGGCATAACTGAGGGCGCAAAGGTCATACGACATATCGAAGTATAAGCTCATGGCAACAAATAGATGGACAAATCCTCAACATCATATTGGAGGACAAATTCATGGTAACAAATAGAAGGAAAAATCCATAAAGAGGCCAACTTTAGGTGCAAAGGGACTTAAACGTCCACATTAAGATTGGAAAATTATAGTTCCTTTTAAGGACAAACCCATAAAGAGGCTAACTTAAGGTGCAAAGGAACTTACATGTCTACCTTAAGATTGGAAAGTTATAGTTTTCTAAGGACAAACCAATGAAGAGGCCAATTTGAGCTGTAAAGGGATTTAAACGTCTACCTTAAGATTGAAAAATTAGAAAGTTTCAACTCGAAGATTTGGTGTACTTGACGACATCGACTTGAACACTTGGCAAACTTTGAAGATTTGGCAGACTTTGCAGACTTCAACTTGAAGAGTGGTGGATTTTTAAACTTCAACATGAAAAATTAGCAGACTTGAAGATTTAGAGGGCTTAAATAATCCAACTTGAAGACCGGCGAATTTGAGGACTTCAACTTGAAGACCGATGGACTTGGAGACTTTGAGGGCTTGAATATTTCAACTTAATGACCATCGAATTTGAGGACTTCAACTTATAGACTGATAGACTTGAAGACTTCAACTTGAAGACTTAGATGGCTTAAATATTTCAACTTGAAGAGTGGTGAACTTGAAAACCGACAGACTTAAAGATTTGGCGAACATGAAGACATAATGAATTTTCGGTTTTCAATGCAAATACTTAGTAGCCTCCTAAAAGACTCTAATCATTCCATTGAAGATACCAAACCATAGAGGTTTTCCCTCTTTTAATTAAATGCGATCCAATGTTCAATAGAACAATGGTATCTCAGCTTGATTTTCAAGTGCCGATTGAATGGATTACATCACATCATACTTCATTCAAATAGCGATTGTGGAACTATGTATCTTTTAAAATTATGTGACTGAACTTAGAATAAAACTCAAAGCTGCCTACGTACCTCGGTGAAGATAATCAAGTCATACTGTAGTTCAGAATGGGTGAGTTTTTTTAAACTTTTTATATATGTCCTTTTCCTAGGCTGTCTCTTTCGAGGTTTCAACCTAGCGAGCCTTTTTATATGTACTAACTTTTGCTAGGCTGCCTCTTTTGATGTTTTCAATCTAGTGGAACTTTTTTTGGGTGGGTTGTACATAGTTTAGACTCATGCGGGCTAGGAGTGACATGCAATTTATGCTCTTCTATTAAGGAGCGTTGCAACTTTAAGGATAATGCTTCTTTAAGAATTTGTCATTGATAAGGTTGATTCTCATGCCATTTACATAAACCAGCTTGTAGACTCTACTTGAATAAGCTTCTTATATGACATATGGCCCATCTCATTTCGAAGTGAACTTTCCTACATGTTTATGGGAAGTAATAATGGAAATTCGTATAATAAGGACTTGATCTCCTACTTGAAAGGATTTTGGGCGAACTCTTTTATTGAAGGCGCGAGATAATCAAGCCTGATAACATTCAAGACTCTGATGAGATTCCAATCTCTTCTCATCAAGAGCCTCCACCTCTGTTAAATGAAGTCGAGCATTTTCTTTATCAGAGATCCCTTCTTGAATAACTAATTGTAATGAAGGTATTTGACGTTCGAGTGGTAAAACGACTTTAACTCCATAGACAAGTGAGTAAGGGGTCTCTTGTGTTGGCATGCAGTGATTTGTTCTATATTCCCGTAGAGCTTCTTCCATACGGTCATGACAATCTCGTTTAGATTTGGAGACAACTTTCTTTAACAATTTGCATAAAGTCTTGTTAAATGCCTCAGCTAGACCATTGACGACGACATTATACATAGAAGAGTTATGTTGCTTGAAGCCAAAGAGATCATAAGTCTTGTTCATTAACCTATTGTTGAATAGCTTGCCATTATCCGTTATTATGTAATGAGGAATGCCAAAGTGATAGATTATATTTACTCAAATAAAAGTTGCAACAATTTCCTTCTTTACTTCCTTAAGAGCAGCGACTTTAGCCCATATTGAGAAGTAGTTAGTTGCAGCCAAGATATATAGGTGCCCACCAGAGGACTTTGGCAGTGGTCCAACAACATCCAATCCCTAAGCATCAAACGACCAGGATGCAACAGTTGGGTGTAACATTTTAGGGGGCTGATGAATAAAATTTGTATGGAATTGGAAATCCTTGCATCTTCGAGCATACTCCAAGTAATATTTTAATATTGTCAGCCAGTAATATCCCATCCTTTTTATATGGCAGTGGAGCTTTGTTCCAGACTGATGTGATACACATACCCCAGAATGTGCTTCTTGCAAAGCTTGGAGTGCTTCATCTTCCCCTAAGCATCGCAATACTTCCTCGAATGATCTTCTATATAGGGTATCTTTGTAGTAAAGGAAGCGAGGTGCACGATGGCGGATTTTAGTCCTTCTCCTCGGATTTTCTGGAAGTATCCTGTAGTTCAAGTAATCGATAATAGGTTATTGCCATTCTTCCTTCTCAGCTATAGAAACAATGACAAGATGCTTGAGTTCATTTTCTTCAGTTTTACCCTCATTTGGCGGTGGTACTACCCATTTTTGGCAGATAGTAACTTGCACTTGATCGGGCAGGGTTAACGATGAAGCTAGGGCAGGTAAAACATATCTTTCTTGATTTCTTTCCTAGGTACATGTTGAATAGTCACATCTCCAACCCATCCCATCAATGTTTTAGCTTAACTATGATAAGGGCGTAGTTCAAGTTTCTTGACCTCGTAACTACCTAATAGGTGATTGACAACTGAGAGACACCAAAGACTTGCAATTGCAACCGCTTCATATCGATAGCAATTCAAGCCCAAGTATTAGTGCTTGATATTCAGCAACATTGTTGGAGCAGAGTTATGTCAACGTAAAGGAGTAGGGCAAAATCTCCCCTTGATAAGTGACAAATACTATGCCAGCACTGGCTCCTCCTCGATTTGCAGCACCATAAAAGTACATCTTCCATGGACATTGTACTTCAACGACCATTTCATCTTTTTAGGTAGTTTATCAGTTAGTTCCCAGTCATCAAGTATCGGATGATCTACCATGAAGTCTACTATTGCTTGTCCTTTTACAGTTTTTTGAGGGATGTACAATATCTCGAATTGTTAAAATTGGAGGCACCATCTCGCTAGTGGATCACTAAGAACTGGTTTTGACATCACGAACTTGATGGGATTTGCTTTAGAAACAATATGAATAACATGAACTTGAAAGTAGTGCTTCAACTTTTGAATTGAGAAGACTAGCGCCAAACACAACTTTTCAATTGGCAAATAATTCAGCTCGTTTGGTGTCATCATCCTACTCAAGTAGTAAAGAGAGTTTTCTTTCCCTCACTATTTTCTTGGGCCAACAGTGCTCCAATACACCTTTCTTGTGCTGCAATATATAGTATCAATTGTTTTTCAGGTATAGGGGCTTCAAAAACTGGAGGATTCATCAAGTAGGATTTAATGCTCTCAAAGGCACTACTACACGCTTGGTCCCAGTTGAAAGGAACGCCTTTCTTCATAAGACGACTGAATGGTTGGCACCTCCCAACTAGGTTTGAGATGAATCTCCTAAGGTATGCTAGCTTTCATTGTAGACTTTTCAATTGATGAATATCCCCGGGCTTAGACATTTTCAAAATTGCATATACTTTGGCTTGATCAATTTTGATACCTCGATACCGGAAAATGAAACTAATGAGCTTTCCGGAAGTAACTCCAAAGGTACATTTCAATGGATTCATCCTAAGTTGGTACCTCTGGAGCAATTCAAACGCCATTCTCAAGTCTTTCAAGTGGTCGCCCCTCTTTCTTGATTTTGTCACCGAGTCGTTAACATACCATTCGACATTCTTATGGAGAAGGCTATCAAAAATATTTTGCATAGCCCTTTGGTAAGTAGCACCAGTGTTCTTCAAGATAAAAGGCATTACCTTGTAGCAATAAATACCCTTTAGGGTGTGGAATACAGTAAACTCTTCATCTTCTAGTACTAAGCGAATTTGATTATACCTCAATGAACCATCCATGAATAACATTGCCTCGTACCCAGTGGTAGAATCAATTATGAGCTCTGGAATAAGAAGCAGGAATTCATCTTTGGGACACGCATTGTTGAGATCCCTAAAGTCAAAACACACTCGAATCTGGAGATTCTTCTCCCTTGCAGGGACAATACTTGAAACCCATGTTGGGTATTTAACTTCACGAATAAAGCTGGCTTCGATGAGTTTGTTAACTTTGAATTTAATCGGGGGAACCAAGTTTGGCCCAAAGTGCCTTTGATCTTGGTTACCAAGACGAGTGACATTCTAGATAAGTGGGCATTGGTTCTTCATCAGTGCCAAGGTTTACTTCTTTAAAAGTGTCCACTATTGTCTTTACCCTTTTCTCAAGTTTAAGCAGAGCATCCTTTGCATCTTCATCTTCGTGAGGGTCCCTATCATTGAAGGATATGTGATAACACGGTGAAATGTCCTCTAATTTCTCGCCATCCTCCATTAGAGATGAAATACCATGCTCGCCTTGTGCAGTAACATGATACGAATAACCCATACTTTCTCCGTCTTCGTCATGTTCCCTAGTGTAGACCACAGTATATGGCTTTTCCTTCAGTACTTCTGTACATGAAACAACAAGTTTTGTTTGTTGCCTCATCTAGAAGGAATCTAACTTTGGAAATCCTTAGAGATCTTCTGGATTCTAGGTGAAGCAGGTGTTCTTATGCTTTGATAATTTCTCTGTAACTTGTTCCCCTTCTTTCATGGACCCAATCCCTCAAATATGGAAGTCCTCACAATTGATTTTCCAAGTCGATCAAAGACAAAAGGCTTGTTAGAAGCGGTAGATTCATCTTCTACAGTGATATAATTATTGCTCGCCCTTCTTGTGGAGATGTGCATTGGTGACAGTTGCTTGTATACCAAACCTTCACGTGGTTGCCCCATAGCAGCTTCTTATAGGAGATTCCCTAACTTTGATGGCTCATTAGGATTGTATCCAGCTTTTGCAAATAACTTGTAAGCATTGGGATCAAAACCTTCATCTATATGCTTCATAGGAAGTACTATATCTTGTGGCGAATTCTCAGATACATGTTTTTTAAGTGTCTTTGAGGACTACTTTGTCGCCTTAATTTGTTTGATCGAAAGAGTTAACTCCTTTATCATGTTCGTTTGGAGATTGAATGATTCACCTTCCTTTTTCTTCCTTTTAGGGACATAGTGGAGCGCAAAATTTACTTTTTTGCCATGAGACACAACATTCCCTCTATAAGATTTATTCGAGTTAGGGTGTACTTCCTCAGCAACAACTTTGGCTTTGCGAGCAGTCATCTCAGCTCTTTTAGTAGTGGACTCATCATTCTTGTTCTTCATGACATCATCAGTTTTTAGCTTCTTCACAATGTGGTTCTTCAAGTAGAACGACGAAGTGTGACTCAACCTCGGTGAATGGTTTGTCATCAACAACTATCTTTTTCTTGACTTCACCCTCTTAGTACTTCATACATTGATGGTAGGTAGATAGAACCACTTTATTCTCATGTATCCAAGGCTTTCCAAGCAAGACGTTGTATGAAGTCTTTGCATCGATCACATGAAGCCGTGCACTTTATTGCATATCTTCAATAGTGATTCCCAACCTGATCGTACCTATTGATCTTTGCCCTCCTTGGTTGAATCCTTGAATTATCAAATGACTTTTCGAGAGTTCGTTCATAAGAATTCCAAGTTCTTTCACAGTGAAAATTGGTAAGATGTTCACTGATGATCCTCCATCAACCAAAATTCAGTTTACCCTTTCATCGCACATATAGCCAACCAGGTATAATGGGCGGTTATGAAGAGTGTCACCTAGTAGAAGATCGTCATTCGGAACGTAACCTTTTCCTGGAAAGCATTAACTTATTGAGGAATGGACTTGATGAGCGTTTCCGAAGATGGTGCCAATGGTAGTTCGTCACTCTTTTCTTCCCCTTCATCAACATTGTGACAAGAGTCCTCAATACCATCATGGAAAATCTTCGTGCGGAACCAACTTGGCAAGAACTCCTCCAAGGTCACTAAATGTCGTGGCTTCTAAGGGTGGTGCACCTCTGTTTTTTGTTTCTTCAAATGCTTAACTGGATATAGTTTCCTCAGTCTTTTTACCATCATTTTCATTATTGGTTGTTCTATTGATTCTTTTCATGGGCTTCTTTTGTGGCACCTACGACGAGTCACCAATGTCCATCCTTCATCCTCATCAAGCTAATCTATTTCAACTTTGTTATTCTCTAGTAATTCTTGATTTTTGATTTCTTTTAAACTGCATAGCTTATTTGGACTAAATGAGCCAAAGGTGATAGAGACTTGGTTCACACTTTCCTTCTCGTCTTCAAGCACAATCTTCTTTTTACAAGCCAAGTTCATAACTTTATCCTTAAAGATAAAGCACTTATTAAGAGGATGAGTCACAAGTCGATGATATTTGCAGTAATTTGGGTCATCAGTTTTCCCAGCTTCATTTGGCCGCTTCATCTTTGGAAGCTCAATGAGCTTTAACTCGAGAAGCTCTTAAAAAATTGCATGCACATCAAAATCTAGAAATGGATACTTATTTTTTGCATTTCTTTCAGAGTCAACTTTCCACTTGTCTTATATTGAAAGGAGGTAGATTTTATATTATGCTTCTTGCTCACCTGCATTGTGAACTTCATAGATGATGTGTTCACATTCATTGCTTCTTTGTTTTCAGATTTGGGTACCCTTTGCTAGGCTTATAGATAGGTAGCCTTTTATTTCTAGCGGAGGCTATGCTCAATTCCATATCATGGACATGAGTTGCAAGTTCTTCAAATGTACACGGGTGGATACCTTCCAAGATGTAGCACAGTCCCCAATGTATGCCTTGAATGCACATCTCTACTCTAGAAGCTTCACTAAGCCTGTCTTTGCAGTTGAGGCTTGCGTTCCTCCAACGATTAATAATCCAACGATCGATAAAGTCGATAACTGGTTCACCCTTTTGTTGACGAGTATTTGTAAGTTCCACTATGCTCATGGTAAGTCTCCTGCTATAAAAGCGATCGAGGAACTCTTGCTCTAGTTGATCCCGACTATCAATAGATCCAGCTTCGAGGTCTGTGTAACAGTCAAAAGCATTTTCTTTTAGTGAGCGAACAAACTGCTTGACGAGGTTATCTCCATAAGTTCCAGCATTGTTGCACATCTCAACAAAGTGTGCCACATGTTGCTTTTGATTGCCTTTGCCATCAAACTGTTGAACCTTCGGAGGTTGATAGCCAACAGACATCTTCAACATATCGATCCTTGCAGTATATGATTTTGCTCATGTAAGAGAGGACTTGATAACAACTTCATACTTATTTTTAATATTTCCTTCAATGAACTCCTTCAGTTTATAGATTGGAATCATCCCTTTAGATGAGATAGGGATAGCCTCAGCGAATGCTACTTGTCTTGGAGGATAATCGCTCTTTGGAACTTCTAGGAGCTTGCCAGGCGCATGGGTGGATTATTCTTCAATCAAGATTCCCATCCTATCTGTTAGCTTGTCAATTCAAGCATCTTGATTTTCCATGCACCTGGTCAAACTAGCGATTGCTTCCGTCAAGTTTTCCAACTGCTCCTCCACAGATGAAGCATTTGTCACCATGGCTTGCATGATTGTTGTAGACGATAGAGAGTAGCATGGATTGTCACACAGATTAATCCTCAATTGGCTCACACTATACGGTGCAAGTAGGAAGGATCCATCACTTGAAATATTATCATCTTCGTTCACAACAGAATTCTTGGATCAGCAGTGGTTAAGTAGAGACAGAGTTTTCTTAATTTTCTCAGCAACATCGATTCCTCCTTCAGGTGCATTTTTATAAGATCTTGCTCGTTTTGAGGATGAAGATCCAAAAATAGGAGTTGATGCAGATGGCGCTTGGGGTTCTTGTTGTCATAAAGAGCTTGCTTTTTCCCATGTAATTGGTCCAAAGCTTCCAAAGGTAATATCGAGAATGTTTTCCACATCAGCATAAAACCTGAAATTAGCAGCCTCAGTGGAAATTGATCTGGAGTTTATTTTCTTTGAAGCCATTTCGATGTTCTTGAACTTTGGTGATTGCGAATTTGAGACGAGAGGTAGAGATTGTCTCACTGGGTATTCTAAAATTTGTAGACAATAAAATTGCGTCAAGAAAATATAATCAAGACCGAAAACTATTGCAACAATCATAGTATTGAATTTTAAATAATTTGAGTGTACAATCTCTAGGAATCCTTTCATTCTTCTTTTCAATAGTAAATAAATTCTTGAGCCTTTGAGCTTGATCTTGAATCTATAGTTGTTGCCGCAAACGATGATCTTGAATTCAACTAGCACGAACTTTGATTTGAACTTGTACTTCTTGAACTTCAACTTGATTTCTTGAGGCTTAAAACTTGTGGAGGAATTTGCCGCGTTTGATCCACGAGCTCTATCTTGCTTCTTGTTATAACTTCTAACCCCTTTTATGAGTTATGAAGACCGCTATTTATATTTATGGAAGAAAAGATTTGTGATGAGAACAAACTATTTTCGACCAATCGGATTGAAGAGTGACAAGGCCGCATTTGATTGGCCAGAATATGTCACTTGCACATATGGCTCGGTTTCATTGGCCTTTTAACTTGACTTGGCATGCCTTATCATTTTTACACGTAGCATGATCCTATTGGCTTTTCCGTTTGACTTGGCGTGCCACGTGGCACCAAACTAGGCCTCTAGGAGGAGGACATATTGGGCCTAATGAAATGGGCTCATCATTTGTAGCCCAATTAAATGGGCTAACCCAGTCAATATTTATTGGACTTAAGTAATTATTATTTGTTTGGACTAATATATTTAAAATATAGTCCAAATTATTTTATTGAATTTAAATTTAATAAATTTCACATGCTTACAACTATGACTGATGATATTCTTCAAATATTCAATAGTTTCAATAATCGTATCCGTGAAAATCTCACTGTAAATCAGCCCACTAGATGTGCTACACTTGAACAAACCCTTATATCTGGCGTTAGATCCAGATCTTGCGTCAGATACAGATCCAGATCCAACAACGTTAGATCCAGGCGGCAGTTGGCGATTTCGTGATTTCAAATCTGGTAGTGGGTGTGATGGGTCTCGTTCGACGGTTGTGATTTGTGGAGACGTCGAAGGGTGGTGATGTGTGGAAACGACGGGGGTTGGTGATTTTCTTGGTCGAAAGACACCATCTTCGGCGAACGTTTTTTTTGTTGTTGCTATTGAGTCCCATACAATGGTATAATAACATTGTATATGTAGAAATACACTCAAATTTGAGTGTATTTTGTATTTTTCAATGCAAATATAATTAATTAATTTTGTATTTTCACTTGTATTTTTGTATTTTGAATGTTATTTTTTGTGGTAGATCCTTGTATTTTTTGAATTTTTCTTATTTGAATACAACCGAATTAAATACAGTGAATGGAAAATAGTGTAAAAGCAGCTACGGATGAATACAATGAATTGAATACAACTGAATATCACAATTTTGTGATTTTTTGTTGTTTGAATACAATATAATCGAATACAATGTAAAATAGTTAAGAACGAATATAGCCGGATTGAATACAATATAAAATAGTTAAGAACGAATATAGCCAAATTGAATACAGTATATACAACCGAATTGAATAGAGTGGTATACACCCTATTTCTTAATTTGTTGTTGTTTAAATACAACTGAATTTAATGCAGTGTAAAATATATAAGAACGAATACATCCGAATTGAATATAATATATACAACTGAATTAAATACAACGACATACATCCCACGACAAGAAATTAGTAGCTACAAAATATAATTAGCTAAATTATAGCTACGCCCATCAATAAGCCTCCAAATAATAGCCATGTATGAAAGTTGCCCGATATTAAATTTATGAAAGAAATACTTTCAACATATCATGTGAAGTTTTTATCAAATGAGAAAGTTTACAATTTTACACATTTTCAACAACAAAAATAATTACTACGCTTTAGTTCAAAACAAAACGTCTATCTTTTATAAAGGTAAAGATAACTTTTAGCTCGCGGCCGAAATTATTTTATATTCATTAATCGCAAAAGTATATAAATTTTATATATATATATATTGAGAGCGACTATACAGTGTCATTTTCTCTTTTATAAACATTAAATGTCCAAGTCCTATCCCGATCATTCCCTTTCATTGCTTGCTCCAGAGTCCAGCCCAGCCCAAACCAATTGATATTTCTACTAGGCCCAAAAAATAACTTTAGCCTCAATGCCCCATATCAACCATCAAACATTATCTCATTCAACCATAGTAACCACACTTTCCTCAAAGTTGAATAAAATGAGTATTCAAAGTTAAATTAAGAAGATCTTGGTTTCTTAAATTTAAATATGTAAAGAATGAAACGAAAATAAAAATTACATATACTTATAATCTAGTGGAACCAGTGAGAGTTCCGTTCATCAAGGGGCACGATTAAATTCTCACTATTCCTTTGTAATAGAAAAATATTAGAAAAGAAAGCGTGAATAAAGAGAAAGTAAGAGGGAAAAGCCCAATATGAGATCCAATGCAATAGGTGCGGCCCAATTATTAAGGGCTCTTTGTAACAAAGAGGCAAGTAAACTTTCTAAGGTGGATCTAGTGGGCCTAAAGAACAAATAAGGGCAGACTACAAAATTGATCAGTTGGCCGAACTTGAATTCACTCGCCAAAAAGAATATAAAATATGTATATTATTTGTATATGATACACGTACATGCAAAAAAAATATTTTTTATCGACTATTATTTTTGGGAGCAGCTAAAAATATATATTTCCCAACTAATAATAAGCGAATGTTTCAAGAAAAGCTCGGTTGACTCAAAGACGCAATACAAGATTTGGGAAAATAATCTTATCACACATTCGATTTTGTCATGACGAGGAACCTCTTAGATTGAGTTTATAGATTTGGGAGTGGATTGTATAATTTAATAGTTTGGAAATAATAGATTACGAATTTCAAAGAAAAGTAAATTAAAGCCCCAAGTTTGGTTTTAGTAATAAAGAAAAGCATTTTGTAGAAGTTTACAAGTCTATTACAACCCGAGACCCTACCGGTGAAATCACAAAGAGTATGTTATTATATAAATCTATTACATTAAAAATAAACTAAAAGTCAGAGAAAAATGGCAAATAGCTGAGAGTTATTGAACAATCACAACAAACTATGATTGTAGTTTGAGTTACAACTCAATGGCAATCAGGTATCCTATGATTAAGAATCATTGAGAAGTTGTATATATTGTGGTTCTTCTCCTCATGAGAGTCAAAGGGAAAGAAAGAAAAGCAAGGAGGAGCAAACGTAATTTTTTGCTTCTTTCATTATTAGTTTCCCCCTCTCTTTCCTCAATCTTTCATTATTACTTGATTTCCTTTTGTCTTCTTTTGTCTTTTTATTTTCTTGAGCCGATGATCTTTTGAAAATAGCCTCTTCACTCCTTCGGAGTAGGGGTAAGGTCTACATATACACTACCCTTTCCAGACCCCATTAGTGAAATTTTACCGGGTTGTGGTTGTAGTTTCATTATTAGTTGATTTCCTTTTTTTTTTTTTTTGTGCCTAAGATTTGGCTAGAACAGTTACTTGTTACCTAAGCTAGTAGGAGGTGCAAGTATTAGATGGAAGAGTCTGAGGTGTATGCCGAGGCACATGGAGCCTATTTTGATGTTCAACTGAATCAAGTATTTTTGAATCAGTAATTTTAGAATTCAATTCTAAAAAATTTACAGTTTGAACCTATCAAGTTTAAATTTTGGATCTGCCTCTAAGTAAGTATATACATCACTGTTATTTTAAGTAAAAATCAAAGTGTTTTTTTGCTATTGAAGATTTTAGGTTGTGCAAAATGCAAATGTGATTGACTGAAGTAGTTGAAGGAATGTTAAGTCGCACCAACAAACAAGAAACAATGCATTCAGAGTGTCAAATTATCTCAAACGGAAAGAAACAAAGAGAAGGGAACAAGAAAAAAGGAAATAAAGTGAAGACCCCACCAAAATATATTTGATGTCTAATACCCACACCACACACATAGAGAGTTATGATGAATAATAGAAGACTTTTAAGACCACTGATTGAAATGGCCATTATGGTTGCATGGAATTCAGCATATGATGCCTGCCCCTTTGATGGTTTTCTTTTGAAATGTCTAATATTGCTTCAACTTGTAATACTATCTTTTTTTTCTTTTTGAAGGAGACCATCCATTGCTTGTTTGAATATTTTGTGAGAAATCATGAGATTGTCGGATCCGTAGGTAAAACTTCCTTTTTCAAATGCCAATTAAAATATTTTTTTCTCTAAGTTGTTTGGTTTCTTCTATTCGGATTTAAGTTATATATACAATGCACGAATATTTTTATATTATTAGTGTAAGTTAATACATTACATAGCAGGACATTTATCATGTATCCTAAGTTTTCAATCAATAATTTTATTATGTAAATATATTTACCCTACCAGTACATCGAACTTAAATTCTATTTATAATTACTTTGTGTTTCTTGTTTGGAGGATCTTAAAATAGAAGCTACTCTATCAAGTCATGGGATTAGATGAAAATGGTGGGCATGTTTCCATTTGTGATTCTCATTGTTCATGCAACAATAACCCCTTTCCCTTCAGAACGGTGGCTTTTGGCTGGCGATAAACGTGCAAATTAAAAGGTCAACAAAATATATTGGAATCACTTGGCGGAAAGTTAGTCTATATGTCATGGGTTCGAACCGTAGAAACAATTACTAATACTTGTATTATGATAAACTGTTTGCATCACACTCCTAAATGTGCAGTCCTTCCCCGAATCTTACATAAATACAAAATGTTTTGGATATCGAGCTGCCCCTTTACTTGACAAATAGCTTGTGTGGTCAAGAGATAAAAATTTCAATTCGCTTGGTATCCAGTCGGATTCCCGCTCCTTGTTAAGAATGTAAAGATAAAATAAAAAATTTTCACAGAAAATGGCTAATGCATTTTGCATAAAAAAGATTATCAATTTTTGTTTTCAGTTCTTTCTTTTTGTGTATTCTTCCATGCGATGTCGTGTGATGCAACTAATCTAATGTTGGTATAATATAGGGAAAATGATATTGTATAGTCACTCTTAAAATAAAAGGAGAAAAAATATACATTTTTTGTATATATATACCTTTTATATGTTATATGCAAAAATTTTATACTTTTTTGACTATCGAATGTAAATAGTTTCTCGCAAAAAAAACCTTTAATATATAGGCCAAAAAACTTAGAAATGTACTGCATATGTTGTTGGAATATTTGCCAAGCAAAGATGAAGAGGAAGACGGCAAAACAGATTGTGAACATTAAAGGAATAAAGTACTTTGACCAAGTCGTATAATAGCAGATATGAGAAGACCAAAAGTGGAGCTAGCTATATAACTCTCTCTATATATATTGTATACACACACTTCACTTCTTCTATATCTTTGATTTTTTTTTTCCAAATTCTGCACAACGAAACTATATCCTCCAAATTCATTAGTCATCGTCATAATTTTATAGAATCCTTATTGCACAATTTCTTCGGTTATCTATGCTTTAATCATTGACTTGTACTTGTGAAATTCCATTTCAACCGTCAAAATATATTTGGACTTTGGACCGTAGGGCTTTTGAAGGGGACCGCTAATCCTAATTTTATTCATAGGCGCAAGATATTCTAGTAAGTACAAGTCAAATATAGCTCGAGTTAAAATTTTGTCAATTTGTGGATTTGAAACATCAAATTTCACTCTTGATTAGAGGCTCCATTGATGAGCTCTAGAAGCTTTGCATGAGCTGAGGAGAAAGGAGACTTTATTCTCAAATATGGAAGAATGAAAACTGCATATTTCTGATATCCAAAAATATATATATACACGTGGGTACTACTCCATGTTTGACCAAAAGATATCGAAACCTTTTTGATTAAATCAATTAATGAAGATGAAGAGGTAAATCTCAGCTAAGCATAATAAAATCTGGATTAAAAGATGCAAGGGATGAACAAGGTGAATAATGCTTCTTAATATGTCGAAACCAAATGATTAAGCGTAAATATGATAACTTTGAATGTAGAGAAATATTGCAATGGATGCTATTAGACAAGATAAAAAAATAATGTGTGGATTCCAGAACTGTAATAAGCAAAAGTTGTCTTTTCTGTATTCACTTTTCGATCCCCCTTTACAAAGTCTTCTCCCTTTAGTTATAAGGGACAATCCCCTCTTGAACCCTAAAAAGTATAACATAAAGAATATTCGAAAAATATTCCCACTGTCTCGTACTACGCCTACACTACTACAAATGTTGTGCGTTTACTAACTACTGTCAGTCGTCACCCTTTACAATGACCAAAGGATGCTGCGTCGTAAGGGCCTCGTCCCTCGCCGTACTCGTTAGTGGTCGTGGTCGTCCAAATTTGGACCTATGCAGTTAGTCCCTCCGCTTGTTGAGATTGCGGTTCGGTGTATCCTCGATAAGCCGACATCGCCATACCTGCGGAGAAATTTGGCTTACGAATCATAATGGTTTGGCTAACAACGGAAGGGTAGCGTGCTTCACGATATCCTGGGTGGTGTGTCTTATTAGGAAATGACGTCACTTCCACGTGCGTCATCATTACGCGTATTTTCGAGACAGAGACTGATGTTTTATCGCTTCAATTTTGGTGCCATTGGTAGCCTTCCGCTTCGATTCTGGCGTTACCCAACCCTATAAATAGGTGGAGGGTTTGTTTTTTCAAAAACTCTTGGCCATTTCTTCCTTGGTTATTCCTTCTCATACCTTCAGCTTTTGCTCTAGCGATTTCTTTGCTTTCTCTCTTCCGTTCACTATTCTTGGGTTTTTCTATTTTATCAACATATCTTCTGCCATAGATATGCCTAGAACACATCAATCTTGTGAGGGGATTTCTGATGCCACCCCGCTATCTATGGCGCTCCCTTCCGGTGGTGAGGACATAACGGTGGAGGAAGGGGATAGTTTTCCCACCGTGGACGAGTTACTGCCGAGACACCCCATGTCTCGAAGTGACTTTCTTAAATAACCTGCTCCTACTCCCACTTCGGTAGTATCTGAAACTGAGCAGACCCATATAGATGCCCTACGCACTAAATACAACATTCCCCCTCATGTCGAGATGGTTCCGACGGGAAGGGACTTCGTGGAGGTCCATAGATCGGGGTATTGTGCTTTTTATAAATACCCCTTTATGATTGGTCATTCCTTCCCACTTCTCCCCTTAGCAGAAGAATTCTGTCAATTCTATCAGGTTTGCCCGGCATAGCTTTCTCCGTACACGTACAAAATACTTTTGGTGTTGACAAAATACGCGAAGTTGGAGGGGTGTGAAGTTACCGTTCACCACCTCCTGCACTTATTTTGTTCTAGCTTTCACGGGAGTACTATGGTGTATCTGAGGCACCGTAGGACCAAAGGGCCGGTGGTCAGAATTGACGACCGGGCGAGCTGCAAATTTTGGCATAAGTATTTCTTTGTCATAACTGAATACATTGTGTCAGACCCCGCTAGATTCCCGGAGCGGTGGAATGAGAATCGTAGGTATCGTAACTTGTTTACTCTTTCTTTTGTCCAACTTAGTATTTATTTGCGGCTCTCTTTTGCAACTATGGGTTGTCCACCCCATTCCATCATCGGTATATGGGACTGGGTAGCTCGTTTGCTGCTTCATGCAGTGGAGACTTGAGACTGGCCCGCTTTTGTAAAATATTTTGGGCTGAAGGTCTCAGCCGGTAAGTGTCTTCCTCTATACTGCTCTTTGGCTATTTGCCATTGTCTACTGATACGACTCTTTGTGATGACAGGTCGTGGAGCTTCTAGGCAGAGGGCCCCAGTCCCTGCATTTTGCTAGACCGTTGCCTCCGTAGGAGTGAAATTAACTTTGGAGGAGTCCGCCCGAAAGGATCGTGCTCAGCCGGTACAGGTGAGAGACTCCTCTCGGGATATGGTTGTGAGGGAAGAGATCTCCTTTTTACCGGTCTATCAACTCATGGATGAGTCCTCTAATGGGGACGAATGTTCATTGAGAAAAAAAGGAGGGTAGAGCTCGGGAAAGGCGTGGCCATTGATACTGGTAAGAGTGGTACGGGTGCGTTGGAGACAGCACCGGTGCCTGCGTTTATGGTCGACGCTATCTTGGCGGGGAGGTCTCCCCAAACAGAAGGGGTTTACTAAAGGGGTGTCTGTACGCTCTGCTGAGGGTGGCGCATCATCTACTGTCGGAGGGGGCTTACGCACCGAAGGCGACGGCTTGGGTTCGGACATTAACCTAGGGGATGTTCGTGAGTTTTGAGAGTGTCACACTCACATAGAGATCATAATGGAGGGTTCTGATCGACACACAGTCGTCCCTAGGGACTACGACTTGCTGTCGAACTGTGATCAGGTGGCGTACATTTTTGCCCCTTTATGTGCTACTCCTGAGAGTGAGGCAATTAGAGCGATGAGTGATGCAGAGTTGTCACAGAGCGTTTCCGGCATGGCTCTTCGGGTAAGTTCCTCTCTTTTCTTTTCGTTGTTGGATCTATTTTACTGTTCTTGGCCTATCTCTTTGTTTTAACTTGGTTTTTCATATGAGACCATCATCATAGATATCGAGCGTGAGGGTCGGGAAAGGAGGAGGACGACCATTTGTGGGAAGATGTCCTCTAAGTATCAAGAATACCACACCAAACATCGTGCGATGGACGACATTTTCACTCAGGATCGCGATTTTCAGCTGTTCCACGATGGGCTTAAGCAGAGGGAGGATCAGTTGGCGCGTAAGGTCGAGGAATTGACAGAATGAGACGAGGACCTTATGAAGGTCGTTACCCATTGTAGTGAGCTTGAGGCTGCCCTTATGGTCAGGGAAGATGAGCTTGAGCTAAATAAGAGAGTGGTGGCTGAAAATACCGACCTCCAAGTAAAGGTGGCCAATTTACCCACCGAACTGAACACGAAGGCAGTGGAGGTCGTTGACCTTAAGAGTGAATTGATCGCAACTGCTGATAGACTGGCCCATGCCGAAAGGGACAGGGCAACTGCGGTCTCTGAGGCAGCGGCTTTAGAAGACGCCCTCTGTGTTTGTAGATTGGAGCGGGCCAAGGAGTCGGAGGCATCTGCACTTAAGGTAGCGGGACTTGAGGGGCGTATTCAAGGTTTGGAGGCGGAATTGTCCGCATTAAATGAGCAAGTGGATTATTTGAAAACGGAGGATGTGCAACGTTAGTTGCATCCCTCTTCATCCCATGCTTTGGCTAATCCTGTCGTGCTCTCCATTTGTATGAGCTGTGGATTCACACTGAAGCCCGGATCAATGTGTACAAGGCTCTTTATGCTGACGGGAGGGTGTCCGAGATGGATCTTCAGGATATGCGTGCCAAGGCCCATGCAACTCGTGAGGCATGCAGGTATGACCCCATCACGCCTGACGGGGATGATATTAGTTCTGGTGATACGGACAAACTTGCCTCTGATTCTTGGTACGAGGAGGTGTATGCCATAGGGAATGATATGGCGTAGTTTTCGGTTGTATTTACTTTTGCTTCACCATTTTTGCGATGGCATCTTCGAGCCCTTTGTAAAAACAAATATTTGTAATATATTTGTTGCAATGAAAATTGTTTTGGTCGAGTGCCTCTGAGTTGTTGTTCCCTTTTTCCAGTTTGTTTGACGATGACTTTTGCCGTAGTCATGTTACTCTAAATCTTTTTTGAAATGTTAAACCCGTTGTTTTGTGAGTATAGTTGAACTCTTTTCGTTACCAACGGCCTTGGTCGTAGGGATATTTCTTTCGAGATGGTGCCGAAATAGTATCCTATCATGGTTTGAGTGAAGTTGAACTGTTTTCTTTGACGATGGCCTTGGCCATTATGATGTTACTTTCGAGCTGGTGCTGAAGTAGTATCCCATCGTGGTTCGAATAAAGTCGAACTTTTTTTTTTGACGATGGCCTTGGCCATTGGGATGTTACTTTCAAGCTGGTGCTGAAGTAGTAACCCGTCGTGGTTCGAATGAAGTCGAGCTTTTTTCTTTGATGATGGTCTTGGCCATTGGGATGTTACTTTCGAGCTGGTGCCAAAGTAGTATCCGGTCGTGGTTCGAATGAAGTCGAACTATTTTCTTTGACGATGTCCTTGGCCATTGGGATGTTACTTTCGAGCCGGTGCCGAAGTAGTATCCTGTCGTGGTTCGAATGAAGTCGAACTCTTTTCTTTGATGATAGCCTTAGCCATGGGGATGTTACTTTCGAGTTGGTGTCGAAGTAGTATCCCATCATGGTTCGAATGAAGTCAAACTCTTTTCTTCGACGATGGCCTTAGCCATTGGGATGCTACTTTCGAGTTGGTGTCGAAGTAGTTTCCCGTTGGGTTTGGATGAAGTCAAACTCTTTTCTTCGACGATGGCCTTAGCCATTGGGATGTTACTTTCGAGCTAATGTCGAAGTAATATCCCGTTGTGGTTCGAATAAAGTTGAACTCTTTTCTTCAATGATGGACTTAGCCATTGGGATGTTACTTTCGAGCTGGTGCCGAAGTAGTATCCCGTCGTAAGGGTGGCGTTCTATTTTGTTTGCTTGAGTGTCGTATATGCTGGTTTTATTCATACATTGGAAGCGTGCTGATTTTGTGTACATAATGGAGTGACTTTATTCATATGTCGGAGAAACATGTCGATTTCGCTCGTACAATGGCGATACATGTAGATTTTATACATATAATGGAGATTCTTTATATCTTGTTCCTTCATTACTCGACTTGGCGATGTAATCAGTAGGTAGGGCAATGAACAATGCTTCGAACCTTGAGACGTCCCCCTTGTCACCTCATTAAAAACCTCCCCAAGAAAACCCGATTGGGACAAAACCTGGGCGAGGGAAAAATAGTATAACTTGGACGGTGTCTCTTTTCAAAAGTGGAAGTACTTGAGGTGGGCGACATTCAGTTATTTTGTAGTAGTTTCCCTTCCATTGTTTCTAATTGGAATGCTCCTTTGCTTGCTACTGCTGTGATTTTATGTGGCCCGTCCCAGTTTGTTCCCAATTTCCCTTTATTCGGGTCTTTCGCCACTTGTGTTTTGGCTTTTAGCATGTAGTCCCCGACTCTGAGTGGTCGTACTTTGGCCTTCTTGTTATAGTACCTTTCTGCTTGTTGTTTTTGGGCCACCATCCTTATGTGTGTCATATCCCTTCATTCTTCGACCTCATCCAGGTGTAATCTGCTTTCGTCGTTGCTTGGTCCACTCTCATTGGAGTATCTCAAGCTAGGTTCCCTAACCTCAACGGGCATGACTGTGTCAGTGCCGTAGACCAGTGAATACGGTGTCTCATCTGTGCTGGTTTTTGGCATTGTGCGGTAGGCCCATAATACCTCTGGTAGCAGTTCCAGCCATAGCCCTTTGGCTTCCTCGAGCTTTTTCTTTAATATGTTCAATATTGTTTTAATGGAGGATTCTGCTTGACCGTTGCCGATAGGGTGATATGGCATAGAGAGTATCCGCTTGATGTGCCATTTTTTGAAGAACTCAGTCATCTTTTTCCCAATGAACTGGGGTCCGTTGTCGCAACTGATTTCTTTGGGGATGCCGAAGCGGCATATGATATTTATCCAGATGAACGCGGTGATTTTTTGTTCACGTATTTGAGCAAACGCACCTGCTTCCACCCATTTGGAAAAGTAGTTAGTTAAAAACCAAAAGGAAGCGTATCTTACCTTGCTCTTCTAGGAGGGGTCCAATGATATCCATCCCTCATTTTATAAACGGCCATGGAGAAGTGACAAAATGCAGGAGTTCCCCCGCCTGGTGTATCATAGGGGCGTATTTCTGGCATTGCTCCCATTTCTTGACGTACTCTGCGGCCTCTTTTTTCGTAGTTGGCCAGTAGTATCCTACAAGAATAAGACACCTAACGAGGGCCCGATTGCCTGTATGGGAACCACAGTGGCCTTCGTGTACCTCTTCGAAAACATGCCTTGTCTGGTTTGGTCCAAGGAATTTGGTTAAATGGCCGCTGAATGTCCTTTTGTAAAGGTCGTGGTTTATGAGGCTGTATCTGGCCGCTTGTATTCAGAGCTTTTGGCTTCTTTTTTTATCTTGTGGGAGTGTTCCCTCCTGTAGATATGATATGATACGATTACGCCAGTCCCAAGTTAAATTTATAGAATGTACCTCGACTTGGTCTATTGATGAGTGGAGGAGGGTGACCACGTTCTCCTTGGTGATGTTTTTAGTTTCTACTACCAACTTTGCGAGACTGTTTGCTTCGATGTTTTGTGCTTGGGGTATTTGGTCGAGTCGGCATTCGTCGAATTCTGGCAGCAGCTTGTGGATTTGGGTCTGGTATTTTTGCAACATCTGCTCCTTAACTGGAAATTCCTAGTAATTTGGTTTACAACAATTTGAGAGTCACAACGGAGTATGACTCCCCGAGCACCATACTTGAGGGCCAATCTTAGTCCTGCAATTACGACCTCATACTCGGCCTCATTGTTAGTCATTTCAGGGTATAGATTGGCGAATTCCGTTGGGACTTCGAGTACGAGTCCCAGTCCTGATCCCGACGCGTTAGACGTGTCGTCAGTATAGAGGACCCAGAGATTGGGTCATTCAGGCGAAGTGCGAAGCGCTTCTTGATCGACTTCGGGCAGTGTCTCTGCACTGAAGTGGACGACAAAATCGGCGAGCACTTGGGACTTTATTGCAGTTTGCGGTTGATATGTTATATCATGCTCGCTCAATTCTATGGCCCATTTGTCCAACCTACCCGATAATTCGGGTTTGTGCAGGATGCTCCTGAGAGGAAAGGTTGTCACCACCTTTATGGGGTGGCATTGAAAATATGGTCTAAGCTTTTGTGAAGTTATGACTAATGCTAGAGCTAGTTTTTCAAGGTGGGGGTACCTTGTTTCGGCTTCAATTAAGGTTTTGCTAATATAATAAATTGGAGATTGCATATCTTTGTTTTCTCGGATTAGAACTCCACTTACCGCGGCTTCGAATACAACTAGGTAGACTAGAAGGCACTCTCCTGGATCTGCCTTGGCGAGTAAGGGTGGTGAAGACAAGTATGCTTTTAGTTTCCTTAGGGCGTCAACACATTTTGAATTCCACTAAAGTCCATTATCTTTCCTTAATACATTAGAGAATTCATGGCATCTATCCAATGACCGTGAGATGAACCTCGACAAGGCGGCTATCCGTCCGGTCAATTTTTGTACCTGCTTTTTGCTGGTCAATGTTTTGAGTATTCCTTCAATGGCCTTAATCTGTTCTGGGTTGACCTTGATGCCTCTTTGTGATAATAGGAAATTGAGAAACTTACCCAAGGTTACGCCGAAGGCGCATTTTTTGGGGTTTAGTTTCATTTCGTACCGTCTTAATATGCCGAAGGCTTCCTTCAGATGATCGATATATTCTTCTTTCCTTTTCAACTTAACTAGCATGTCGTCGATGTAGACTTCTATTGTTTTACCGAGTTGGTTTTTGAACATCTTGGTGACCAATCTCTAATACGTCGCCCCTGCATTCTTTAGTCCGAACGACATGACCTTATAGCAGTACGTTCCTTGGTAAGTGATGAAAGTGGTTTTCTCCTGGTCTTCTCCTTCCATGAGGATCTGGTTGTAACCCGAGTAGGCATCTAAGAAGCTTAGCAACTCATGTCATGTTGTTGCATCGATGAGCTGGTCGATGTGTGGTAGTGGAAAGGATTCTTTGGGACATGCCTTGTTTAGGTCCGTGAAATATACACACATCTGCCACTTTCCGTTTTTCTTTTTCACCATGACCACATTGGCGACCCACTGAGGGTATTTTGACTCTCGTACGGAGCCATTTACGAGCAACTTATCGACTTCTTCGCTGACGGCTTCGTTGATCGCCGCATTGAACTTCCTTCTTATTTGTATTACTGGCGGGTATAAGGGGTCGACATTTAGCTTGTGTGTGGTAATATCCTTTGGGATACCTGGCATATCTGCATGGGAGAAGGCAAACAGATCGGCATGGTTAGTTAAGAACTTATAAAACTTACTTGGTTTCGAGAGGTTATGTCCAATATAAGCCTTTTTTGTGATTTCGTTGCTGTCTAGTAGGACGAGATCAAGATTTTCTATCGTTGAATCGGACGCTTCCACGATGTCGGGGCCCTTGATAACTTCTGTCCGTATGTCAAGTTTGGCTCCCGACATCGCTGATTGCTATGCTTCCGCATTTGCCCCTTTGAGTTGCTGGGTGTGGGCGCAATCTTGGGCGATGCGATAGCATTCTTGTGCGGTGTGTTGCTCACCTCGAATGCTGAATACTCCCCATGGGGTAGGAAACATAATCACTTGATAAAGACTGGAAGGGATCGCTCGCATGGCATGTATCCACGGGCGCCCTATGATGGAGTTGTAGGCTATTTATTGGTTCATGACATGAAACGTCGTTTCCAGGGTGACTCCTCCGGAGACGAGCAACACTATCTCTCCAGAAGTCCGTGCGACTGCATTATTAAAACCTGTTAGCGTTAAGCAACACGGTATTTTTTTGTCTTCGCGTCTCATCTGTACGAAGACTTGAGGATGGATAATACACGAGCCGCTCCCATCATTGTCACGACCCGGATTTCCCACCATCGGGTGTCGTGATGACGCCTACTATCGGAGCTAGCCAAGCCAAATATTTAAACCACCTTTCCTGCTTTCTTTCAAAATAATATAATAAACGAGACAAAACTTAAGCGGAAGACTTTAAATCTAAAGCAACTGAAAAAAACCAAAAGTGCGAAAGTTTAATACACATCACTACCCAAGGTCTGGTGTCACTAGCTCACGGACTGCTACAGAATACTACAAACAATGTCTGAAAGGGAATACATCATGTTTGTCTAATACAAGATGAACAAACGAAAACATGGAAAGGGGCTTCGGCCTGCGAACGCCAGCTAGGCTACCTCGAGAGTCCCTGGACTGAAGATAGCTCCCAGAAGTCCTACTGCTGCGGTCCGTAAGCTGCTCCCTGATTTGTGCACAAAATGCACAGAGTGTAGCATCAGCACAACCGACCCCATGTGCTGGTAAGTGCCTGGCCTAACCCCGGCGAAGTAGTGACGAAGCTAGACAGGACCTACCACAATTAACTTGTACAGATATATATAACGAGTGCAAAAAAACAATAACAAGATAATACAAAGTAAGGCTGAGAGGGGACATACTATCGGGGAGTAACCGATAAAAATAAAATATCGGAAATAAACAGAAGAAACTCCGGTTTCCATGATATATATATATATATATATATATATATATAGTGGACGGCGTGCCACACAATCCCATATTATCATATATAAGTGGACGGCGTGCCACACGATCCCATAATATAGTATGTAAGTGGAAGGCGTGCCACACGATCCCATAATATAGTATATAAGTGGACGGCGTGCCACACGATCCTATAATATAGTATATAAGTGGACGGCATGCCACACGATCCCTTTTGACAATATATAGGTGGACGGCTTGCCACAGGATCCCTTTTAACAATATATAGGTGGACGGCGTGCCACACGATCCCATAATATCATATATAAGTGGACGGCGTGCCACACGATCCCATAATATAGTATGTAAGTGGACGGCGTGCCACACGATCCCATAATATAGTATAAAAGTGGACGGCGTGCCACACGATCCCATAATATAGTATATAAGTGGACGAGTGCCACACGATCCCTTTTAACAATATATAGGTGGACGGCGTGCCACACGATCCCATAATATAGTTCATAATATCTGACTTCATATAGTAGACCCCTTCAGGGGAGAATAACATCTCAATACCTTTAACCCGGCAAGGGTACAACTAACAGCCCAAAATATCCCGACAAGGGAGAGTATATATATCAGTCTACACATCCCGGCAAGGGAGTAATCACAAAACATTCTCTTTTTAAATCACTTCTTCCTCAACTAACACATTCATGTTCGAGCTAACGCTCCATGAGTACACCAATCACAATTCTACCTCAACCGTTCACATCATATGAAACTCATCAAATAAACAAGGAGCTTGTGTCATATTATTCGAATTAAAAGCAATCAAGACTCAAGGTCATGCTAGACTCCGGTGCATAGATAACCGTCACCATGCCTATACACCGTACTCCACATTGGCAAGTAGCAAATATCATCCTAATCCTATTCCCTCGAGCCAAAGTTAGAACAAACACTTACCTCGAATGATCCAAACTCAACTCACGCTTCTAGTATAGCTTTACCTCTTGATTTCACCACCAATCCGCTCGAATCTAGTCATAAGTTACTTAATCCCATTAATAATTACTAAATGGATCAATCCCAATGCATGAAAATAATTTTTACAAGGTTTTTCCCCAAAAAGGCCAAAAACACCCCCGGACCCACGTGGTCGAAACTCGAGGTTCGGACCAAAACCCGGTTATCCATTCTCCCACGAATCTAAATATATGCTTTGTTTTGAAATCGGACCTCAAATTGAGGTCCAACTCCTCAATTTGTAGAAAACCTAGGTTCTACCCAATACACCCAATTTCCCCCCATGAAAATCTTTGTTTTGAAGTTGAAATCATGTTAAAAGATGTTAGAAGTGAAGAAAATGAGTTAGAAATCATTTACCAATCGTTTTGAAGAAGAAAAGTTGTTTGGAAAATTGCCTCTTAGGTTTTGGGTTTTTGAAAAGTGGAAAAAGGACTGAAAATCCCGAATTTATACATTTTGCTGGGGGCTGGCACGGACCGCACAGAAATTCACCGCGACTGCGCCGAGGGAGGGGAGAAGTGGGCTCTCTCTGAACCTACCCAGCGTGGACCGCACTGATTTGGTGCGCGGCCGCGCTGGTCGACCCTCTGAACCCCACCACGCGGACCGCACAGAAAAGCACCGCGGCCACGTGGCTGCCAGCGCGGACCGCGCGGAAATGGCCGCGGCCGCGCTGGGCCTGCAACATCTGAATCTGTATATTTTTCTAAGTCTAAGACCTCCCGGGCCCTACTCAAAACTCACCCAAGCCCTCGGGGCTCCAAACCAAACATTCATATGATCTCCAAAATACCTTACGGACTTACTCGTACGATCAAATCGCCAAAATAACATCATATACATAGGATCAAGCCTCAAAATACATGATTTTCTTTCAACTTTCATAAAAACTCAAATTTCCCATTTTAAGTCCGAAACACGTCATATGACATCCGTTTTTAGCCAAACTTTACAGATAGTGCTTAAAATATATTTAAAACTCGTATCGGGCGTCGGAACCAAAATACGCGCCCGATACAATAGTTTTCTGATCAATTTTCTTCTTCATTTTCCTTAATTAATTTCAGAAAAGAATTTCACACAAAAATTCATTTCTCGGGCTTGGGACCTCAGAATTTAATTCCGGGCACACGCCCAAGTCCCATATTTTTCTACGGACCCTCCGGGACTGTCGAATCACAGGTCCGGGTCCGTTTACTCAAAATGTTGACCGAAGTCAATATTATGCATATTAATATCAAAATTCATCAAATTTCTCACAAAATTCGCATATTTCAACATAAAAGCTTTCCGGCTTCGCGCCCGGACTGCGCCCGCAATATCGAGGCAACTAAAAGCGAGGTTTTCAAGGCCTCGGAAGCACGGAACAAGGAATAATTACGGTGATGACCCTTTGGGTCGTCACATTTTCCCCCTCTAAAACAACCGTTCGTCCTCGAACGGACAAAAGAAAGAAGTACCCGAGTTGGGAAATAAATGAGGATAACGGCTCCGCATATCGGACTTGGACTCCCAGGTCGATGCCTCAGGAGGCTGACCTCTCCACTAAACATGCACCGAAGGAAAACTCTTCGACATTAACTGTCGAACCTGCCGGTCTAGAATAGCCACCGGCTCCTCCTCATATGACAGATCCTTGTCCAATTGGACAGTGCTGAAATCTAACACGTGCGACGGATCTTCGCGATACTTTCGGAGCATAGATACATGAAACACGGGATGCACAGCTGACAAGCTAGGTGGCAAGGCAAGTCTATAAGCCACCTCTCCCACACGATCAAGAATCTCAAATGGACCGATGAACCTAGGGCTGAGCTTGCCCTTCTTCCCAAATCTCATCACGCCCTTCATAGGCGATACACGGAGCAATACCCGCTCACCAACCATGAAAGCAACATCTCTGACCTTGCGGTCTGCATAACTCTTCTGTCTGGACTGAGCTGTACGAAGTCTATCCTGAATAATCCTGACCTTGTCCAAGGCATCCTGAACCAAATCCATACCCAATAATCGAGCCTCTCCCGGCTCAAACCATCCAACTGGAGACCGACATTGCCTACCATACAATGCCTCATACGGAGCCATCTGAATGCTGGACTGGTACCTGTTGTTGTAGGCGAACTCTGCTAAAGGCAAAAACTGGTCCCACGAGCCTCCAAAATCAATGACACAGGCTCGGAGCATGTCCTCAAGAATCTGAATAGTCCTCTCGGACTGACCGTCCGTCTGGGGATGAAATGTTGTACTCAACTCAACCTGGGTGCCCAACTTTCGCTGAACCACTCTCCAGGAATGCGAGGTAAACTGCGTACCCCGATCCGAAATGATAGATAATGGCACCCCATGAAGGCGAACAATCTCCCTGATATAAATCTTGGCTAACCTTTCAGACGAATAGGTGGCTGCAACAGGAACAAAATGCACTGACTTGGTCAACCTATCAACAATAACCCAAACCGCATCAAACTTCTTCCGAGTCATCGGAAGTCCAGTAACAAAATCCATAGTAATCCTCTCCCACTTCCACTCGGGAAGCTCAATCCTCTGAAATAAACCACCGGGCCTCTAATGCTCGTACTTAACCTGCTGACAGTTCAAACAACGAGCCACATATGCAACAATGTCTTTCTTCATTCCACGCCACCAATAGTGCTGCCTCAAATCCTGATACATCTTCGCGGCGCCTGGGTGAATAGAATACCGAGAACTATGGGCCTCCGCTAAGATCAACTCTCGAATCCCATCAACATTGGGCACACAAACTTGCCCCTGCAATCTCAATACACCATCATCATCTAAGGTCACTTTGTTGGCACCTCCACGCTGCACCGTGTTTCTCAAGACACACAAATGGGGATCATCGAACTGTCGATCACGGATACGCTCCAATAATGAAGAACGAGCGACCGTGCAAGCTAATACTCGACTAGGCTCAGAAATGTCCAACCTCACAAACTGATTGGCCAAAGCCTGCACGTCCAAAGCAAGCGGTCTCTCACCGACCGGAATATAAGCAAGACTGCCCATACTGGCTGACTTCCTACTCAAGGCATCGGCCACCACATTGGCCTTTCCCGGGTGATATAAGATAGTGATGTCATAATCTTTCAACAATTCCAACCACCTCCTCTGCCTCAAATTCAACTCCTTTTGCTTGAACAAATACTGAAGACTCTTATGATCCGTGAACACCTCACACGCCACACCATACAGATAGTGTCTCCAAATCCTCAATGCGTGAACAATGGCTACCAACTCCAAATCGTGCACTGGATAGTTCTTCTCATGAACCTTCAACTGCCTCGAAGCATAAGCGATGACCTTGCCATCCTGCATCAACACTACACCAAGTCCAATGCGAGATGCATCATAATAGACTTAGGGCCCTGAACCTGTGGGCAAAACCAACACCGGTGCCGTGGTCAGAGCTGTCTTGAGCCTCTAAAAGTCGCCTCACACTCGTCTGACCATCTGAACTGAGCACCTTTCTGGGTCAATCTGGTCATAGGGGCTGCAATGGATGAAAACCCTTTCACGAACCGACAGTAGTAACCTGCTAACCACAGGAAACTCCGAATCTCCGTAGCTGAAGCCGGTCGAGGTCAGTTCTTGACTGCCTCTATCTTTTTCGGGTCTACCTGAATACCTGCTGCTGATATGATATGACCCAGGAAGGCGACCGAACTCAACCAAAACTCGCACTTCGAGAACTTAGCATACAACTGACTATCCTTCAGGGTCTGAAGAACCGCTCTGAGGTGTTGCTCATGCTCCTCCTGACTGCGGGAGTATATAAGAATATCGTCAATGAAGACTATCACGAACAAGTCCAAATAAGGTATGAACACTCGGTTCATCAACTCTATGAACACTGCTGGGGCATTAGTCAGTCCAAATGACACGACCAAACACTCATAGTGCCCATACCGAGTGCGAAATACTATCTTAGGGACATCAGACGCCCTAATCCTCAGCTGGTGGTAGCCAGATCTCAAATCTATCTTTGAAAACATCCTCGCACCCTGAAGCTGGTCGAATAAGTCGTCGATCCTCGGCAGTGGGTACTTGTTCTTAATCGTCACCTTGTTCAATTGCCGGTAATCAATGCACATCCTCATCAAACCATCCTTTTTCTCCACAAATAACACCGGTGCATCCCAAGGCGAAACACTGGATCTAATGAAACCCTTCTCATGTAAATCCTGAAGCTGATCCTTTAACTCTTTTAATTCTGGCGCCGCCATACGATACGGCGGAATGGAAATGGGCTGAGTGCCCGGAGCCATATCAATACAAAAATCAATATCCCTGTCGGGCGGCATGCCCGGCAGTTCTGAAGGGAAGACCTCGGGAAACTCCCGAACAATAGGAACAAAATCAATAGACGGGACCTCAGCGCTGGAGTCGCGAACATAAGCCAGATAAGCTAGACACCCCTTCTCGACCATGCATCGAGCCTTCACATAAGAAATAACGTTGCGAGAAGAATGACCAGGAGTCCCTCTCCATTCTAAACGGGGCAAATCTAGTAAGGCTAAGGTCACGGTCTTGGCATGACAATCCAATATCGCATGATATAGGGACAACCGATCCATCCCTAATATGACGTTGAAATCCACCATATCCAAGAGCAACAAGTCAACACGGGTCTCAAGACCCCTGAATACCACAACACATGAACGATGAACCCGGTCCACCACGATCAAATCCCCCACTGGCATAGACACATATACATGAATACTCAAGGCCTCACTAGGCATAACCAAATAGGGTGCAAAATAGGACTACACATATGAATACGTAGATCCGGGATCAAATAACATAGAAGCATCCCTATCACAGACCAGAATAGTACCTGTAATCACAGCATCTGATGACTCAGCCTCTGGCCTGGCTGGCAAGGCATAACAACGGGGCTGGGCCCCACCTCCCTGAATCATATCCCTGGGACGATCTGCTGCTGGCTGACCCCTACCTCTAGTGGTCCGAGCTCCACCTCTAAGACCTCTACCTCCACCTCTATGTCCTCTACCCCCACCTCTAGCTGGCCGGGCAGGCTGTGGGGTAACTGGTGCCTGGATCATCGGGCGAGGACCCTGCTGCTGCGAGCTGCTGGAAGCTCGATGGCAATATCTGGCAATGTGACTCACATCGCCGCAAGTATAACAAGTCCTCGGCTGCTGAGAATAACGAAGTGGTGGTGCACTGATAGGTGCTGATGGTGAACTGAAGAGCTGCTGGTCAGAATACTGTGGCTGAGAACCACGACCACCTAGTGTACCATGAGAAGCTTGGAGAGCTGACTGAAAGGGCCTCGAAGGATGGCCTCTACCATAGGAATCCCTACCTCCAGATGAGGTACCACTGAATCTACCAGAATGATGGGGCCTCTTATCAGACCCATGACCACCTCCCTGAGCAAGTGCTATCTCTATCCGGCGGGCACCATCTACCGCCTCCTGAAATGAAATCTCACTACCGGCACTCATGGCCATCTGAACACGGATCGGCTGGGCCAACCCATCAATAGACCTCCGCACCCTCTCTCTCTAACGGTGGGGATTATCACAATGTCATGACAAGCAAGATCAATGAACCGGGTCTCATACTAGGTGACCGTCATAGGACCCTGCTGTGGACGCTCAAACTGCCTGCAAATAGCATCTCGCTGAGTAACTGGAAGAAACTTCCCCAGAAATAACTCTGAAAACTGATCCCGGGTCAATGATGGCGACCCTGCTGGCCTGGCTACACAGAATTCCCTCCACCAAGTCTTGGCGGATCCTTCCAGGCGAAAAGTGGCGAAGTCGACCCCATTGGTCTCTACAATTCCCATAGTCCGTAGAACCTCATGACAGCTGAAGATGAAATCCTGAGCATCCTCTGAGGGAGTGCCACTATATGTAGTAGTGAAGACCTTGGTGAAACGATCAAGCCTCCACAAAGCATCCGCGGACATAGCCGCACCATCACTGGACTAAGCCGCAATACCTGGTTGGGCTGCCACAGCTGGCTGAACTGCCACGACTGGTTGAACTGCTGGAACCTGAGCCTGAGGAGCTACTGGCTCTGGAGTACGAGTATCGGGAGTCTGAATTCCTCCCCCAGCCTGAGATGTGGCTGGAGCTACGGGAAGCAAACCCGCTCTAGAAATGCCCTCCATAAAGCCTACCAGTCGGACCAAAGCATCCTGAAGCACTGGAGTGGCTATGAAACCCTCTGGGACCTGAGCTGGGCCCATTGGAACAGCTGGGGCCGGAACCTCCTCCTCAAAATCGACCTGAGGCTCCGTCGCTAGGACTGCTGCTCGGGGTTGAGCTCTGCCTCGACCTCGCCCTCTGCCCCTAATAGGAGCTGCTGCTAGGGGCTCAGGCTGCTGCACGGTAGAAGAGGAAGCACGTGTTCTCGCCATCTGCGAAAGAATAGAGTGGAAAGACAATCAGTACTTGAGAAACAGAATCGCACGACAAGAATGAACAAAGTGAAGTTTTCCTAACTCAGTAGCCTCTGCGGGATAAATACAGACGTCTCCGTACCGATCCCTCAAACTCTACTGAGCTTGCCCGTGAGTTGTGAGACCTAAGTAACCTAGTGCTCTGATACCAACTTGTCACGACCCGGATTTCCCACCATCGGGTGTCGTGATAGCACCTACTATCGGAGCTAGGCAAGCCAAATATTTAAACCACCTTTCCTTCTTTCTTTCAAAACAATATAATAAACGAGACAAAATTTAAGCGGAAGACTTTAAATCTAAAGCAACTGAAAAAAAACCAAAAGTGCGGAAGTTTAATACACATCACTACCCAAGGTCTGATGTCACTAGCTCACGGACTACTACAGAATACTACAAACAATGTCTGAAAGGGAATACATCATGTTTGTCTGATACAAGATGAACAAACGAAAACATGGAAAGGGGCTTCGGTCTGCGAACGCCAGCAAGGCTACCTCGAGAGTCCCTAGACTGAAGATAGCTCCCAGAAGTCCTACTGCTGCGGTCCGTAAGCTGCTCCCTGATCTGTGCACAAAATGCACAGAGTGTAGCATCAGCACAACCGACCCCATGTGCTGGTAAGTGCCTGGCCAAACCCCGACAAAGTAGTGACGAGGCTAGACAGGACCTACCACAATTAACCTGTACAGATATATATAACGAGTGCAAGAAAACAATAACAAGATAATACAAAGTAAGGCTGGAGGGGACATACTATCGGGGAGTAACAGATAAAAATAAAATATTGGAAATAAACAGAAGAAACTCCGGTTTCCATGATCTATATATATATATATATATACATAGTGGACGGCGTGCCACACGATCCCATATTATCATATATAAGTGGACGGCGTGCCACACGATCCCATAATATAGTATGTAAGTGGACGGTGTGCCACACGATCCCATAATATAGTATATAAGTGGACGACGTGCCACACGATCCCATAATATAGTATATAAGTGGACGACATTCCACACGATCCCTTTTGACAATATATAGGTGGACGGCATGCCACACGATCCCTTTTAACAATATATAGGTGGACGGCGTGCCACACGATCCCATAATATCATATATAAGTGGATGGCGTGCCACACAATCCCATAATATAGTATGTAAGTGGACGGCGTGCCACACGATCCCATAATATAGTATATAAGTGGACGACGTGCCACACGATCCCATAATATTGTATATAAGTGGACGACGTGCCACACGATCCCTTTTAACAATATATAGGTGGACGGCGTGCCAAACGATCCCATAATATAGTTCATAATATCTGTCTTCATATAGTAGACCCCTTCAGGGGAGAATAACATCTCAATACCTTTAACCCGGCAAGGGTACAGCTAACAACCCAAAATATCCCGACAAGGGAGAGTATATATATCAGTCTACACATCCCGGCAAGGGAGTAATCACAACACATTCTCTTTTTAAATCACTTCTTCCTCAACTTACACATTCATGTTCGAGCTAACGCTCCAAGAGTACACCAATCACAATTCTACCTCAACCGTTCACATCATATGAAACTCATCAACTAAACAAGGAGCTTGTGTCACATTATTCGAATTAAAAGCAATCAAGACTCACGGTCATGCTAGACTCCAGTGCATAGATAACCGTCACCATGCCTATACACCGTACTCCACATTAGCAAGTAGCAAATATCATCCTAATCCTATTCCCTTGAGCCAAAGTTAGAACAAACACTTACCTCGAATGCTCCAAACTCAACTTACGCTTCTAGTATAGCTTTACCTCTTGATTCCACCACCAATCCGCTCGAATCTAGTCATAAGTTACTTAATCCCATTAATAATTACTAAATGGATCTATCTCAATGCATGAAAATAATTTTTACAAGGTTTTTCTCAAAAAAAGGCCAAAAATACCCCCGGACCCACGTGGTCGAAACTCGAGGTTCGGACCAAAACCCGGTTACCCATTTTCCCATGAATCCAAATATATGCTTTGTTTTGAAATCGGACCCCAAATTGAGGTCCAACTCCTCAATTTGTAGAAAACCTAGGTTCTACCCAAAACATCCAATTTTCCCCCATGAAAATCTTTGTTTTGAAGTTGAAATCATGTTAAAAGATGTTAAGAAGTGAAGAAAATGAGTTAGAAATCACTTACCAATCGTTTTGAAGAAGAAAGGTTGTTTGGAAAATCGCCTCTTAGGTTTTGGGTTTTTGAAAAGTGGAAAAATGACTGAAAATCCCGAATTTATACATTTTGCTGAGGGCTGGCGCGGACCGCACAGAAATGCACCGTGGCCGCGCCGAGGGAGGGGAGAAGTGGGCTCTCTCTGAACCCACCCAGCGCAGACCATACTGATTTGGTGCGCGGCCGCGCTGGTCGACCCTCTGAACCCCACCACGCGGACCGCACAGAAAAGCACCGCGGCCGTGTGGCTGCCAGCGCGGACCGCGCGGAAATGGCCGCGGCCGCGCGGGCCTGCATTATCTGAACATGTATATTTTTCTAAGTCTAAGACCTCCCGGGCCCTACTCAAAACTCACCCGAGCCCTCGGGGCTCCAAACCAAACATTCATATGATCTCGAAAACACCTTACAGACTTACTCGTGCGATCAAATCGCCAAAATAACATCATATACATAGGATCAAACCTCAAAATACATGATTTTCTTTCAACTTTCATAAAACTCAAATTCCCCATTTTAAGTCCGAAACACGTCATATGACATCCGGTTTTAGCCAAACTTTACATATAGTACTTAAAACATATTTAAGACTCGTACCGGGCGTCGGAACCAAAATACGAGCCCGATACCACAGTTTCTGATCAATTTTCTTCTTCATTTTCCTTAATTAATTTCAGAAAACAATTTCACACAAAAATTCATCTCTCGGGCTTGGGACCTCGGAATTTAATTTCGGGCACACGTCCAAGTCCTATATTTTTCTACGGACCCTCCGGGACCGTCGAATCATAGGTCCAGGTCCGTTTACCCAAAATATTGACCGAAGTCAATATTATGCATATTAATATCAAAATTCATCAAATTTCTCACAAAATTCGCATATTTCAACATAAAAGCTTTCCGGCTTCGCGCACGAACTGCGCCCGCAATATCAAAGCAACTAAAATCGAGGTTTTCAAGGCCTCGGAAGCACGGAAAAAGGAAGAATTATGGTGATGACCCTTTGGGTCGTCACAATCATCTACCATTATTCTTTTTACATCTGTATCTACAATACTGTAAAGCCTCAGAAAATTTTGCTTAGTAATTAAGATTTCGTGGTGCCAAGGTAGGCCAAATATTTTATCTTGCGGGCAAATAAGGATTAAGTAGATTATGGATATCAATTGGATATGTTAATAAGTGTATAAGTCATAGTAGAAGTGAATTGGGGTCTAAAGAGAGGCCTAAGTCTTAGCCAAGTTGGAAAATTTCATAAGAGACGAAAGTTGCAAATGAGTGCGCACAAGACCTCACTTTGGACAATTATATCTCCAGTTATATAAGGATTTGTGTGATGCAAAACCTATCAAATAAAATTTCTTTGAGTCTAGTTTCCAACGCTTTAAAATGTTCGTCATTCAGACACTCCTACCAAAAGTTATGACCAAATTACCAAAAGCAGCGCAGAATTTTACACTACCGCGCCGCCCCATGCGGCGCGGCTGTGTAAATTATCAGAGCACCTCCAGTTTCGTTTCTAAACACATTTTTCATTACCACGCCGCCCCATGCGGCGCCCCATGTGGCGCAGTTGTGCAAAATCGGGCTTTTGTTATAAAACGACCTCATTTTGTCAAATAGATTCAAGGGACCATTTCTTGAGCAAAAATCAGATATTTTAGAGTGAGAGAGTGCCCTAGAGTGAGAAAGTACCCCTCATCAATTCTTCTACAACTCTTGCTCAAATCTTAAAGGATTAACAAGGAAAACCACACTAGCCTTCATCCTTGAGGTAAGATTCTATACCCTAACCTTTAATTTCGAATTTAGCTAAAGATGGGTAATTATAAAGAATGTTTGTGGGTATTGGAGTTGTTATGTTGCTTGCATGTGTTGTTAAAGGTTGTAGAAACATTGTTGAGCTAAAGATGGTAAAGTATGGGTTGTGGGTTGATGAAATCCTCTATAAAAGGACCATAAAGATTTAACGCACATATAATGTTTGATAAAATGCTCGAATGAGCTAGAATTATGAATATCTTCCTAATTTGTGTTCAATTTTGTTATGTCTCGAAGTAGATTGACATTGCTAGAATTTCCGGAACGTTGTAGTAACTTAAGGTAAAGCTCTTTGAGGTATGTATGGCTAACTTTAACTCTTGTAGAATCCCCTTGTTGTGACGAGCATACGATATGTGTACCTTGTATGAAAATATGTGTATTGATTGTCTTAGTTGATTTCCACACCACCGTTTTATATGGGATTGTGAAAAGTGATTTGATGTTCCTACCTTATTATGTGCTAAGCTTGTAACTGCTTGAGGATGACAATATGGGAGTATGTGTTAACGAATGAAAGAACGTTAATGTGTCCAAATGTGGGAATGTGTATAATGGCTAAAACCCTACGTGGTAAGTAATGAAATATGGTATTGTGAAATGACATAAATGAGTTGAACGATTACGACAACACCTTGTACATGAATTACTGCTTGGTGACATCTATGGTGTCTTGGGCCCAAATGTATGAATCGTTGATATGAACTTGCGCTTCCTTGAAATGATGATTCTTGTGATTAATATGCTTTGAACGTTGTTGGTTAAGTCTCGCGATATAATGGTGTAAGTAAATGGCAACAAACCAAGTGTGTGTGTGCGAATGTGTTCATGCGGTAAGAACTGTGTAGCAAATGATGGAAAGAAATCATAATTGATGCAATTGAAACAACTGTGGTAATATCATACGTGACTTGTCGCGGCAATTATCGTTGTGACTTAAATTGTATTCGGACTGTTGCGTATGATGGAAATGGTATTGATGTCTATGAAAATTCTTTGTGAGTTGTTGTGTTGTCGTGTGAAATGTAATTGTTCGGTGGGATCGGGTTGCACGCCGCAACATGAAGTTATAAGGTGTGGGTTGTGGTGATAAGGGTGGCCGAGGTAATAAGGGTGGATGAGGTAATAAGGGTGGAAAAGTGATCGAAATCACTATTGAAATGAAAATATGCGAAAGTTGTGAAACTATTGATGTGATGAAATAATGTTGAAAAGGGAAAATGAGAGATTGTGGAACTTGTTTGGCTTTGGTTGTTCCTTTCATGTGCATTGGATTGTTGATTCTATTACTATTTGTTACTTGTGTATTTCTTGATTTTACTTGGGGTAAAGTTTGTTCATATATACCAATACAATTCAAATGTACTGACGTCCCTTTTGCCGGGGGCGCTACATTCGTGTTATGATTGTAGGTGGTTAAATAACAGGTACTCCAGTCCACCAACAGTAGCACTCCTTCACTTTTTGTCAGCTGTATTGGTGAGCCCCTTTTTCCTCTCGGGGCCCAGCATGGCTCATGCCGCTTTTCCTCCCGGAAATCTTATTTTGGTATTTGCGTAAGGTATAGCCGGAGCCTTGTTACCGGCAAGTATTGTAACACTCTTTTGTATCCCTAGAGGCTACGTAGACAGGAAATGTGGGTTATGTACTTATGTATTTTGTATTTGGGCAGTGTAACTTGTAAACCACGCTAAGTAACCATGTATGTTATGTAAATCTCGTAAGAATGTGTTTAAATCATAAATGGCTATTTCACTTGGTTAACGGATAATGAAAATGTGGGGTAACATGTAGGATAGGAAAGGACCCAGGTCCGCTTGACTGGGGTTACCCGGTCGAGTGTCGGTCGCGCCCCTCGGATTTTGGGGCATGACAAATATGTAAAGTGATAACAAGAGCATCATAGTAAGGGAAAGACAAACCGTCGGCATCTGACTTATCGAAGATGATACTGTCTTCGAGGTCATCATACCATTCATAGGTGATTGATCGTTTGAGTTTATATGTGGTGGTGAACTTGACATGATTGATTGCTGCGCCATTTCCCCTACCGATGATCATCTGTATAGTACGAGCGGGAAAAAGCGGTTTTGGAGGTCCCTGGGGCTGTTCGCGTCCGTGGGCAAAGTTAGCCCGTCCTCGATCGCTAGCAACTCTTTCAGGTGTCCCTAGCTTAGTATTCGCACTACCTCCTGTTGCAGTCCTATGCAATCTTCGATTTTGTGACCCCTTTCTTGGTGAAATTCGCAGAAAGCGTTCGACTTCTGAGTGCTAGGATCTGACCTCATCTTTTGCGTCCATTGCATCTTTGTACCGAGTATCTCTAGTGCATACACTATTTCTGAAGGAGAAACACAAAAATTGTGAGCATATAGGAGTGGAGGCATACATTTCTCATGTCAATATGGTGTTGTATGTCGAGAAGGAGCATCCGTGTGCTGCGGTAGAAGCGGGGCGGGCGTCCTGATGTAAGGCTAATGCCTTTCTCGGGCGAGAAGGGGCCCGACTGATCTTTTCGACCGTCGTTGCGACGATCTTTCCTTGCTTCAGATTGAAATGATGTTAACTTTTGGGTCGGGCCATTGAGGTTGTCCTCGTCGGCTCGTACCTTGGCGCAGTAGGCGTTATGGATTTCTTCCCAAGTAGTAGGAGGGTATTTCATAAGCCTACTCAGCAATTTTTTGGTCGCTCTCGACCCGTTCTTGTTTAGTCCGTTCTGGAAGGCTGCTACTGCCATTCCCTCTAACACATTCGGCAAGCTCATTCTCACCCTGTTGAACCGAGCTAAGAAGTCCCCGAGTCCCTCGCCGTGTATTTGTCTTACGGCAAATATATCGTTTACCCTAGCTTCTGCTTTTTTGGCTCCTGCATGGGTGGTGACAAATTTGTCTGCCATTTCCTCAAACGTTGCTATCAAGCATATCGGTAGTTGAGAGTACCATGTCAAGGCTCCCCCTATTAGGGTTTCGCTGAACTTTTTCAATAGCACCGATGGTACCTGCTCTTTTGAAAGATCGTTACCTTTTACGGCTGTGACGTAGTGGATAATATGATCTTCTGGATCGGTATTACCATCATATATCTTTAGGTAGGGCGGCATTTTGAAGGTCTTTGGAATGGCGTAGGGGGCCGCTTCTTCATTGTATGGTTGCTCGATGAATCGACCAATGTCGCATTTTGGCAACAACTTTGGGGCGCTTGGTATTTCGTCAACCCTCTCTTGGTGTTCCTTCATTTAGTCACGGAGTGTCTTATTCTCATTTTCCATCTTCTCTATTTTCTTTAAAACGGATACAAGCGTATCATTACCTGCTGTGAGCATGTGATTTTTGTTTCGCGCGACAATCGCTCCAAAAGAATAAAAAAAAATAACAATTGGTCCTGCTGTACGGTATTTTGGATTTCTGTACGGCACTTTGTTAATTATTTGTGACTTTTGCCCATTTTTATTTTTATTTAAAACAAAATACAAAAAATGTGTGTGTCATGCATAATTCGAACCGTAATCCGTTTGTTAAATAGAAAATCATAAATAGGCATCTTCGTCCGTGATTTTGTTTTGTTTGATTTTACCTGTTTTGAAATGTTTTAGTGTGTGTGCAAATAATTGTATTAAGTGTTTATTTAATTTTAATTTGATTTTACTTAGTTTTGTTTTTTTTAAAAAATAAAGAAGAAAAGGAAATAATAAAAAAAGAGCCTTTCCTCTTTCGGACTTGGGCCAATTTTAAACAAATTGGCCCAAACAAATTCAGCCCAAAACCAGGCCTGCCCGGTCCAGCCCAAGCTGACACCAAGGACATCCAAACGACGTCGTAATGGTTGAGTTTGATCTGAGCCGTTGATCTCCGAATGATCAACGACCAAGATCACCTCCCCATAACCCACTAATGACCCCGACCCGTTTCCACCCGGATCGACCCAAACCCTCTAAAAGATGAAACGACACCGTTTCCTTCGAGCTGAAGGATCCTGGCCCTTCATCGCATCTCATCCAACGGCCAGGATCCACCTACCCACTAACTATATAAGCCTGTAACCTTACCCTGCCCCCCTATCCAACACCCCAGCCTCCGTCTTCGCCTTCTTCCCCATCAAACCCTAGAGCCGCCCCTGTATCATTCACCATGAAAACCGGCGGCATGAACGCCGGTGACCTTCACCTTAACACCCTAGAATCTCCTTGCCATCCTAAACATAGATCTGTTAACTACTTATCTCGAATACCATCCCACCTTCTCGAATCTTCATTTGAAGATTCGAGTCAAAACCCGATCTACATCGTTTAACCCCAGTTTCACACCAGACACTCCCCAGACCCCCTCGTGACCAAACCATGCTTGGTTTGGTCCGAATCTGATCAGGGAAGATGAATCCCAGATCTGATTTTGGAACTTTGTGGTTCTTCGTCACTGGTCCATATCCGTTCAAACCGAAGAGATTAAGGTCTAATGGACCTTAATCGAAGTGTTTCTCATCCGAGAAACACTTCGTTTAAAAGTCCATCCAACCTTAAAGAAGGTCTGTTCAAACACCAGTGGATTTTTCTGATTTGTTCTTTAAAAAAGCTTTAAGGTGAGTTAATTTTCTTTTCTTTATTTCAGTTCGTATGTTTGTATGTTGTTAAAGGTCTGTCCGTATGGCCAAACTTTTTGTCCCTTGTTTTTGAACTGCTATTGTCCACCTTGGCCGGACCCCTGTATTCAGTCAAGTCTTTCTTCATAATGCGTGTGTATAAAATGTATGTCCAATTGAATTCATAATTGGTCATTCATTTAGTTCCTAGGGCCTTTCTGTGTTAACATTGCAATATGAACCCCTTATGTGATACTGTTAAATGTCTGATTTTTGGCTACGATTGTATGTGTTAATGCTAATATAGTCGAGTCGACATATGTCGTCAATTAGTTTCAACTGTCTGAACAAGAATAAATAGATTTGCTTCTGTTGAACATTGCCTGAATCAATTAAGAACTAAGTTCAGTTACTTATAGTTGTTAATGTGATTTCAGAAACCTAAGGCTTGGTCTGTAATTGTAATCTGAATGGATGTCATGTGCATTTGTGCACAACATGTGCATAAAGGTCCTGTTTGAATTAAAATAGTTTGACAGCATATGCTGTCAGACTACATTCTGCTGCCCATACTCTACTTTAGCCTCAAAAATGATAAACATTACTTAAAGTGAGTCTGCCAGGGAATATCATGGGTTTTGGTTTATACTTAAATAGCTAAGTGGAATCTGAAAAGAGGGGAGCACATGGGAGGGGTATCTGATTAATTTAACAGGCTGTAAAAGGGGTGATGTTAAGGCTTATAAAAGAGAGGCACATTGAGAGATAAGGAGATAGACATAGACAGAGGGAATTGTGAAGAAAAACAGATAGAGGAGAAAAGAAAAGGGATACCACCTGATATTAAAGAAGGAAAAAAAGGAGAAAGGAGGGACATCTGATAGAGGAGGATAGACATAGATACACAGAAGATAGGAGGAAAGAAAAAGAACACATCTGATATTAGGGAACACAGAGAGGGAACTCAAACTGGACTGGGGTTTGGGATTTTCAGAACATAAGAGAGAAGATAGATTTGAGGAGAGAGCTGAAATACATAGATATTAATACACACAGAGCATATAGGAGACAGAGGGAGGAGAGGAATACATCCGATATTAGGGAACACACATAGGGAACTCAGACTGGACTGGGGTTTGGGATTTTCAGAACATATAGAGAGAGGTTAAGAGATAGAAAAGCATACAGTCAACAATCAGAAACTGCTTCTTCCTGTTGCTGTTTGGTTTTCATTTGTTCAATCTGTTCAATCAAGTCTGATTCTTTGAAGTTCCAATTGAGTCTACTAGTCGAGTGTTTTCATTGGTTTACTACTGGTTTTGGTCTGCCTGGAGTTCTGGTTCTACTCCACTGTGTGCTGCTGTCATTTGGCCACTCTTTCTATCGGCTATAGTTGTATTCTTGCACTCAAGCCTGTTCTGCTGTGTTGTTTTGTTTACTGCTGTTACTTTGTTCCTGTTGCTGCTGATTTTCTCTATCTCCTTCCTTTTCTTCTGTCGTATTCAACATCCAGGTACACATTTCATACTGATGTAATCATGAGAGGCATGAATTGAAAGATCTGAAGAATTTTTAATCATCTGTTGCCTTACTTTACAGCTTTGCGAATATTGTTAAAGTTGTATAAATTCTGTTATTTGTAGTCCAATAGAAAATACATTGGTAAGTTTGTACTTAATTGAAAATATTCTAGTCTAAAACTGCGATATGGTTGTTGGCAGTACACGTGATGTAGTCATATAATTTATGGAATGAGCTATGATTTGGTAGAATTGTTAATTCAAACTCTTCTTCCAGTTATGTTTGAATAGGTAGGGGCAAATGGCTGTTGAATCTAGCCAAATATAATACAGTCTTAAATTATCCAGTTTCGATTTCTTCAGGTAGTTTATAGGACTAGTTTTGAACATTATCAGTAACGTCTTTTAATAAAGAACTCTGTTAATCCTGTTTAAGCAATTTGATTTAGATTCGACTTAAGGATGTTGTCGGATTAAGTATTGCATTTCACCCATCTCACTTGTAATTTCTTTGTTCAACCAAAGCATTTTCGTAAGGTATGGCATCTTTTCACTTTATAAGTAATTAGAAATTGATAGGAATCCGGTTTAGGCCAAAGCATATACTTCAATTAACATACATCTTTCTTTCTTCTATTTCTGGAAACAAAGAATAATAGAAATGTAGTCACTGTAGGATATCCTCTTTAAAAGTAATGAGACGAGCCTCGCCAAATAAAAATTCAAATTGCGGGGCCCTCAACAACTAATCATAATATTTAGAATTCAGGCTAGGCCGTTTAGTGAATCTCATGGCCTTCTCAAAAAATAATAACGCGTTAGACTCTTTAGGCACGGCTTAATTAAATTACATTCTTAAATTCGGGTGCGCATTTATGTGACCCAAATTCAAATCTCAACGGAGTCGAAATGTGTTAACAACTACGGGTGCATTGATTGTGACGTGGTTCGAGATGCATTTTCACGACGTTGCAATTCTATAAAAATAAATGATAATAATAAAAGCGGTTTAAACTTAATAAAAGCACGTAAGTCATAACATGTATTTAAATCAGATATTTAGCCATTATAACAATTTAAGCGACCGTGCTAGAACCACGGGATTCGAGGGTGCCTAACACCTTCCCTCGGGTCAACAGAATTCCTTACTTAGAATTTCTGGTTCGCAGACTTCATTTGGAAAAGTCGAAAATTTCCTCGATTTGGGATTCAAGATAAACCGGTGACTTGGGACACCAAAAGCCAAACCTTTCCCAAGTGGCGACTCTGAATTAAATAAATAATCCCATTTCGAATATTGTCACTTAAATTGGAAAAACTCCCCTCGCGCATTTCTAACCCTTCGGGGCGGGCGCGCAAAAAGGAGGTGTGACAGCTCTGGCGACTCCGCTGGGGATTAAACCCAGAACCACTGGTTCAGGGTTCAAGAATTCGAGCTTAGAATAATTGTTATATTTGGCTTTATTATCTGATCTTTATTACATGTTTTTGCATAACGTGCTAAATGTTGTCTTTTACCGCTTTGATATTATCTGAACTGTATATAAACTGTGCCGAAACCCTTCTCTTCTTACCTCCGGGGAGAAGCTCGCTGGTCGAGACTCCCTATTCTGTTAGTGTCAATACCTGAAATAAGAAAGAGGTCGGACAAGTTACAAAGCCGGACGATCTCGCGGGTCCCCGGTACGTAGCCCCCTCCTCGACTCGAGTTGTCCGCTCGAGTACACAGTCTAGAACATCTACCCAGGGTATAAACCTAGTATAACGAAGCTTCATGTCGGATCCCTAGTAGGAACGTTTATTTGCATCATGTTGCATTTGACTTAGGGGGCTCAACACAGGGGTTGGGCCCGTCTAGGACAGGCAACCTGAAATGAAAAGACCGTCATGCTGCATCCTATTTGTTTCGTGCATTTATTTGCTTCGGTTCCGCATGTCGACCGGTTCCTAAAAAGGGAAGAATAACAGCGTAGGAGAGATAATTACTTATTTTGGAAAACCAATGTCCAAGTAGTGTCAAAACCTCGCCGGAATTTTTTTTTTCTAAAAAAAAATGAAAACAAAATTTGTCTTCTTAGTGTGAGTTAAAAAAAATATAATATAATTTTTTTTTCTTTTTATCACTTTCAAAATCAAAAAAGAGAAGGTATTTATTTTAAAAAATAATAAAAAAACGGAAAATTCATAATTCAAAAAAAAAATGTTGTTTCTTTCATATTACCCCTTTTATAAATTCAGACTAATAGTCCAAATATTTCCTAAAAAAAATAATAATAAATATTTTCTTTAGTCTTTATCTCTTTTCAAAAGAAAAATAAATAAATAAATATATATTCTTGTTTTTCTAGGTTTATTTGATTTTCTCCATTTACAGTATGGCCGAACTACGCCGGTTTGATTCTCACCGGATGTGAGATACGTAGGCAACCCTCGTCGGGTTCAACCCCCATTTTTTTTGCTAAAATAGCCAAAATCAATGGAAAAAAAAATGCGTTTCAAAAAAAAGAGTCGTAAATAAATCGGGTGACGCTGTTTTGTCATAAATAGCCGAATGTTCCCGAAAGGGGGCGCCGGAAGGCTAACTTTGCATAAATAGCCACCTTTGGGTCTTGTTTAGCATTTTTATCCAGTAGACCCACACAGCCTTAAAATCTTCGTCCCCGAAGTGTTTAAAGGCCGTGTTCAAAACTTGATCCCCTCTGTAAAATATTTTGAGTCAGTTCGTTTTGTTAAAATCACCTTAATAAATGTGCAGGATGAGCACGATGCAAAATGAATATTTTTCAATAATGACCAAAATCCCTGTCAAGTTACGGCTATGGTGGAATGATCTAGGTGTTGAAGGACAAAATGAGGTTAAGAAATATCTGAAAGGTCTTGTGGGTTTATTGGAAATCCAGCCTCGGGGAGATATCATAAGAGCTTTGGTTACCTATTGGGACCCGGCGCACAATGTTTTCCATTTCTCTGATTTTGAACTCACCCCGACTTTGGAAGAAATGGCCGGATACATCGGGAATACTGAACTTCCCTTGAGGGAAAAATACTTGGTCGCCCCAAGAGTCGTCACGGTACATCGGTTCCTAGATTCATTGAAGATACCTAGAACAGTCCACAACCCGGATCTGGCAGCCGGATTTTGTACTCCATGCTTCATATATGATAGGTACGGTCATGAGGGGGGATTCAATAATCCAATCAACAAACTGTGCAGCAAAGGAGTTCGTCAGAAGTGGGACAAGCACAGACGGGTAGCGTTCATGATGATGTTCCTGGGCCTTCTGGTATTTCCAAGGAAAGACGGAAACATTGATTTGAAGATATCCGGGGTCGTCAGCACTTTACTCACGCAAAGTGACAGTACTCTCGCGCCTATGGTGGTATCTGACATCTTTCGAGCTCTTACAGCTTGTAAAGCTGGGGGAAATTTCTTCGAAGGTTGTAACTTGCTCCTACAGATATGGATGACCGAGCACCTCTGCCATCATTCCGAGATTTTGAGCCATGGTTCCCCGGAAAAGACCTGCATAGAAGAATCTTACACGAGAACCAAAGAGATCAGTTTGCCCAAAGGAGTCCTGGCATGGACCTCGTTCTTTCAAGCTCTTACTGCCAGCCAAATACAATGGACGTTGGGATGGTTGCCTGTTGATGAGATCCTATATATGTCTGCAGCTAAAACTCATTTCTTAATGATGGGGCTTAAGAGCATTCAACCTTACGCACCCTGCCGAGTTTTGAGACAGTTCGGAAGATGCCAAACAGTACCTCATGAGGAAGATCTTAGCACTCAAGCAGTTGAGATAAGTCCTAACGGACAATTCCCAGAAGCAAAGATTCGCCAAATCTGGAGTGAGTGTCAATATTTGAAATCAGATACTTGCGTGCGGGATCGAGCCAAAGGAGAGACGGCGCCAGGTTACCTTGCATGGTACAGAAGGGAACTTGAGCATGAAAGGCCAGCTAAGAGACCCCACATCCGGAATTTCACCGAATCATCGCAAAGGCAGTGGGATTGGTTAGCAAAGGAAAGAGGCTATTGCGCCGAAATCAGCAGGTTAAAGCAACAAGTGGAAAGTTTGAAATATGAGCACAACGTGCAAGATGCTACCAATCTGGGAGAGCGGAACAGGTTAATTCAGGACAATGAAAGACTCAGAGCCCAGATCAAACAGATAAGGGTGGATGCGGATAAACAGCCAAGAATCGATCAGACGAGCAGCTGATAAAAAGGCTAAAAGGTGAAATCAGGGAATGGCAAGATGGTTTGGAGAAATCTGAAAACGTCATAGCAGAGCTCAAGGCACAGTGGGATACAAGAGCAAATAAGCATCGTCGATGCCTGAATCAATTGGAAGGCGACCACGAGAAAACTGTTGCTAAAATAAAGAGGGAGATGGCTGCACTTGAGATCAAAGCAGTTAATCAGGCCAAGGGTTTCCAAATTGAGAGCAGATACTGGTACGACTTAATAGCCCAGATGAAGTTAGAAGTACGGCGACTGAAGCACCAGCATATACAGGATGCTCAAGTATTCAAGATATGTAGCGATCAGATAGGACGCCTACTCATAGAGAAGAAGCAAACCAGAGATAGGATCAAGGCCATTGCCCATGCCATCACCAGACGATGTCTACAATGTGAAAACATGTCCAGCATTACCGTCCTCTCGGCAGTGATGAGTTATGTCAAGCAGACTATGCATGAGCTGGATCGACTTGAGAGGGATCTCACGCCTAGGACCGCGGTGAGGCCGAACGATGCCCCGCGGAAACCAATTTTCAAAACCATAATGCACTCATAAGTCAAATCTGTATCTTAGCATCTTCTGCTGTTTTTCCCATCAGGGTGATTTTTTTAGTCTATTTTTAGTCTAGGTTTATTTTCAAAGTTCGCTTTGCAAAATGTAGTTTGTAATAGAACATTTCAACAATAAAGAGTTTGTTTCTTTTACGCTCATTTGTGTTTTTTTTCGAACTACGTAATGATCTGATTCACGTAGGCATCGTGATACGTAGGCAATCCTCATCGGATCCGGTCACATTTCTTTTACTGCAATATAAAATAAAAAAATATAATAATAAAAGAAAAACAAAAAAAGGGGGAAAAACTAATAAGAGGAAAAATGCCGGAATGACGCATGCTCTCGTAGCAAACATATAGTAATCCACTTAACTGTATAGGTGCATCCTGCCCAACGTGAGATTAACTATCTGTTATTTGCTACAAATTAACCGTGCGTTTGTCATTGAGTATTTCCAGGGTTTTGAAAAGACGGTTGGTTTGGTGAAAGTCTGGCCTCGCACTCATACTTCACGAGGTCAAGGAGAAGTGTTCAACTACCTGTTGTTAGGACCAAAAGCAGTACTCACACTTACTTCACCAGGTCAAAAGGAAGTGTGGAAATGTCTTCAGAAATTCCATTGCAAACAATCCCTGTTTCCGAGGAGAGCTCGATCTCAGCCGTCCTCACACCTGAATCCGCAACTGCGGAGGAAAATAGAATCCTACGGCTCCGCATGTTGGAAATGCTGGACGATTGGAATAATGGGAAAGAGCCGCCAAGTGTCGTCCCCGGATTCCCTGAATTATTCTCCAGGTCAAGTGGGACTTCTAATGTCCCCATAAATTATCCTGCTACCCCATTCGGGTACCCAGCCACCTCAGCCTTCTCTGCTGGATCGCCTTCTGAGCCTCATCCCCGAATGTCATCCACTGATGCAAGCATGAACATCTTTACTGCATCGCCTTGCCCGATTACGGCACAGCCTACCACGTACAAGCCAAGCTTTGACTCATCCTCTTTTACATTCCAAGCACCATCGTTCTCAATGGAACCAACTAGGTTCGCTACCAGCACTAATCCTCTACCGCCTCAGTGCGAGCTTGCACCCGGGCAGGATCAGAACCCCAGAATTGCAGAACAAAATGAGATTGCCAAGAGAATGAGAAGCCTTGAACAAAGTTTGAAGAATATGCAAGGATTGAGCGGACAAAAGAGCGTCTCTTACGCCGACCTGTGCATGTTCCCTCACGTGCACCTGCCAACGGGTTTCAAGACCCCAAAGTTCGAGAAATACGATGGGCACGGTGACCCCATTGCACATCTTAAGAAATACTGCAACCAATTACGGGGAGCCGGCGGAAAAGAAGAACTGCTGATGGCGTATTTTGGGGAAAGTCTAGTAGGGATAGCTTCGGAATGGTATATGGATCAGGAAATGTCCCGATGGCATATATGGGATGATCTCGCCAGAGATTTTGTAAAACAATTCCAGTATAACATCGACATTGCGCCAGACCGAAACTCTCTGTCGAATTTGAAGAAGAAACCTTCGGAAAGCTTCAGAGAATATGCTATTAAGTGGCGTGAACAGGCGTCGAGAGTGAAGCCTCCCATGGATGAAGTGGAAATGGTCACTACCTTTCTCCAGGCTCAAGAGTCTGACTATTTCCAAAACATGATGTCAGCCATGGGTAAGCCATTCGCGGAAGCGATCAAGATTGGAGAGATGGTGGAAAATGGCTTGAAAACAGGTAGGATTATGAGTCAAGCAGCCATAAGGGCGACCTCCCAGGCCGTCCAAAGCGGATCCGGAGGAACGACAAGGGGGAAGAAGAAGGAAGAAACGACTATGGCAGCCTCGGAAGCAAGGGGAGTATCGTCATCCCAGGCCCCATTTTCTGGAAAGAGCCCCACAACACTACTACCCCCACTCAAATTTGGCATATGCTCATCAACCTTATATGGTCATGAATGCCCAACCTTATACCCATCCGCCACAACAAGCCAACCGAGGCCCAGCTCCACCTCCCAGAAATCAGCCTCCTTACCGCAACCACTATAACCCACAACCCCCGCAGAATAACTTCCGCCCTCAGGAGCCACCCAGAAGGCGGACTTTCACGCCCATCGGTGAGCCATACTCAACTTTGTTCCCAAAGCTGGTCCAGTTGGGTTTCTTGCAACCAATCCCTCAAACAAGGCAAAACCCGACGTCACCTTCTTACAAAGCTGGAGTCAGATGCGCCTATCATTCAGGGGCCGAGGGACATGATACAAATGACTGCTGGTCGTTGAAAAGAGTGGTCGAAAACTTGATAGAGCAAGGGAAAATAGTGCTAAGGGACGAGGAGATCCCGAATGTAACTAACAATCCATTACCTGCTCACAATAATGGGCCGCTGATCGGAATGATTTGTGAAGACAAAGAGTTCGACCCTGCTCTGAAAGCTATAATTGCCATTGTTGACACGGGAAAGAGGCCCGAAACGGACCAAAAACCAGAAAAGGGGGAAGAGGCCAAAGCTATAAAGAAAGTGCCTGAAAAGAAGGTGGAGAAGAAAGTGGTACCGGTAAAGGATGGAGTTCTTTACATACCACGAGGTCAAGCTGAGAAGACGCAGAACTTCGGAATCAAAAAGACAAAACCTATGTACGTGCCGAAAGGGGCCTATGTGGTCCGGGGGACGATTCAACCACCTCGGCTGAATGAGCCAGTGGTTATCGGACGCGTGCCACAAAAGCCAATGACCAACCCGTCCACAGTGCCGTGGAATTATCAAAAGACTTTGGTGATGTACAAAGGTAAAGAGGTCATGGGAGAACTTCCAGAAAATACTTTCGTTGGAAGGTATTCAGACACCCAAGAACTGAACAATGCTACACAAAGGCGCTTCCCGCCAAAGAAGCCCGTAAGTGTTGAAGAGGCGGAAGTGTTCTTCCAACAAATAAAAATGCCGGATTACGAGGTGATAGATCAGCTGCGCAAGTATCCTGAGCAAGTATCCATGCTGTCATTATTGATGAGGTCGACCGAACATCAAAAGATCCTACTGAAAACCCTGAATGAAGCATATGTACCAGTTGAAACCTCGGTGGAACAACTAGAGCGGATGACAGAAAGATTCTTCGCCGTTAACCAAATCTCTTTCAGCAAGAATGATTTACCCCCGGAAGGAGCGGCACACAACAAGGCTTTGCATCTAACAGTTAAATGCGAAGACTATTATGTCAAACGGGTAATGTTGGATGGGGGATCAGGTGTTGACATTTGCCCGCTTTCCACGCTACAAAGGATGGAAATTGGGACCGGAAGAATCCGACCCAACAATGTTTGCGTAAGAGCTTTCGACGGCATCAAGAGAGATACCATGGAAGAAATAGACCTGCTGTTGGTCATAGGACCAGTCGAATTTCAAGTAACCTTCCAGGTAATCGACATGGATACATCCTACAATTTTCTCCTTGGCAGACCTTGGATCCATGCGGCAGGAGCCGTGCCTTCCACTCTTCACCAGATGGTGAAGTTCGAGTACGAAGACCGAGAGATCGTGGTCCATGGGGAAGACGAACATGCCATTTATCGGGACCCATCCATCCCGTATCTTGAACCGTGAGAAGGGAGCGAACATACGATCTATCAAGCTTTCGAGATTGTACTGGCAGAGCAACATGAAGAGGGAATACCTTGCCCCCAGCCTTTCTTGTCTAACGCCTCGGTCATGGTGGCCAAAGAGATGATCCGACATGGATTTAGGCCAGGGAAGGGACTTGGACGAACCCTTCAGGGAATAACAGAACCCATTACTTTGCCAGTCATCAAGAAACCTTTTGGACTAGGTTTCAAACCTACTCCAGCAGACGAAGAGTGGGCAAAGAAAAGGAAAAATGAGGGTTGGAAGTTACCTCAAGCACTGCCGGATTTATATGCAACTTTCATCAGGCCAAGGTACGTTGAAGAAGAAGATGATGAGGTCTTCACAGCTGAGGAAATCGAGGAGATATGTGGGGCGATGAGAGAGATGCTCTACGAGGTCCACATGGTTCAACCAGGTGAAGGCACAAGCACTGCGGGGATGCTATGCATGGGGCCGAACGCCCGACTTCAAAACTGGGAGGCTACGCCATTCCCGACTAGACGGAAGTCCGGGTAGACCTGTCCTGCCACCTTTCCTGTGTCACAAGTTATCTCCAGGACATAGCTTGAGCGTTTTCTTCCTTTCAATTGTTGTTTTGAATTCCTAAGTTGTAAACATTGTTGTCTTCCAACTTTCCAAAGAAAAATAAAAAAAATCATCATTGCTTTCCCATTCTTTCTTTTGTTCTAATTTTTGTTATTTTTCCTTTTTATCTTTCTTTTCAGTCATAATAATGCGGCTTTAAATATGACATGCTTGCGGACTTCACGCCCAGATCACAATGAGTTATTTAACTGCGAATTAATGAACCCAGAACCAGAATATGATGCGGAAGAGGCTTTTAGGGAAATAAACCGAGAGTTGGAATATTTCGAGAATAAACCTAAGCCAAATCTGAATGACACTGAACCGGTAAATTTAGGAACCCCGGAAGAAATCCGGGAGACCAAGATAAGCATTCACACGGACAAGAAAACGCGAGAGGCGATAATTCAACTTCTTTTTGAATTTAAAGACGTGTTTGCTTGGTCATATGATGACATGCCGGGACTAGGTGTTGATCTAGTGGTTCATAAATTGCCGATTCATCCTGATTGTCCCCCAGTTCAACAAAAGCAACGAAAGTTCAAAACTGAGGTTAATGACAAGATTAAAGAGGAGATCACCAAGCAACTGAAAACAGAAGTGATTCGGGTAGTCCAATATACAACATGGTTGGCGAATGTGGTTCCAGTACCAAAAAAGGACGGGAAAACTCGGGTATGTGTAGATTACAGAGATCTGAACAGAGCAAGTCCTAAAGATAATTTCCCGCTGCCCAACATCCACATCCTCGTTGATAATTGCGCCAAACACGAGATACAGTCTTTTGTGGATTGTTACGCTGGGTATCATCAGGTACTGATGGATGAAGAGGACGCCGAGAAAACTGCCTTCACCACGCCTTGGGGCACCTACTGCTACCGGGTCATGCCATTTGGTTTGAAGAATGCGGGGGCTACTTACATGAGGGCCATGACTGCCATTTTCCATGACATGATGCATCAGGAAATAGAGGTGTACGTGGACGATGTGATAGTCAAGTCCAGGACACAGGATAATCACATCCAAGACTTGAGGAAATTCTTCGAGAGATTAAGGAAGTATGACTTGAAGCTAAACCCAGCCAAATGTGCTTTCGGAGTTCCGTCGGGCAAACTTTTGGGCTTCATCGTAAGCAGGAGAGGTATCGAGCTAGATCCAACTAAGATAAAATCCATCAGAGATCTGCCTCCCCCAAGAACAAAGAAAGACGTGATGAGTCTTTTGGGCAGGTTGAACTACATCAGTCGGTTTATTGCCCAGCTGACAAGCACGTGTGAGCCCATATTCAAGCTGTTAAGGAAAGATGCGGCGATTAAGTGGACAACTGAGTGTCAAGAAGCCTTTGATAAAGTCAAAGAATACCTTTCGAATCCCCCGGTCTTGGTCCCTCCAGAACCGGGAAGGCCACTTTTCTTGTATCTAACAGTCTTGGAGAACTCTTTCGGCTGCGTCTTCGGGCAACACGACATAACCGGAAAGAAGGAGCAAGCAATCTACTACTTGAGCAAGAAATTCACCGGCTACGAGGCCAAATACACACTGTTGGAAAGGACATGTTGCGCTCTCACAAGGGTTGCTCAAAAGCTGAGACATTATCTCCAAGCCCACACTACGTTCCTCATAAGCAGGTTGGATCATTTGAAGTATATATTTCAGAAACCAATGCCTACTGGGAGACTGGCTAAATGGCAAATCTTGCTTACGGAATTCGACATAGTTTATGTCACTCGCACGACAATGAAAGCCCAGGCGTTAGCAGATCATTTGGCCGAAAATCCGGTCGATGAGGAATACCAGCCATTGGATACCTACTTTCCAGATGAAGAAGTAAGCACCGTAGAAGTGATCTCGGAGGAAGCTCATGTTTGGAAGATGTTCTTTGACGGAGCCGTGAACGCCAAGGGTGTAGGGATTGGGGCAATTTTGATCTCGCCTTCTGGTCAGCATTATCCCGCCACAGCTAGACTTCGTTTCTTTTGCACAAATAATACAGCTGAGTATGAAGCTTGCATCATGGGCATGCATATGGCAATCGATCAGGATGTCGAAGACTTACTGATTATGGGAGATTCTGACCTGATCATCCGACAAGCCCAAGGTGAATGGGAAACTCGGGATGTCAAACTTATCACATACCGACAACATATGGAGGACCTCAGCAAGTGCTTTACATCAATAGAGTTCAGGTATATTCCGAGGTGTCACAATGAACTGGCAGATGCACTTGCTACTTTGGCTTCAATGCTACCATACCCGGGCAACGCCCACGTCGATCCTTTGGAAATCCAAATCAAGGAAAGACACGGTTACTGCAATGTAATCGAGGCAGGATCAAATACGCAGCCTTGGTACCATGACATCAAGAAATTCCTGAAGACACAAGAATACCCCGAGCACGCTACTGGAGATCAGAAGAGGACCATTAGGCGACATGCAAGTGGTTTCTTTCTAAGCGGTGAGTTGTTATATAAGAGGACCCCGGACCTCAATCTCCTAAGATGTGTCGATATCGAGGAATCGAGAAAGATCATGCACGAAGTGCACACAGGTGTGTGTGGACCTCACATGAACGGGTATGTCTTAGCGAAGAAAATCCTTCGAGCAGCTTATTACTGGATGACCATGGAAAAAGATTGCTTTAGCTTTGTTCGGAAGTGTCATCAGTGTCAGGTGCACGGTGATTTGATTCATGCACCTCCCACGGAATTGCATCCCATGTCTGCACCTTGGCCATTTGTCGCATGGGGCATGGACGTCATTGGACCAATCGAACCGAAGGCTTCGAATGGACACAGGTTTATACTGGTTGCCATCGATTACTTCACAAAATGGGTAGAGGCTGTCACTCTCAAGTCGGTCACTAAAAAAGCTGTAGTGGATTTTGTACACTCAAATCTTATCTGTCGTTTCGGTATTCCTGCGACTATCATTACAGATAACGCAGCAAACTTGAACAGTCACTTGATGGGAGATGTATGCGAGCAATTCAAGATAACGCATAGGAATTCTACTCCTTATCGGCCGAAAGCCAATGGTGCTGTGGAAGCGGCGAACAAAAACATCAAGAAGATTTTGAGGAAAACGATCCAAAGTTCCCGACAGTGGCATGAGCAGTTACCATTTGCATTGTTGGGGTATCGCACTACGGTACGCACATCAGTAGGAGCGACTCCTTATCTTTTGGTTTATGGGACCGAGGCTGTAATACCGGCAGAGGTAGAAATTCCTTCGCTTCGAATCATTGTCGAAGCAGAAATCGAGGACAGCGAGTGGGTCAAGACTCGGTTAGAGCAATTGACGTTGATTGATGAAAAGCGAATGGCCGCAGTTTGTCACGGACAGTTATACCAACGAAGGATGGCCCGTGCTTACAACAAGAAAGTCCGACCCCGGAATTTCGAAGTAGGTCAGCTGGTACTAAGGCGTATTCTGCCGCATCATGAAGAAGCAAAAGGAAAGTTTGCCCCAAATTGGAAAGGCCCATACATCGTAAGGAAGATATTGCCGAGAGGAGCATTGTATTTAGGTGATATCGAAGGAAATGACCCCGACACAGCAGTAAATGCGGATGCAGTCAAGAGATACTACGTCTGAATTATACTCCAGTAGTCTTGACACATTTGAAATGATGAAGGTTTTATTCCCACTACTCCCCAAACACTACCCAATTCTCTCTACAAACATTTGAGCCACTTAAAAAAAAAAAAGAAAAAAAAAAGAAAAAGAAAACAAAACAAAAATTGATTGAGGCCTAAACTACGTTTGACTTGATTCCGAAAGGATACGTAGGCAGCCTCTCCCTGAGGTTCAGTCACACCAACAATAAAATCCCATCCACCCTGAAATTGAAACCGGGGCACGTCGAGCAGTTGAGAAGTTAGTATCATCTACCCCTCTTTACCAAGCACAAGCTTTCAGATCAATTACCAAAGATAGTGGGAAACCAATAAGCGTCACAAATGGAGACCAGCACGCTCTGAATTGAGAGAGATAAAATGAGAGAGTCTCGTCGGTGAAAACCTTCGGGCACCACGAGGCGACGGGAGTAGAGAAACCAAAATGAGAGAGCTTGTTTTAGTAAAAACTCACAAAGAGTGCTATCAAGCGATGACAGGAAGAGAAATGAGAGAGGTCAGCCAGCGAAAACCCGCAAAGGGCGTTGTTGGCCGAAAAAGAATGACTCCACCCCAAAGAGGTCTCGGCAAAGTTCCACCGGTTTGGAATCACAGATCCGTTCTGGTTCAGGGAAACGCAAGTTCATGGAAGGTCAGGCGTCCAGTCCAAAGAGCATGTCATGTCATTTAAAGCCAGCGTTATCTTCCTCAGATAAGTCTTTCTCGTCCCGAAAAGGACACTCCTTTCCTGAAATTTGTTTTCTCCTTTCTTTATTTCTTTTCGAATATCTTTTATGTTTTTAACCCCAAGTTCAGGATACACCGGAAAGGGCGGGTGGCAGGTTTGTTTGCACGGAATCCCGTTTCATTAAGGAAAACGCCTCACTTCATTGTTACTATTGCCCGAGCCTGATGAATCATGATGTGTGATGGTGTTTAAAATAAAGAGGAAAAGAGAAATTCCCCCCCCAGCAAGTCCACTTTCAGATAAATCCCCACAGAGTCTCCCTCTGTACAAATCCCCATAGAGTCTCCCTCTGTACAAATCCCCACAGAGTCTCTCCTTTGGTACAATTTCCCACAGAGTCTCCCCAATATGAAAAAAAAAAATAATCCCCGTTGGAATTTCCTCAGCACATCCCCAACGAGTCCCTTTTGTAAGTACTCCCCAACAAAGCTTACCCCAACAAACCCTGGGAAACTCGTTTTGAAGCAAATACCCAACATGCCCCATTGTACAAAATCCACACAAAGAATCCACTTTGTAAATATTCCCCCACAGAGCTTCCTTTTGTACAAATTCCCACAGAATACCTCCAATAAAATCCCCGTTGAGCACCTCTAATTAAAATGGGACACGAAAAAAAAGAGAAAAGGAAAGGAGCCTTACGAGGCAAATCATCACAGAATATGGAAATGCAAGCTTGAGCAGTTTAAAGGGTTCCGACATATGGATCAAATCAATAGCGGGACTTCACGACAGAAATAAAGATGCAACAAGGCAACCGGGAACGATCAAGGTCACCAAATCGACCGTCATTTTTCGAACTAACAAGTGTTCTTTGTCTGAAAAAGTTCAAACAGGCTTAATCCAAGACAACCGTGCAAGAGGCAGGTGTCGCCCAAAGAAGAAGGTACATGGGTACAAGAAACATTTTGGGCAATAAGGAATTCACTCGATAGGTAAGTTTCCACGAAACTCCCTTTTATTTCTTGTACTAAAGTAAGAAAATTCAAAAAAAAAAGAAGTCAGTGGTTGTTCTCGAATTTTGTCCCCAGCCATCAGCATTAGGGTTTTAAACCCTAAACGTTTTCCATTTTAGTCATCATTAGGGTTTTAAACCCTAAAACTGAACTTTTTCCATTCCAGCCAGCATTAGGGTTTTAAACCCTAAACTAAGCTTTTCCTTTTAGTCAGCATTAGGGTTTTAAACCCTAAACTAAACTTTTTCCTTTTAATCAGCATTAGGGTTTTAAACCCTAAACTGAACTTTTTCCTTTTAATCAGCATTAGGGTTTTAAAACCTTAAACTGAACTTTCCCGTTAGTCAACATTAGGGTTTTAAACCCTAAACTGAACTTTTTCCATTCAGCCAACATTAGGGTTTTAAACCCTAAACTGAGCTTTTCCATGCAATCAGCATTAGGGTTTTAAACCCTAAACTGAATTTTCCTTTTAGTCAGCATTAGGGTTTTAAACCCTAAACTGAACTTTTTCCTTTCAGCCAGCATTAGGGTTTTAAACCCTAAACTGAGCTTTTCCATGCAATCAGCATTAGGGTTTTAAACCCTAAACTGAGCTTTTCCATGTAATCAGCATTAGGGTTTTAAACCCTAAACTGAATTTTCCTTCTAGTCAGCATTAGGGTTTTAAACCCTAAACTGAACTTCTTCCATTTCAGACAGTATTAGGGTTTTAAACCCTAAACTGAGCTTTTCCATTCAGCCAGCATTAGGGTTTTAAACCCTAAACTGAATTTTCCCTTTAGTCAGCATTAGGGTTTTAAACCCTAAACTGAATTTTCCATTTCAGCCAGCATTAGGGTTTTAAACCCTAAACTGAGCTTTTCCATTCAGCCAGCATTAGGGTTTTAAACCCTAAACTGAATTTTCCCTTTAGTCAGCATTAGGGTTTTAAACCCTAAACTGAATTTTCCATTTCAGCCAGCATTAGGGTTTTAAACCCTAAACTGAGCTTTTCCATTTAGCCACCATTAGGGTTTTAAACCCTAAACTGAGCTTTTACATGCAATCAGCATTAGGGTTTTAAACCCTAAACTGAATTTTCCTTTTAGTCAGCATTAGGGTTTTAAACCCTAAACTGAACTTTTTCCATTTCAGCCAGCATTAGGGTTTTAAACCCTAAACTGAATTTTCCCTTTAGTCAGCATTAGGGTTTTAAACCCTAAACTGAATTTTCCATTTCAGCCAGCATTAGGGTTTTAAACCCTAAACTGAGCTTTTCCATTTAGCCACCATTAGGGTTTTAAACCCTAAACTGAGCTTTTACATGCAATCAGCATTAGGGTTTTAAACCCTAAACTGAATTTTCCTTTTAGTCAGCATTAGGGTTTTAAACCCTAAACTGAACTTTTTCCATTTCAGCCAGCATTAGGGTTTTAAACCCTAAACTGAGCTTTTCCATTCAGCCAGCATTAGGGTTTTAAACCCTAAACTGAGCTTTTCCATACAATCAGCATTAGGGTTTTAAACCCTAAACTGAACTTTTCCATTCAGCCAGCATTAGGGTTTTAAACCCTAAACTGAGCTTTTCCATGTAATCAGCATTAGGGTTTTAAACCCTAAACTGAATTTTCCTTTTAGTCAGCATTAGGGTTTTAAACCCTAAACTGAACTTTTTCCATTCAGCCAGCATTAGGGTTTTAAACCCTAAACTGAGCTTTTCCATGCAATCAGCATTAGGGTTTTAAACCCTAAACTGAATTTTTCCTTTAGTCAACATTAGGGTTTTAAACCCTAAACTGAACTTTTTTCCATTCAGCCAGCATTAGGGTTTTAAACACTAAACTGAGCTTTTCCATGCAATCAACATTAGGGTTTTAAACCCTAAACTGAATTTTTCCTTTAGTCAGCATTAGGGTTTTAAACCCTAAACTGAACTTTTTCCATTCAGCCAGCATTAGGGTTTTAAACCCTAAACTGAGCTTTTCCATGCAATCAGCATTAGGGTTTTAAACCCTAAACTGAATTTTTCCTTTAGTCAGCATTAGGGTTTTAAACCCTAAACTGAGCTTTTCCATGCAATCAGCATTAGGGTTTTAAACCCTAAACTGAATTTTTCCTTTAGCCAGCATTAGGGTTTTAAACCCTAAACTGAACTTTTTTCCATTCAGCCAGCATTAGGGTTTTAAACCCTAAACTGAGCTTTTCCTTCTAGTCAGCATTAGGGTTTTAAACCCTAAACTGAAATTTTCCTTTCAGTCAGCATTAGGGTTTTAAACCCTAAACTGAACTTTCCCTTCCAGTCAGCATTAGGGTTTTAAACCCTAAACTGAACTTTTCCTTTCAGTCAACATTAGGGTTTTAAACCCTAAACTGAACTTTCCCTTTCAGTCAGCATTAGGGTTTTAAACCCTAAACTGAACTTTCCCTTTCAGTCAGCATTAGGGTTTTAAACCCTAAACTGAACTTTCCCTTTCAGTCAGCATTAGGGTTTTAAACCCTAAACTGAACTCTTTCCTTTAGTCAGCATTAGGGTTTTAAACCCTAAAATGAATTTTTCCTTTGGTCAACATTAGGGTTTTAAACCCTAAACTGAATTTTTCCCTAGTTGTTCGGCATTAGGGTTTTAAACCCTAAACTAAAACTTTGCCCAGCTAGTCGTTATTAGGGCTCCAGTCCTGAACTAAGCATTTTTATCTTCCTTCATCAATTTTGTGAACTTCCTGGCGAATAATTAACGAAATTTTCCTAGTGAAACTGGGGCAGAAAATTTCGTTCGTTTGTTTTCTCCCGCATGTCTAACCTCGAGCCACATGGATCGAAATGACCCACGAGATGAGTCCCAGCTCGGAATCAAAGAAGAAAAAGAAAAAAAGAAGATGTCCCGAGATATCAGAGTAAATGGAAGGCAGATTGACTCCCACGTTTGATTAAGGTCCTGAACCCTGCCGATCGCGTCTCACTCAGTATCCCAGAGATTAAACAAGTCGCCGCAACTCGCAAGCATCAAGATTCAGATCAGAGTCTACAAGCAGAATCAGCTAAGACCCAAGATCAAGTCGTAAAAGAATCATAGATAGGAATCTTGTAACTAGCAGTTGACATGCATATAAGTAGTTAGTTCAGTTTCCAATTTTCGTTTGGTTGTAATAAGGCGGTCAGTGACGCAGCAGTGACAACAGCAACAGCAGTAGCAGCAAGCATTGCAATCCCATGGTAGTCCCAGCTACCAAAACTTCCCGAACTACATTGACCTGATTCCTGTTTAGCCCAGGATATGTAGGAAATCTTTGAAGCAAGATTCGGTCAGATCTTTCAAAAAACATGCTTCATACGGAGTAGTCCATAGGCAAAAATCGCTCATACACGCTCACTTTATCTTTGCACGAAAACTCTTCGTGTTTCCGAACAAAGAGGGGCAGCTGTGAGCACGTGATTTTTGTTTCGCGCGACAATCGCTCCAAAAGAATAAAAAAAAATAACAATTGGTCCTGCTGTACAGTATTTTGGATTTCTGTACGACACTTTGTTAATTATATGTGACTTTTGCCCATTTTTATTTTTATTTAAAACAAAATACAAAAAATGTGTGTGTCATGCATAATTCGAACCATAATTCGTTTGTTAAATAGAAAATCATAAATAGGCATCTTCGTCCGTGATTTTGTTTTGTTTGATTTTACCTGTTTTGAAATGTTTTAGTGTGTGTGCAAATAATTGTATTAAGTGTTTATTTAATTTTAATTTGATTTTACTTAGTTTTGTTTTTTTAAAAAATAAAGAAGAAAAGGAAATAATAAAAAAAGAGCCCTTCCTCTTTCGGACTTGGGCCAATTTTAAACAAATTGGCCCAAACAAATTTAGCCCAAAACCAGGCCTGCCCGGTCCAGCCCAAGCTGACACCAAGGACGTCCAAACGACGTCGTAATGGTTGAGTTTGATCTGAGCCGTTGATCTCCGAATGATCAACGGCCAAGATCACCTCCCCATAACCCACTAATGACCCCGACCCGTTTCCACCCGGATCGACCCAAACCCTCTAAAAGATGAAACGACACTGTTTCCTTCGAGCTGAAGGATCCTGGCCCTTCATCGCATCTCATCCAACGGCCAGGATCCACCTACCCACTAACTATATAAGCCTGTAACCTTACCCTGCCCCCCTATCCAACACCCCAGCCTCCGTCTTCACCTTCTTCCCCATCAAACCCTAGAGCCGCCCCTGTATCATTCACCATGAAAACCGGCGGCATGAACGCCGGTGACCTTCACCTTAACACCCTAGAATCTCCTTGCCATCCTAAACATAGATCTGTTAACTACTTATCTCGAATACCATCCCACCTTCTCGAATCTTCATTTGAAGATTCGAGTCAAAACCCGATCTACATCGTTTAACCCCAGTTTCACACCAGACACTCCCCAGACCCCCTCGTGACCAAACCATGCTTGGTTTGGTCCGAATCTGATCAGGGAAGCATGAATCCCAGATCTGATTTTGGAACTTTGTGGTTCTTCGTCACTGGTCCATATCCGTTCAAACCGAAGAGATTAAGGTCTAATGGACCTTAATCGAAGTGTTTCTCATCCGAGAAACACTTCGTTTAAAAGTCCATCCAACCTTAAAGAAGGTCTGTTCAAACACCAGTGGATTTTTCTGATTTGTTCTTTAAAAAGCTTTAAGGTGAGTTAATTTTCTTTTCTTTATTTCAGTTCGTATGTTTGTGTGTTGTTAAAGGTCTGTCCGTATGGCCAAACTTTTTGTCCCTTGTTTTTGAACTGCTATTGTACACCTTGGCCGGACCCCTGTATTCAGTCAAGTCTTTCTTCATAATGCGTGTGTATAAAATGTATGTCCAATTGAATTCATAATTGGTCATTCATTTAGTTCCTAGGGCCTTTCTGTGTTAACATTGCAATATGAACCCCTTATGTGATACTGTTAAATGTCTGATTTTTGGCTACGATTGTATGTGTTAATGCTAATATAGTCGAGTCGACATATGTCGTCAATTAGTTTCAACTGTCTGAACAAGAATAAATAGATTTGCTTCTGTTGAACATTGCCTGAATCAATTAAGAACTAAGTTCAGTTACTTATAGTTGTTAATGTGATTTCAGAAACCTAAGGCTTGGTCTGTAATTATAATCTGAATGGATGTCATGTGCATTTGTGCACAACATGTGCATAAAGGTCCTGTTTGAATTAAAATAGTTTGACAGCATATGCTGTCAGACTACATTCTGCTGCCCATACTCTACTTTAGCCTCAAAAATGATAAACATTACTTAAAGTGAGTCTGCCAGGGAATATCATGGGTTTTGGTTTATACTTAAATAGCTAAGTGGAATCTGAAAAGAGGGGAGCACATGGGAGGGGTATCTGATTAATTTAACAGGCTGTAAAAGGGGTGATGTTAAGGCTTATAAAAGAGAGGCACATTGAGAGATAAGGAGATAGACATAGACAGAGGGAATTGTGAAGAAAAACAGATAGAGGAGAAAAGAAAAGGGATACCACCTGATATTAAAGAAGGAAAAAAAGGAGAAAGGAGGGACATCTGATAGAGGAGGATAGACATAGATACACAGAAGATAGGAGGAAAGAAAAAGAACACATCTGATATTAGGGAACACAGAGAGGGAACTCAAACTGGACTGGGGTTTGGGATTTTCAGAACATAAGAGAGAAGATAGATTTGAGGAGAGAGCTGAAATACATAGATATTAATACACACAGAGCATATAGGAGACAGAGGGAGGAGAGGAATACATCCGATATTAGGGAACACACATAGGGAACTCAGACTGGACTGGGGTTTGGGATTTTCAAAACATATAGAGAGAGGTTAAGAGATAGAAAAGCATACAGTCAACAATCAGAAACTGCTTCTTCCTGTTGCTGTTTGGTTTTCATTTGTTCAATCTGTTCAATCAAGTCTGATTCTTTGAAGTTCCAATTGAGTCTACTAGTCGAGTGTTTTCATTGGTTTACTACTGGTTTTGGTCTGCCTGGAGTTCTGGTTCTACTCCACTGTGTGCTGCTGTCATTTGGCCACTCTTTCTATCGGCTATAGTTGTATTCTTGCACTCGAGCCTGTTCTGCTGTGTTGTTTTGTTTGCTGCTGTTACTTTGTTCCTGCTGCTGCTGATTTTCTCTATCTCCTTCCTTTTCTTCTGTCGTATTCAACATATAGGTACACATTTCATACTGATGTAATCATGAGAGGCATGAATTGAAAGATCTGAAGAATTTTTAATCATCTGTTGCCTTACTTTACAGCTTTGCGAATATTGTTAAAGTTGTATAAATTCTGTTATTTGTAGTCCAATAGAAAACACATTGGTAAGTTTGTACTTAATTGAAAATATTCTAGTCTAAAACTGTGATATGGTTGTTGGCAGTACACGTGATGTAGTCATATAATTTATGGAATGAGCTATGATTTGGTAGAATTGTTAATTCAAACTCTTCTTCCAGTTATGTTTGAATAGGTAGGGGCAAATGGCTGTTGAATCTAGCCAAATATAATACAGTCTTAAATCATCCAGTTTCGATTTCTTCAAGCAGTTTATAGGACTAGTTTTGAACATTATCAGTAACGTCTTTTAATAAAGAACTCTGTTAATCCTGTTTAAGCAATTTGATTTAGATTCGACTTAAGGATGTTGTCGGATTAAGTATTGCATTTCACCCATCTCACATGTAATTTCTTTGTTCAACCAAAGCATTTTCGTAAGGTATGGCGTCTTTTCACTTTATAAGTAATTAGAAATTGATAGGAATCCGGTTTAGGCCAAAGCATATACTTCAATTAGCATACATCTTTCTTTCTTCTATTTCTGGAAACAAAGAATAATAGAAATGTAGTCACTGTAGGATATCCTCTTTAAAAGTAATGAGACGAGCCTCGCCAAATAAAAATGCAAATTGTGGGGCCCTCAACAACTAATCATAATATTTAGAATTCAGGCTAGGCCATTTAGTGAATCTCATGGCCTTCTCAAAAAATAATAACGCGTTAGACTCTTTAGGCACGGCTTAATTAAATTACATTCTTAAATTCGGGTGCGCATTTATGTGACCCAAATTCAAATCTCAACGGAGTCGAAATGTGTTAACAACTACGGGTGCATTGATTGTGACGTGGTTCGAGATGCATTTTCACGACGTTGCAATTCTATAAAAATAAATGATAATAATAAAAGCGGTTTAAACTTAATAAAAGCACGTAAGTCATAACATGTATTTAAATCAGATATTTAGCCATTATAACAATTTAAGCGACCGTGCTAGAACCACGGGATTCGAGGGTGCCTAACACCTTCCCTCGGGTCAACAGAATTCCTTACTTAGAATTTCTGGTTCGCAGACTTCATTTGGAAAAGTCGAAAATTTCCTCGATTTGGGATTCAAGATAAACCGGTGACTTGGGACACCAAAAGCCAAACCTTTCCCAAGTGGCGACTCTGAATTAAATAAATAATCCCATTTCGAATATTGTCACTTAAATTGGAAAAACTCCCCTCGCGCATTTCTAACCCTTCGGGGCGGGCGCGCAAAAAGGAGGTGTGACACCTGCATCATTAGCGACATGAGTGTTACCTGTACGGAGGGCATCTTGCTCATCAGCGTTTATCGTGATATCTGCATGTGCAACATTCCTATTATCCCTTTGGACGGGTTTATCTAATATTGTGTTCAGAGTACTTGTTAGCCATTCTTCCAGCAGTTTTCTTACTGCTGGTGGTGCCTCTCCTGTTGTAGATGTGGAGGCTTCCTTCTCGCGTGAAGCAGTTACACTTCCGTGTGGGGAGTTGAAGCGTCTCCCTTGGGTGTGGTGTTTGGTGTCTCGTTTTCGTTATCTTCCCTATTGTCTTCGTTGATGGTGTTCAGGAGGTTGGTTGTGATGCCTACTATTGCTTTTTGCCTTGCATCTCCTTTCCCTGCTATTGTTAATTTGTACAGAGCTAGGAAGAAGCGATTATCCCTCTCAAGGGTCTAGATGAGACTAAAATCTTGGCTAAAGAAATCCCCACAGATGGCGCCAAATTTTTTGACCAAAAGATATCGAAACCTTTTTGATTAAATTAATTAATGAATATAGATGTAAGTCTCAGCTAAGCATAATAAAATCTAGATTAAAAGATGCAAGGGATGAACAAGGTGAATAATGCTTCTTAATATGTCGAAACCAAATGATTAAGCGTAAATATGATAACTTCGAATGTAGAGAAATATTGCAATGGATGCTATTAGCCAAGATAAAAAATGATGTGTGGATTCTAGAACTGTAATAAGAAAAAGTTGTCTTTTCTGTATTCACTTTTCGATCCCCCTTTACAAAGTCTTCTCCCTCTATTTATAAGGGACAATCCCCTCTTGAACCCTAAAAAGTATAACATAAAAAATATTCGAAAAACATATTCCCACTGTTTCCTACTACACCTACACTACTACAAATATTGTGCGTTTACTAACCACTATCAGTTGTCACCCTTTACAACGACCAAAGGAAGCTGCGTCGTAAGGGCCTCGTCCATCGCTGTACTCGTTAGTGATCGTGGTCGTTCAAATTTGGACCTATACACTCCACTAACTAACTTTAACTACTTTGATAGCTAAGCTATTGTTAACTACTAACTAACTGATTAACAAACTAAGCTAGCTAAACTCTACAAAGAATACATAGAAAGAAAATAAATACAGTGTTATCTCAATACACCCCCCTCCCCCCCCCCCCCGCTCAAGTTGGAGGTGAAGTCTTCACACCCAACTTGCTCAATATCGTAGAATGCTTGACACCAGTAAGAGCTTTAGTAAGGACATCTACTAACTAAGCACCAATACCAATATGATGGAGAGAAATCAATTTTTCTTGGAGCTTATCTCGCACAAAATGGCAATCGACCTCGATATGCTTGGTTCATTCATAGAAAATAGGATTACGAGCTATGTGTAAAGCAGATTGACTATCACAAAACACCGAGACATGCTTAGGATAGGGAATAATGAGTTCATCAAATAGTCTGCATAGCTAAGTTAGTTCACCAACAACTTTTCACAAGGATCTATTGATAGGGACACTATTTCTTGTTTCTTAGACTTCCAACATATTGGACTATTGCCCAGTAGGACTATGTATCCAGTGACTGACCTTCTAGAATCTGCACAAGTAGCCCAGTTTGAGTCACAATAACCCTTCAAGCTGCAATCAGAATCATTAGATAGAAAAATTCCCAGAGTTGGATCACTCTTTAGGTACCTAAGTGAGTGGAAAACTACTTTCAAATGTGGCTCCCTGTGTTCTTGCATGAACTGGCTAAGGTTTTGTACACTAAAGGCTAAGTCCAGTCTAGTATTAGTGAGGAAATTTAATTTTCCTACCAATTTCCTTGGCAATGATGCTCCTTCCTTGGCTCTTAGCTTTTCATTTGGATCAAGGGGGAGTAGATAGACTACTGTAAGAAAGACAACCATATTCTTTGAGTAAGTCCAGTGCAAATTTCCTTTGAGATATTATCACTCCATCATTTGTATAAAGAACCTCCAAACCAAGAAAATAATACAGCTTTCCTAGGTCTTTTATCCTAAATTAATCATGTAGGAAGCATTTGACTTGAGTAATATTTGAAAGATCTGTCCCAGTGATCATAACACCATCTACATATATTGCTATATCGATGGTAGAATGTTCAGTTTTCTTTGTACAAAAGCGAGTAGTCATTGAGAGAGTATACATAACCCTTTGAGCAAAGGGCCTCAGTCAACTTAGAGTACCACTGCCTGCTCGCCTCTTTGAGGCCATATAAGGATTTGTTCAACTTACACACTAAACCTGGAGAGCTGATTTCCAGTCCTGGTGGCATTTGCATATAGACTTCCTCATGCAAGTCTCCATGAAGGAATGTGTTGTTCATGTCCAACTGAAAAATGTGCCACTGCTTCTTTACTGCAATAGTTATATGAGCTCTCACTGTTGTCATTTTCACCACAGGACTGAAGGTTTCTGTGTAATTTATGCTAGGCTGCTAGGTATACCTTTTTACTACCAGCCTAGTTTTGAACTCCTCTACTGTTCCATCAGCTTTGTGTTTGATCTTGTATACCCCATCTGCATCCAATTGCCTGCTTCCCACCTGGTAAGGGCATTATATCCCATGTATGGTTTGCATGCAGGGCTTCAAACTCCTGTGTCATTGCTGCTTGCCAGGTAGGATTAAGAGCAACTTTCTTATATGAAGATGGTTCAGAATCATTGCAAACACACAACTGACTATCATGGATTAAAGAATCAATAGAAAAATGGTTATTTAAGGAGAATAAGTAAGTAAGGGAAGTTGGAGTGGCTGATGGATCAGTGGGCAGAGAAATAGAATATGGCTTCAATTGAGGTATTGAATAGATGTAGTCTTGCAGGTGTGTAGATAATTTTTGTTCTCTACCAGACCTTCTAGGCTCTAAGACAGGAGAATCACTTTGTGAAATTGGATCAAATAGATTTTGTGGGAGGATTTCAGGAGAATGAGAGTGTGATTCTGGAAAAACAAGTGTAGAGTGGTCGGATGAAGAGTGATCAGATAAAGAGTGATCAGATGAAGAATGATCATGTGCTACTCTAAGGTTGTCTGGACTTGGTGAATTGCCTGTTGTGGGTTGAGATGTAGTAATGTGTAGATCATAAATGAAAGGTGGTAGAGTTGGAAACGAGGAACATGTAATAGGTGACACAGTAAAGGGAAACACATTCTTATGGAAAATTACATCTTTGGATATATGAATCTTCCTGGTTTGCAAGTTTAGTACTTTGTATCCTTTTGTTTCAAAGAGATATCCAACAAATACATAAGGCACATTTCTGGGATCAAATTTGTCCCTGTGTATTTTTGGTATAATGGGGAAACACAAACACCCAAAACTTCTCAAATGGGAATAATTTAGTTTCTTTTTGTATAGGAGTTCAAAAGGGTATTTGTTCTTGAGGTATGTGGTAGGTAGTCTGTTACTAAGGTAGGTAGTTGTTAGGATGCACTCACCCCAGTATTTTATAGGTAACGTTTATTGAAATAAAAGTGTCATGGCTATCTCAAGAAGGTACTTATTATGTGTCATGGCTATCTCAAGAAGGTACTTATATTTTCTTTCAATTACACTATTTTGTTGTGGTGTGTATGGATAAGTTCTCTGATGAACAATGCCTTGAGTCTGAAAGAAAGAGTTTCTTCTATACTGGTATAACTCTAAACCATTATCTGATCTTATTGACTTAGTGGTCAGGTAAAATTGGGTTTTGACAAAAGAGATGAAGGCTTTAAGAATCTGCATGGCATTGCTTTTGCTAGACAAAAGATGAGTTCATGTGGATCTGCTATGATCATCTACCATTGTTAAGAAGTACTTTTAATTGTCATGTATGAGGACATAATAGGGTCCCCATAGATCAACATGCAAAAGATCAAAGATTTGTTTGGTGTTGTTGGTTTTGCTAGCAAAGGTAGTCTAGTCTGTCTGACCATGTGGCATATAGAATATAAAAAATGTTGCTTATTATAAAAGGCAATAGGGATAGTGGTAATATTTCTCATCTTTGTAAAAGGAACATGGCCTATTGTGCCACAACACATTAACATCACTCTTATGAGATAAGGAAGAATCACAGTTAGGTGTTTTATTGCAAATGAAATTATTTACACTTGAAAAAGAATGACTTTGTGAAGTACGGTGATTACAGTCACTAGATGAAGATATTTGCAAACTATGTACATCACAAGCATGACATGAAACAGGAAAAGAATAAACAGATGAAGAACCAGTACTGACACTCTTCAAACAAAGCGAGCACAAGAGATACAGCATATCCCTGATCTTACCAATCTCCAGAGGCCTCGAAGGGGTCTGCATTAGACAATATGTGTCAGTAAAGGCTATCAAGAATTTAAGTTGTGCAGTCAAAAAGGATATAGAAATGAGATTAAATTTAAAAAAGGGAACAAACATGACTTTGTGTAGAGTAATTTGGGGAGCGAGGTACACACTACCAACCTCTGTTACCTTGACTTTATAGCCATTTGGGAGAGTGACTAGCAAGGGATAGGATAAAATTCTAATATCAACTAATAAGGTCTTATTAAAAGTCATATGATTTGAAGCTCCCGAGTCTAAAATCCATGTATCAGTCTAAGTTCTAAAACATCTACAAGATAACTTGCCAAAATCAATAGAGGATGTACAAGTTATTATACCTGCAACAAGGTTTACTGATCCAGCTCCATGGTTTGTGTTCTGTGAACTTTCTCTTCCACTGCTGGTATTAAAGTGCTGAAGAATATTGATCAATTGGCTATATTGTTCCTTGGATATGTTCAGATTCTGATTCTCATCCTTGAGTCCAAACTCCTCAGTCTTGGCAGACATCTCATTAGACAAGTTGGAGCGTGCATTGGCCACAACTCTTTTGTTCTTATTATACTTGAGGTTTTGATTGTTGTTGAAGTCTGGGGGTAGCCATAAAGTTTGAAACACTTGTCCTTAGTGTGTCCTGGACGTTTGTAGTATCACAAAAGGGCCTTGACCTATTGGTATTTGAAAAATTGGAATTGGGAGTGTAATTGGTTCTGAAGTTGTCGTTCCTGGAATTGTTTGCATTTCCTGAGGCATTGGCATGAAGGGGAATGGACTCTGCAACCATCTCATTTGAAGGTCTCATTTCACGTTACTTTTCATCGTGGATGAGCAAGGAAAAAGTTTGTGCCATCGAAGGGAGAGGGTGATGTGTACACCTCATTAAGCCCCATGAGGAATTGAATTAGTCTCCTATCCTGCTCAATCTTGTGCATACTTTCCTTAGCACCATAGGTACACTGGCAGCTGCATTGTGTTTTTGCACTCAAAGTACTCAGTTCTTCCCAAAGTTTTTTCAATTGAGTGTAGTAGCCACTGATGTCTAGAACTCCCTGAGATAGATCATTGATTTCCTTTTGGATTTGATACAATTTCGCACCATTAGTTTGCTCATATCGATCTTACAATTCCTTCCATAATTCAACAACATCACTGGCATATTCCACACTATTTGCTATCTCCTTTGAGAGTGAATTCAAAATCCACGAGGTCACCATATCATCACACCGTTCTCATTGGCGAAATTTGGGAGATTGGGGATCAGGACATTTACACTCTTCGCTAATGAAACCAGTTTTGTTTTTAACAGAAAGGCCACGCAAAACTGCATGTCTCCAAGACCTATACCCAATTCCATTGAAGTGCTAACTAGCATAGCTCTAGGATTATCCGACGTGTCTAGATAGAGAGGATCACTGGGATCTAACACAGAGTTGACAACAATTTTGACATTTTCGACATTTGTGGTAGTATCAGTCGCATCGGTTTGATCGTCGACAACCATATTGAAAGTTGAAGAGATACAGAGTAGAAAATAGAGGAGGATAATTTAGGAAAGCAAAATTGAAGATAAGGCGAAGCTGACGATGCACGGATCGACCGAGAATTAGGGCAAATCGAAGAACACTGCTCAGATCGTTTGAGCTAGGAGATGTTAGAGATGATCGAATCGGAAATTCCTGTGCTCTGATACCATATCAATTTGTGGATTTGAAATATCGAATTTCACTCTTGACTAGAGACTCCATTGATGAGCTCTAGAAGATTCGCATGAGTTGAGGAGAAAGGAGACTTGATTCTCAAATATGGGAGAATGAAAACTGTATATTTCTGATATCCAAAAGAATATATATACATGTGGGTACTACTCTCCTAACTAACTCTAACTACTTTGACCGCTAAGTTACAACTAATCTATCGTTTACTACTAACTAACTGATTAACGAACTAAGCTAGCTAAACTCTACAAAGAATACAGACAAAGAAAATAAATACAGTGTTAACTCAATAAATTTGTTTTCAAGTTAGTCATGCGAATTTGAACCCGATCCGTCATCATATCTGACGTCTTGTATATAAATAAACTTCGCAACGAATTAAAAATAAATACATATATGGACGTCCCAAAAAGTCATAATATAGTAAAAATATACGTCTACTCGTGGCATAATTTGTGGCTCTAATTAAAATGTGACAGACACGAGTTCAGAAGGATGTTGTTCGTGGAAATTAAGCAAGTCTATTCGGATTTTTGTAAGGTCAACTCGTTTAATAAATGAATTATTCAATGAGATTAAGCTTGGTTCTTTTAATAAACAAACTAGTCGAGTTCTAGCTTATTAACTTTGCATGTAAAGATAAATCTCAGGTGAGTCATTTTAACTTATGCAGTCACTTTTATGATTTTGTAACAATAAATATTTGTCTTGCGAACTATGCATTTTAATTTAAGTGAACGTTTTCCTTCTGCTACAAAATATGATATTTTTCTTTATCCTAAAGGCTAAAGCTAATGTTTAAGATGCTGCTGAAGGAGAAGCCCTAATAGTCAAAAGTATATATGCTCCAACCATCCCACACAATGTTTGCACATTTTTATTTTTAAAGTCAAATTCATGAACTTTTTTTTCTTGTTAAGCTCTATGTTCAATTAAATATCATCATATAAATTGAAATGAATTATAGCCATAGATGTCATGAGGGGTTAGCTTATGTTTTTCTTTTTCATAAAAAAGAAACTAGTTTGACCATTAGAAGCTTATTCAGTGGCAATAGTTTGACCAACTGTAGGTCCAATTTTTTTTTTTTTTTTTTTTTTTTTTTTGTGTGTGCGCGCGCGCTGTAGGTCCAATCTTAGCTTTATCTCTTCGTTCCTTGTCTTAGATTTCCTTTCACTATCTTGTCCTTCCTCTCGGCCTGCTACTGCCTACTGCTATTATATGCACTTAGAAAGATTTAATATCTATAAAAAAAAAATTAACTTCTTAGTCATTTCTGGATCAACTTGTGCATTCTTACTACTCGAATGATCCATAATATATTAACTATAAATAAATGAGCTAGCTAATTCAACAAAATTTGAAAGCATGTATCTGTTGTCCAAGCCAGCAACTCCAAATTCCAATTTTAATTTATCTTTCTTTCCGCATCGGTCGAATTATAATTCAGTAATAACCTTACACATGTTTTTCTTAAGTTAAGAGTACCATTCTACATTAAATTAGTTAGCAGTAACACTTGCAAGTCAGTAATGGATATAAAGTATACAAGGTTTAGAGCACAAAATAAAATCATTTTATGGTCTTTTCAAACCCTACGTACGAAGGAGGAAGGTCAACAGATCTGGTGACACTATTGATGAAAACAATATCAGAGTAGTGAGTGGAAGGCCGAGAGAGAAGGCAAAAGTAAAGGGATATACGTGAGTGTGGATGGTTATTAAGATAGACATAGGTTTCCTTTCTAGGCGTAGCTTCTCCTTTATACTGCACCATAGGGAGAAAATCACAATTTCTTTTTTAAAAAAAATAAAATAAATTGGTGGTAGGAGAAGGAGATATGAGGGAGGAACGATAAGGTAGGAAATTGAATTCTCAAGCTAAAAGTTTAGGCATCCAACCAACTAACCTATTAAGATTTTTCGAGAATAACATAAACTCAATGAATATATGGCATATGTCTATAAATAAAATATTAATCAATCATAAGTAGTAGTTATTATAGTACGTATTGTCACCCCAATCAAATTTGTGATGGTTTTATGACCGAATTCACCAGTGTGGGTGAAACTTATGAAGAATTTCTTATAGTTTTATGATAATTTTTCTTCTTCTTTCACAATTTGAAAAATATTAGTTGCGAATAAAATTTTAAAAAGGAGGTATGTAAGAGAAGAGAGTGATGTCTTGAGTAGGAAATTGATATCCATATTAATGGAATCAAATTTGGCAGGATTAGAAAGGCTTATCGTCTTAATCCTTTTTCCACTGTCTAATACTCATTAGACAATCTTTTGACATGCATGAAAATTCTGATGACCCTACCACACTCATTGCTCTCAAGAATTTATGCATGGCTTTTCGCTTTCTAGCTTTGTTACACAGCCAGAACCCATTGTAGTAAGTAGAGTTCCAAGCTAAAATGGGGATTTTTTGCTGCTTATTTCCTTTATTGTTTAGATCATTAACTTAATTAATTACTCCCTCTGTTCCAGTTTATGTGAACCTATTTCCTTTTTGGTTCGTTCCAAAAAGAATGAACCCTTTCTAAATTTGGTAACAATTTAGCTTAAAGTTACAACTTTACCCTTAATGAGAAGCTTTTATAACCACACAAATACTCTGGGCCCCATTTGGACTTATTTAGGACCACAAATTCCAAAAGTCTTTTTTTTTTCTTAAACTCCGTGCCCACTCAAATAAGTTCACATAAATTGGAACGGAGGGAGTATATAGTTAGTAGATAAAGGAGAAGGAGAGCAAGAGACTTGGTGTATCCAACCTCGATTAGAACACCTTGAATCAATAATAATGTAGGTTTACAAGTACAAATTTTATTTGATACTAGCTTTAGAATACGCGCTTTGCACATGTACCCTATGTCATGAGTAAAAACTTTTTTAAAAATCACATAAATACTATTAAGAAAAGTGTCTTGAATTATAAAATTTGTTTAAGTGAAATAATATAATTTTCTAAAAATAATAAATATAATTCGCTTTAGCTAATTATGTAAAGAAATAAATATTACGCCACAGAAGTCCAAGCAGAGTAAGTATAATATATTAATTGTATTAATAATGCTTACAACAACATTTCAGTTTGCCTATAACTCTTAGACTCTTTTTAGGAAACAACTTAAAATGGTAAGTCTAAACGTGTCGCGACCCGGATTTCCCACCATCGGGTGTCGTGATGGTGCCTACTATCGGAGCTAGGCAAGCCAAATGTTTAAAACACCTTTCCTGCTTTCTTTCAACAATATAATAAGCGAGACAAAATCTAAACGGAAGACTTTAAATTTAAAACAACTGAAAACCAAAAGTGCGGAAGTTTGAACCAAAATGCTACCCAGAGTTTGGTGTCACTAGCTCACGGACTACTACAGAATGCTACAAACAATGTCTGAAAGGAAAATACATCATGTTTGTCTGATACAAGATAAACAAACGAAAAACATGGAAAGGGACTTCGGCCTGCGAACGACAGCTAGGCTACCTCGAGAGTCCCTGGACTGAAGATAGCTCCCAAAAAGTCCTACTGCTGCGGTCTGAAAGCTGCTCCCTGATCTGTGCACAAAATGCACAGAGTGCAGCATCAGCACAACCGACCCCATGTGCTGGTAAGTGCCTGGCCTAACCCCGTCGATGTAGTGACGAGGCTAGACATGACCTACCACAATTAACCTGTACAGATATATATATAACGAGTGCAAGAAAACAATAACAAGATAATACAAAGTAAGGCTGGGAGGGGACATGCTATCGGGGAGTAACATATAAAAATAAAATATCGAAAATAAACAGAAGAAACTCCGGTTTCCATGATATATATATATATATATAGTGGACGGCGTGCCACACGATCCCATATTATCATATATAAGTGGACGGCGTGCCACACGATCCCATAATATAGTATGTAAGTGGACGGCGTGCCACACGATCCCATAATATAGTATATAAGTGGACGACGTGCCACACGATCCCATAATATAGTATATAAGTGGACGGCGTGCCACACGATCCCATATTATCATACATAAGTGGACGACGTGCCACACGATCCCATAATATCATACATAAGTGGACGACGAGCCACACGATCCCATAATATAGTTCATAATATTTGACTTCATATAGTAGACCCCTTCAGGGGAGAATAACATCTCAATACCTTTAACCCGGCAAGGGTACAACTAACAGCCCAAAATATCCCGACAAGGGAGAGTATATATATCAGTCTACACATCCCGGCAATGGAGTAATCACAACACATTCTCTTTTTAAATCACTTCTTCCTCAACTAACACATTCATGTTCGAGCTAACGCTCCAAGAGTACACCAATCACAATTCTACCTCAACCGTTCACATCATATGAAACTCATCAAATAAACAAGGAGCTTGTGTCACATTATTCGAATTAAAAGCAATCAAGACTCACGGTCATGCTAGACTCCGGTGCATAGATAACCGTCACCATGCTTATACACCGTACTCCACATTAGCAAGTAGCAAATATCATTCCAATCCTATTCCCTCGAGCCAAAGTTAGAACAAACACTTACCAATCGTTTTGAAGAAGAAATGTTGTTTGGAAAATCGCCTCTTAGGTTTTGGGTTTTTGGAAAGTGGAAAAATAACTGAAAATCCCGAATTTATACATTTTGCTGGGGGATGGCGCGGACCACACAGAAATGCACCGCGGCCCGCCGAGTGAGGGGAGAAGTGGGCTCTCTCTGAACCCACCCAGCGCGGACCGCACTGATTTGGTGCGCGGCCGCGCTGGTCGACCCTCTGAACCCCACCACGCGGACCGCACAGAAAAGCACCGCGACCGCGTGGCTGCCAGCGCGGACCGCGCGGAAATGGCCGCGGCCGCGCTAGGCCTGCAACATCTGAACCTGTATATTTTTCTAAGTCTAAGACCTCTCGGGCCCTACTCAAAACTCACCCGAGCCCTCGGGGCTCCAAACCAAACATTTATATGATCTCGAAAACACCTTACGGACTTACCCGTGCGATCAAATCGCCAAAATAACATCATATACATAGGATCAAGCCTCAAAATACATGATTTTCTTTCAACTTTCATAAAAACTCAAATTCTCCATTTTAAGTCTGAAACACGTCATATGACATCCGTTTTTAGCCAAACTTTACAGATAGTGCTTAAAACATATTTAAGACTCGTACCGGGCGTCGGAACCAAAATACGAGCCCGATACCACAGTTTTCTGATCAATTTTCTTCTTTATTTTCCTTAATTAATTTCAGAAAATAATTGCACACAAAAATTCATTTCTCGGGCTTGGGACCTCGGAATTTAATTCCGGGCACACGCCCAAGTCTCATATTTTTCTACGGACACTCCGGGACCGTCAAATCACAGGTCCGGGTCCGTTTACCCAAAATATTGACCGAAGTCAATATTATGCATATTAATATCAAAATTCATCAAATTTCGTACAAAATTCGCATATTTCAACATAAAAGCTTTCCGGCTTCGCGTCCGGACTGCGCCCGCAATATCGAGGCAACTAAAAGCGAGGTTTTCAAGGCCTCGAAAGCACGGAACAAGGAAGAATTACGGTGATGACCCTTTGGGTCATCACAAAACGTAATTTTCAAATACCCTTTTCAACTTAACTTTAATTTTCAAACTAAGAATATGCTTTAGCTTTACCTATTACTTCATTCACTATAAATAGTTTTGTTTTTATATATGCATATTGTTGTAAAGAAATAGTACATAATTGAAGGGTAAGACATAAGAGAATATGTCAAGATTACAATAATATGGACATCCATAAATAATTGTTTGAATTATAATATTCTTAGTTTTGTAGATAAATTCAGATTAAAAATAATTTTATAAAGAAGTAAGGACGGTTCCTTTCTTATATATAGAATTAAAAATAAACTTGACACTTTCTAAGAAAAAATTAAATTGTTTCAAAGTAAAAACACAACATTTCTACAATTCAAAATATAGACAAAAATGGGTGAAAAAAGTTCCTAATTTCGTTTGGTAATCAACTAAATTTTTCCCATAACAAAGTTAGAATTTTCTTTTTAAATAGAATATTTCTGTTTAGGAATATTTGAGTTTTCTAAAAGTTTGATAAAAGACGAATGGTGATCCCAGCTAGCTCAATAATGACAGAAATCTCTATCATAGAAGTACTCGGATATCTTCGTGTGAATTATGAGGAGTTCTACTTAAATATCTTATGAAAATTATTATTATTCTATGAAATACATGAAAGACAAACCAATGACATAAAATACTTTTATTAATATTTGTTAAATAAAATAAATTGAAAAATTAATTCTTTTAGTCTTTGGGAATGAAGATTTGTCTTATAGCTCATAAAAAGACAGTGTAAAGTCTATAAATGACTAATGTTGATTTAATATATTACAATAAATAGTTAAATTTATAAAATATATGTAGAAAGTTGTCATGTGTTGGAATAATTGGAGAAAAGTTTAATGACTTTTTGTTTATAATTGATATTGTCTGAAGTTTGGATATTTTTTCTATTAAAATTAGAACATAAATAAATGATGATATCGTTGGGACAATAAAGCAAATTGCAATCTTTTAAAAATTAAGTTTTCTCTTTCTCCATAGAAGGAATTTTTTTGTTTGGGTCATAGCATGCGTGAGTCCTATATATTAGGACTAATTACATATAATTTCAAATAAGGAAAGATATAATATGCAAAATTTTAATTGATTTCAATGTCCTAAATTTTAGAAAAATAAGTAAATGACTATTTTGTTTAGTGTGAAATTTATTTTTAAAGGGTAAAAAAAGCTAACGATATTTCGGTAAGGGAATTCGTGCTTCTTTGCGCGTGTACCCTAAGTCATAAGTGTGAGCATGTGATTTTTGCCCTATATGAAATACTCCTATAAAATCCAAGAAAATAGATTTTTTCCAATTATTTGCCATTTTTATATGAATTTTGTAGGATCTTATTAATTATTTGCATTTTTGTGCACGTTTAATTTTTATTAAAATCATAAAAAATGCCAAAAATACCATGCATTGTATTTAGGTTTTATTTTTACATTTTTAAGATTAATTAGTTAATTATTTATTTTATTAAAAAACAAAAATCACAAAAAATGGCCCATTTTACATTTTTTACCTTTTAATTTTTAGATTATTGATTTTTTCTCTTTTAGTCAAGTAATAATTTTTATAATTAGGTAATTGGTTAGTTTTACAATTTAGATTAATTTAGGAATTTAATTAAAGAAAAAGAAAAAGAAAAGAAAAAGGAAATAAAGGTTTAATTGAAGAAATGGTTTTTAAAATTGGAATTAGGCTGATTTTTATGCTTGGACCCGTTCCCAAACACATCCCAACCCAGGCCTAAATTTAGCTTACCCGGTCTAGCCCCCCATTAAACAAAACGACACCATTTTGGGGCATCTGATCTCAACCTTTCATTCCCCATGATCCAACGGACCAAAACTGACCCTCCTACTCCTTTATAACTGTCTTAAACCCCCCCCCCAGACCTAGATACCCCTCCCCATTTCCCCCTTTCCGTCTCTCACACAAAAAAACCCTAATCTAGCCGCCCCAAAATCCTCTCAACTCATTAACCGGTGGCAGCTACCTCAATCCCTCCAAACCCAGCCAAATCGATCCTCTACACTCATCAACCTTCTCTCGTCATCAAGCTATCACCATATTTCCCAAAAAACCCCATCAAATGCTCTCAAAGCCACATCTAACAAAAAATCAGAAAGATCGAGTATGTTCTCTTCTTTGACTAATTCGTTAATTTCTCAAGGCTCGTGTTGGCTCGAAATCTATGCTAGTTGATTGTTCTTGCCAAGAACAACCGATTAGCGTTCATTTCGGATCATTTCGGAGTTATTCGAACCTCATCATTTGGCCCAAGGTTTATCAAAATTTTCCCTCCTTATCTGTTTAGGTAATAACCCGTTTTCTTTCTTATCTTCTTTAATTTCTGTGTTTTAACATAGTTAGGTTTTAAATTTTTGCTTTGCGTGATTCCGATTTTAAATTAATTTTAGGTTAGTTTCATGTGTTTATTAAAACTTGTTCGAATTTTCATCTCAATGGCTGGATTAGTCAGCCTTAGCAGTCCCTTGTTGGTTTCTGTTCCTACTGCTTTTCAATTTGATTCATGATAAAATTATTTAGGTTTAGGGTTAATCTAGGGTTTAATTGCACAAATACTCTGGTATTTTCAATTGTTTAATTTGTGCCTAGTTGGGTTGTATTTGTTAGTTCTGATTTGTGAACAAATTGAAGTTCATGGGTTTAATTGAACAAATGAAAAAATTTAAGGGGTCTGGGAAGGGTATGAAACAAGTTTTTCAGATAAGGCTAGTACAAAAAGTTTCTAGAACCTGGGCCAGCTGTCCCTATTTGATTAGTCCAAAATGCTGAGCCAATAAGGGACATCCAGCTATCCCAGGTGGTTAAAAAGATGCCTTTTCAGGCTAAAGGGAATATTTCCCTAATTTGATTTTCAGCACATGGCCTTGGAAGCCTATAAGTAGCACCCTTCTTTCACTCATTGAAGGGATAGATTTTCATTCCCTAAAAAATACTCAAAAAGGTTCTCTGCACTCTTATTATCAAAGTTGGCTCAAATTGCTCTCTGATCTTTCTTTTAGAACTTTAAAAAAAATAATCTTGAGGATTTCTGGGTTTCTCCAAGCTAAAAATAGTTGATCACAGAAGTTGTTTGCTGTTCACTGCTGCTGGTCTTTCTTTATTGTATCACTTTAGCTGATTTCAGAATTTTCTTTCCCTTTTGTTGTATCCAGGTACTCTCACAACTGCAAAAATGTGGCTATCATATGCTAATTGGAAAGTGAAACTCTAGATCCGTTGTTGTTTAAGTTGTTTCTTTGTTTTTCTTTTACTCGTAGTTTTCTGTCCATTCTTGAAATGTTTGGCTTAAATTTGATGTTCACATCTAGGCAGTTAGTCATGGTGTTTGAATGTTGAAAGTTAGAGTTAATTTTAATCGTTTTTTTTGCATTTTTGCTAGGTAGCTTCAGCTATACCTATAATTATAATATGTGGAACTGTATTAAACTGTTGTTTGTGAGTTGCCAAATGAATTCAAGTGATTGAACACCTTCAGCATGCTCGTCATTAATTTCGTAGATATGAATGCATGTTTAGAGTTGGGAGTAGAAATGAACAAATCCATGTTAGTAAGCCATATGTGTTGAAATCGTGTTTGCGTTTGGTTAGAGTTAGGAATTTCATTATGTTATGGCAGTGGTAAAAATGAATTATGTGCAGGCTGTTATGATTTTTGAATAAAGAGAATTCCAAGTGTTGTATCATTAACATAGTAATATGATTTGGTCTCAGGATATGCCTTTTAATTTTGTTAAAATTTGCAAGTGATTTGGGCTGTAATTGGGTAAGAGGATTGTTGAGTTTCGAATGAGGCTTGATATGGGCCCAAATCGAGACAGCCCAGTCACGTTTCAGGCTAGGGCACTCCAGCCTTAGCTTAGTTGTTTTGTTTTCATTTTGGTTCAATGCATTGTTCGATCTTAGGATGTTCATGTAATGAAGTTTGTTTCAAATATAATTAAAACAAGTCGTACAACAGGGCTTTATCTTTAAGAACGGGGTTTTGTCTTTAAGAACTGGGCTTTGTAGTTGACCCAGTTAAACCTCGATGCCTCGTGCTGATTCATCTTCAATTCTGGGCCTCATCTCGAGTCCAATTTCTCTCTTATGACCTTTGGGCGTTTCTGGGCTTGTTGCAAGCCTGGAACCTGCCAAAACAGTTAATCATTTAAGTATACTACCCCATGCAGGCTCATTTTGAGTAGATTTAGATTGAATTTTAATTTAAATGAAAATCCGAACATCTGTAGTTGCTATAGTTAACTACAATTCCTTTAAAGAGAAAAAGGATTGAGGTGTGCCATCTATAATTAGATCATCCATGGCCCTCACAAATATTATAACTTAGATATTAAAAAATAAATCTTTGTAGTTTGCTTTAGCCGCATTACAATAAATTATCATGGCTATGGGTACGGTTCCCGTGACGTAGTTGTGATTTGTAATTGCTAAAATCCGGGTGTACATTTCATGTGACCCGGCTTCAATTTCCAACAATGTTAAATAAAACGTATCGTGAACCGCGGGTGCATTTCATGTAACGTGGTTAAAGATGTGTTTTAAATAATGTTGAATTTTCCTAAAACTAGGAAAAACGGTCAGAAAGTTTTAAAAAATACACATAGGTTTAAAAATGTGTAATTAATCAGATAATACGCCAATTATTAATAGTTTAAGCGACCGTTCTCGAACCACGAAACCCGGAAATGCCTAATACCTTCTCCCGAGTTAACATAATTCCTTATCTAGAATTTCTGATTCGTAGACTTTTAAATAAAATTGAAATTTCCTCGATTTGGGATTTAAAAATAAATCGATGACTTGGAACACCAAATAAACTATTCCAAGTGGCGACTCTGATAATTTAAATAATCTCATTTCGATACTTAATTAAAAAAACTCCTATATACCATCGGGTGGTAAAAAGGTGGTGTGATAGCTCTGGCGACTCTGCTGGGGAAACGAATCCAGAACTTCTGATTCATGGTTCAGAATTTGAACTTAGAATAACTATTATAGTTGTCTTGTTTTTATTATCTGATTTTTACATGTTTGAGCCTAATGTGCTAATTGCCGCTTTTTACTGCTTTGATATTTTTTGGACTGTATATAAATTGCTACGAAACCCTCCTCTCTCTGAGTCTTCTAAATCATTTGGGAAGTGTGCACTTCGTGTAACTTCTTTTCTGTTAGTGTCATATCCCAATTTTAGAACAAGGTTCGGACAAGTTGCAAAGCTGGTGAAGCTTCTATATTCCCGGTACGCTGCCCCCCCCCCCGGCTCGAGCTGTCCGGTCGGGTAAGCCAGGTCTAGAACAATACACCCAGGTTTTTAAACCTAGTAAACATAGTCTCATGTCGGATCCCTAGTAGGAACGCTTGTTTGCATCACGTGCATTTGACTTTGGGGACTCAACACAGGGGTTGGGTCCATCTAGGACAGGTGTACCCGAAATCAAAAGACCATCCTGATGCATTTTACTTGCTACTTGTACATTTATTTGCTTCTGATTGCATGTTTACCGGCATCTAGAATAAGGGAGAAAAATTGAAAAAATCAAATTGAGGTATGAGAGAGAAAATTACCCCTCGTTGGAAAATCTGATGTCCAAAAGTATCGAAACTCTACCGAAATTTTGAAAAAAGAAAAGGAAAAAATTTTGTTTCAAATTGTTTCAAAAAGAGAAAAAAAGGAAAATTGTTTCAAAAAATATTTGTTATTGTTTTCTGTTGCTCAAATTGCCCGAACTACGCAAGTTTGATTCTCACCGGATGTGGAATACAAAGGCAACCCTCACCGGGTCCAACTCCATTTTTGCAAAAATAACCCAAAAATTTGAAATATTGTTATTCTTTCATAATAAACTAGGTGATGTCGTTCTTGTATAAATAGCCAAAATGTCCCCAAAAGGGTGTCGGAAGGCTGTTTTGCAAGAATAGCCACCTATGGTCTTTTTTCAAATTTTTGGCCATTTAGTGAACACAACCCTAAAATCTTTTTTCCTGAGGTGCTGAAGGGCCGTATTTGCAAAGGTGTTTTTCCTTTGAATTGCAATTTTAATAATTGATAATCTTCTCTTGAGTCAAAATAAATCATGCTCGTTTAACCGATCGCTTTAAATAAATGTGCAGGATGAGCACTATTGAAAATGAACCCTTAACAATCCTCGAGAAAATCCCGTTAGAACTCCATATGTGATGGAATGACTTAGGGGAAGTTAGTAGAGGTGCTGTGGTAAAAGCTTTGGGCGGTCTTATTGGTCTTTTGAAGATTAAACTGAGGTTGGATATAATTGAGGCTTTAATACCTTTTTGGGACCCGGCGCATAATGTATTCTATTTTTCTGATTTTGAGCTAACCACTATACTTGAGGAAATAGCGGGCTATGCTGGTCTTAGTGGGAATCTCAGGAACCGGTACCCAGTGGCACCAAGAGCGGTGACTCCTCACAAGTTTCTGGACCTTCTGAGTATCAATCGAGAAGTCAAAGATGGAAATTTGGCTGAGGGATTTTGCACATTCTACTTCCTGTACCATCGTTATGGGGATCCCTACGGTTTTGAGGCTCTAGACACAGGTCTAACTCATTCAGGGAACAAAGGCAAATGGGAAGCATGTCGGGGATTGGCCTTCATAGAGGCATTCTTAGGCACCTTAATTTGCCCGAGAAAGGATGGACATATAGAGTTGGGGCTCGTAGGGATAGACAACTTCATGATTAAAAAGGCTAATGGCACTGTTGTCCCGATGATCCTAGCAGAGATTTATCGAGCTCTAACAGTTTGCCGAGCAGGAGGAAATTTTTTTGAGGGTTGCAACATGCTTTTACAACTTTGGATGGAAGAACACCTTTGCCATCGTCCAGGGTACATGAACTATGGTATGACTGGTCTTAACTGCATTGAAGAACATGAAAAACGGATGGAGGGTCATGAGTTTCCTGAAGGTACAGAGGCATGGTTCGCACATTTGAGTTCCTTGACTGCAAGCGGAATTGAGTGGACATTCGGTCGGCTCTCGGTCACTGAAGTCATTTATATGTCGGCCGAAGTATGTTTTCTTCTATTGATGGGTCTTCGGAGCATTCAGCCATATGCTCCACACAGGGTTCTGCGCCAGCTAGGCCGGTACCAAACTATCCCTCATGATGAAGATTTGAGTCAACAAGTCATTGAACTAGGTCAAAAAGCTGCATTCCCGGAGGAAAGGGTTCCCCAGATTTGGCATCAGTGTAGGTTCTTGGAGCCACAGACTCGGGTACGAGATTTGGCCAAAGGCAAATTAGAGCCTAGTTATACGGCCTGGTATGGTAAAATGTTCCGAGTCCATCAAGAGCCTGAATGGCCCGCCAAAAGGCCCCATGTCCAACAGTTCATTGATGGAGCCAAAAAGCAATGGGATTGGTTGGCAAAAGAGACAGGATACAGGGCCGAGATAAGAAAATTGGAGGGGCAAATCAGAGATCTAAAATTTGATTGTATTGTACAGGCTGTTGCTGATGAAGGGGAGAAGAATAAGGTGGCCCAAGAAAACAAAGCCCTTCGACCCAGATCCAAAAAATGAAGATAGCTGCTAAGAATTAGGAAAGGAGCTGAACGGATGAAAGACTTATAAACAGTCTTAGGAGGAAAATATCTGAGTACGAGGATGATTTGGAGAAATCTGAGGGTAGTCTGGCAAGGGCACGGGCATAGTTGGCGAAGAACGCAGAGGTACGGGTAGAGTTTGTCCGGCAACTGAAAAGGAAACATGATGGAGAAGTCACAAACCTGAAGAAAAATCTAACTACCCTCGAGAATGAGATGGCCAAACAAGCAAAGAACTTTAAAGTAGAGAGGGAGCATTGCTATGCACTAATTTCTCGGTGAGAAGAGGATATGCAACAGTTGCAAGATCAAAGCCATCATGACACCCAAGTGCTAGAAGCTAGGTCTCAACAAATTGGACGTTTGCTCCAAGAGAAAGGCATCATTAGGGAAAGGGTTAGAGCAATTACTGACTACATTGTCATGAAATGCCATGAATGTGAGGACATGACTAGAACCACATTCTTCATCGCAGTGATGACCTTTGTTTGTCAAATAATGAATGACCTAGATCGTCTCTAAGGGGATCTTGCACATAGGCCCATGGCGAGACCGACTGATGTCTCACGGGCCCCTGGAGCAGTTTTGGAAGAACTTATGTATTTTTAATTTTCGTTTTGATTATGTATTTCAATTTCCAGTTCTAGAGTCTATTTCGAGTTTGTTTTTAATCTGTCAATTCCTAGAAAAATATGATGGAGTCATTGTAATAGAAAAGATTAGGAGTTTTTATTTTAAATGAAATTTGAAGAAAAACCAAAAAAAAATTGTGTTTATTTATTACCGTATTTATTCCTTGAACTACGTGATGATCTGATTCACGCGGCATCGTGATACGTAGGCAATCTCCATCGGATCTGGTCATGGTTTTTAAATAACTTAAATAAAAGAGAAAATGACGAAAAGAGAAAACCAAAGGGAAAAAGAAGAAGAAAAGAGAGAAAACAAGAAAATGAGAGAAAAAAAAAAAGAAAACAAGACAAAGAGAACGAAAACAAGAGAGAAAACAATGAGAGAGTGCAAAAGAGAGCAAGAGAAAGATCGGGGAGATAAACAAAAGCCGGGATGAGGCACACAATCGTTATAAAATATGTAGAAACACATTTAACTGTATAGGTGCATCACACCCCCAATGTGCGATTCCCTATGTGTTAAATGCCTCGAACTAACCAGTTTGTTGTGTCTGCTGTTGAGTCCCAGGTTCTGTTTTAAGGTGGTTGGTTTTGTGGTAACCTGGCTTCGCACCCTTACTTTACAAGATCCAAGGGAAGTGTCCAAGTGTCATCAAAAAGTCATCTACCAACAATTCTCATCCCAGAGGATAGCCCGGTATCGATTATCCCAACCTGAGAGTTAACGGCTGCTGAAGAGAATAGTGCACACACCTCCGCATGTTGGAAATGTGGGACGCTTGGTCCAATGGTAGAGAGTCGCCTAGTGCAATACCTGGTTTCCCCAAGCTACTTCCCAGAGCAAGTGGAACGTCCACCATCCCAATAAGTTACCCGAACACCCCACTTGGATACCCCACCATGTCAGCCTATTTCGCCGGAACTCCTTCTGAGGTTCGCCCCCAGGAATTCATTTAGGGAGTGGCTTCTAACATATTCAAGGCACCACCAACCTCGGCTACGGCACAACCAACCTTGCTCAGGCCAAGCTTTGATCCATCATCCTTTACTTTCCAAGTACCACCTTTTCCATCAGACATGGCTCATTTCACCACCAATTCTTACCCTCAACAACCTCGGTATTGTCACACCTCCTTTTTCACTACCCCTGAAAGGATATATAAGGGAGTTTTTTCCAATTTAAGTGACAATCGAAACAGGATTGTTTTATTTAAAATTTAGAGTTGCCACTTGGGATAATTTATGGTGTCCCAAGTCATCGGTTTAGAATCCCGAATCGAGGAAGTTGACTCTTATTTATGGTCTGTGAACACAAAAATTCGGGTAAGGAATTCTGTTAACCCGAGAGAAGGTGTTAGGCATTTCCGGGTTCCGTGATTTTAGCACGGTCGCTTTGATCATAATTGGCTTAATCAAATTGTCTAATTACTAAATTTAGAGCCTATGTGCATTTGGCTTTTTTAATTAAGAAATTATCTTGATATAGGTCACGTGTACGTGTACCCATTTGGTTTGGCGCGTTAAGAATCATGTCACGTGAACGTGTCCATAATTAATAACGCTTTATTGTTATTAAGAATGTTTGGTCGAAGTTGCACAAACGCATACCCCGATTTTATTTTTTAGAATCATAATTATGTCACGCGAACATGTACACAATCACGATGATATATTAAACGCACATAAAGCAAACTACGATGTTCATAAGATTAAATTACTTATCTACAGTTTAAGATTACATGTGAAAGTCTAAAATTATGGAAATCATTTGTTGGAATAACCACACATTTCGTTACTTAAGATAGTGGTGATTGTATTCTAAAGTCTCAATTAGCGTCTAAGCTATATTGCCCGGTGATACATTGATTGCTTGTCAATATTATCAAATGCAACTTCCCCAAATATTAATACATGACTGTTCAAATTTACAGAAATTACAAGATTGTTTCCCAACATTAATTCCTAATTACTCAAACTACATCACAACACAACCAAACAAATAAGGTCCTAAAAAGAACACTTAAACAATCAGGGAACTAAAATGAGAACGATGATTAAAAAAACTGATTAAAATATAATATGAGCCCATTCTAAAGTTAAGAGTTGCACTAACCAAACAAAAAATGTGGCCTAATTTGGAAAAGTTAACATCGAATACATCTAAAGACAACTAGAAAATTGGCAAAGGAATTTTGATAAACTGATTCTACTACTACATGATCAAGACAGAAGGTGATACTACTATGAATAGTAATGTCTCGTAATATGAGCAAAGAAAACAAAAATGAGAACATGCCAAATTAAAACTAATGAAACGAAGAAGAGTTGGGCAGGAGACGAGGCTTCATAGCAGATGATGGTCCTAAATACGTTACTGCTTCCAAGACGACGGGAAATAAAAAGAAAAACATGACTCCTTAAATAAATTGACTACTATGATATCTAGCTAAAGCATTCCAATAAGTAGATAAAAAGACCAAGCTCTATCTTGAACATAACCACAAACACTTAAAAATTATATAGTATGCTCATACTTTATTTCAACCACAAAGTTCACAAGAAAAGTAAAGAAAAGGAAAAGATATAAATCTGAAAATTAGAGCTTTGATTGACTGAAATTTCAAGCAAAATTACACGAGCAAGATGAACCAAATTCTATGGAGAAACTGGAAACGGACGGAACTCAAACGGACCAACCCCAAACAGCAACTCCAATCAATCAACTTCGATGTATTCGAGGTCGTTGTTCTTGTCTCTCAATCATTTTCTTTTTCAGAACTGCTGCCTGAATTTTCTGTCTAAATTTTCCCTCTCTTTCTCGCTATCTATGTGTGTGTGCGTTTATCTCTGTAGGTGTGTGTTGAATACTTTTTTTGTTTTTAATTTTTGAAAAGAAAGAAGATCTGAAGGGGGAGGCATGTTAGCAATCTTAAAGATTTGGCGATGGTGGTTGTTTTCTTGTGTATGAAAGAAAATTCAGAGGTAAAGGGGGTGGGGCGAGGAAGATGGATTTCAAGGGGGTGGGGTCCTATGTATTGCGGCGGATCAGTCTCCTATGTGTATATGTCTAGGCTGATTTTTAGGGATTCTAGGTTTTAGGTTATTAGGGTTAGCTTAGTGGGTATTGGGCGAGGAAAATAGTACCTTATTTACTAATTAATCCTACTTAAATAAAATAACTATTAAAATAAGACTAACCAATAAAATAAACCTCTTTTTTTTGTATTTTTCAAATATCATATTAAAATAAAAATAAGGTTTTTTAGTTTTACGAAAGGTATATAAACTAACAACAACTAAAAAGAAGAATTTTTTTTTGTAATTTTCATTTTTTTGATAAAACAAAGTAAAAGAGACAAAACTAGTTGAAATATCGATATTAAGCATAAACTAAATATTTTACGCTAAAATGTGTGAAATCTCGGGGAGGGTCAAAAATCACATGTCTACAGCTGCCCCTCTTTGACTGGAAACGCGAAGAGTTTTCAGACAAAGAATGACTAGACAGGTTTTTTGACCCGACCCTTATTTACGAAGACCAAAACCTAAGAGGAAGGAGAATGTGACCAAGCCCTGGTATCTGAGCTGCCTACATATCCTTGGCTATAAAGGAATCAGGCCACGTGTAGTTCAGAATTAGAAACAGTGATGGAGTACCGAGGTGGAGAGACGATTGAGGTGTCGTCGAGGTTCCGGTCCGCGGTTCCTGTTATTACATCAAAAATCAAAATGAAAAAGACTAACTAAGCCTGTCAACTATGAGTTACAAGATTCCTATCTATAAGTCTTCTGAAGCTTGATCTTGAGTCTTGAATGGTTCTTCATGCAGACTTTAGATTTGAACCTTGACGCTTGCTAGCTGCAAGTGCTAGTTCATTCTTCTTCGGATCAAGACCGGACATGCAATGCTCGTGATTTCATCCATGTCTTGAGCAGTTCACATTTTTCTCTACTTCTGCATTTTGGATTCACTTCTTTTCCTTTTATTTTATGGATTATGACTAACTTCTGTTGATCATCTCAGACTATTGACTCGCATTCTTGCCACGAGCTTCTTCTGTTGCTGACTTGAATTGCATTCTGAAGTGAATTCCCTTGTTTTCCAGGCGGGTGTCTGATTTCCAAAACTTGAACTGTCTTCCTTCGAAACTTGAATCGTTTTTTCCTTGAAACTCGAACTGTTTCCTTGTTCTCCAAGTGGGCACCTGATTGCTGAACTTGAACTGTCTTCCTTCGAAACTGCTTTTCCTTGAAACATGAACTGTCTTCCCTTATTCTTCAGGTGGGCGCCTGATTGCTGAAACTTTTTGTGTTCCCTTGGAACTGCTTTCCCTTGAAACTTGAATTGTCTTCCCTTGAAACTTGAACTGTCTTCCCTTGTTCTCCAGGTGGGCTCCTGATTGCTGAACTTGAACTGTCTTCCTTCGAAACTGCTTTTCCTTGAAACTTGAACTGTCTTCCCTTGAAACTTGAACTGTCTTCCCTTGTTCTCCAGGTGGGCGCCTGATTGCTTTTCTATGTTCCCTCGGAACTGCTTTCCCTTGAAACTTGAATTGTCTTCCCTTGAAATTTGAACTATCTTCCCTTGTTCTCCAGGTGGGCGCCTGATTGCTGAAACTTTCTGTGTTCCCTTGTTTTCCATGTGGGTGCCTGCAATCAAAACAAACAACGCAAACGAATTATTTTGCCCCAGTTTGCACTAGGAAGATTTGTGAGTAGTTAGCAATATTGTAAACCACTTACACTATTGATGCAATGATGAGAGTAAACTAAATACTAGACTAGGATGTGCGTCTCCTATTATTAAAACCAAAAAACTTTGACTAGCAAATGCGTCTGCTAAAAATAAAACCTGAAAGACCTAGATCAGGAAGTGCGTCTCCTACGGGTGAAACTAGAATGAACCAAATAGGAAGTGCGTCTCCTTAAACAAACATATAACCTGAAAACCCAGACTAGGAAGTGCGTCTCCTATGGGTGAAACTTCAATGACTCAAACTAGGAAGTGCGTCTCCTACGAATGCACTCTCAATTTAGGAAGTGCGTCTCCTACAGGTGTATCCTAAAAGACCCAGACTAGGAAGTGCTTCTCCTAGGGGTGAAACTTCAATAACTCAAACTAGGAAGTGTGTCTCCTATGGGTGAAACTTCATTGACTCAAACTAGGAAGTACGTCTCCTATGGGTAAAATCTCAATGTAAGAAGTGTGTCTCCTAAAATAAAAATATAACATAAAATACCCAGACTAGGAAGTGTGTCTCCTAGGGGTGAAACTTTAATGACTCAAGTTAGGAAGTGTGTCTCCTATGAATGAATTTAAATGAACCGGACTAGGAAGTGCATCTCCTAGGGAAAAATCTCAATTTTAGGAAGTGCATCTCCTGAAAGTGTATCCTGAAAGACCCAGACTAGTAAGTGCATCTCCCAAGGGTGAAACATCAATGACTTAAACTAGGAAGTGTGTCCCCTAGAAATGAATTTAAATGACCAAAGCTAGGAAGTGCGTCTCCTAAAAAGTATAATCTGAAATATCCCTACTAGGAAGTGTTTCTCCTAACGGGTAAAATTTCAATGACTCCAACTAGGACGTGCGTCTCCTAGGGGTGAATTTAAATGACCAAGATTAGGAAGTGCATCTCTTAGGGGTGAAAAGTTCAGCGAATAAAACTCATATGATCCAAACTAGGAAGTGCATCTCCTAAGGGTAAAATCTCAGTTTAGGAAGTGTGTCTCCTACAACAAAATATAACTTGAAAACCCAAACTAGGAAGTGTTTCTCCTGGGGGTGATATGTGATCTTCTCAATAGCCTTTGCATAATTAGAATTGGGGCATTACACCTGAAAATTTCAAGCTTCCAAGCTTTGATATGAACCTAACTTCTGTCCCTTTTTCAGACAAAGAAAACTTGTGAGTTTAAACATGATGGTTGGTTTGTGGCCTTGACTTTGCAACGATTGCTTCTTCACTTGCCATGATAACTTTTATTTCAACTTGAAAGACATTGCTTGTTCATTGACTAAACATTTTCTCTGTCACCCTTATCACAAAAAATACCTCTGATCCGTTCAAACCCAATACTCTTTATCTGTTGCATTGTGCTCATGAATTGCCATTTACCGAACTTTTGCATTTCTCATGAATCCCAAAGCACGCCGATTGTTATCCATTCAGTGCGTATACTACTCTTTCTTGACTTATGTCGCTTTGATGTGCTAACCAAGCTCCATTTTGTGCAATTGGAAAGTTGTTAGCAGATTTTGAAGTCATTTCTCACTTGTTTTGACCAAACAGACTCAAGAAGAGGAAGTAAACAAGACAAAAGGAACAAAGTAAGGGACAATGGAAAGAGATGATACCTAACAAGAAAATCGCAAAGTAGAAACTTATCATATGTGGATACCAACTCTAACGACAATGACATGCACTTTTGGATTAAGTGGCCTAATCTGTCAAGCAAGTCTAATGTTCAACTCTTGTTGTACATCTTCGCCATGAAACTGGGCTTCAATGCTCCGATTATCCTATCTGATTCACGGTCCTTATTTGACTTGTAGTGCCCAAAGGCTTTTCACCATCAAGCCTCTCTCATTTTGCTCTTTCTCTCAACTTACCGTCACCTTATGGTGCCTGTAAAGGTTTTCACCGATAAGGCACTCTCATTTTTCGTTTTCTTTGTGTAGAACGGAGTGTTGCCCTTGATGAGAATCATACCTCTATCTTGCTCGACTTGGCACTCTCCAATATTGATCGGAATGTCTTTCTTTGGATCCTAATATGGGCTTTTGGATAGGGTTAGAAAGAAAGGATATCATAAAGGTTCAAAACAACTTGAATGGGTTCAAGATTACAACTTTTGGAATCAAATCTTTTCAGAACCACAACTTCTGCCCCAGTTTCTTTTCCTGGGGGCTTTTGAATTTTTATATGATGTGACCGAACCGTGAGGCTACCTATGTGTCCTTAAAAGGAATCAGGTCGAACGTAGTTCATGTCATAGGAATTGCTTTGTTTTTGTATTTTCCTCTCTTTTTTTCTTTTCTTTTCTTTACTCTTTTTCCATTTTTTTTTCTCTTTTTTTTCTTTTCTCTCCTTTTTTTTCTGTATCATATTTCTAAACTATGCTTCTGATTCCAAAAAAGGGATATGAAAGAAAATAAATAAGGCTCAAAGGGGTAACAAAAGATAAAATGTTTAGATAGTAGAATAAAATGCATTTGTCATTCCAATCTCCAAAGCATGCCAAATACAAACAACACAATTAAACAAACTAAAGAAATCATACATAATATCTTTTGACTGAATCAGAATTGATAACTATATCCACACATTTGCCTTCTATATCGGTTAACTACAAAGCACTATTGGACAACACTCTCATTACCATGAATGACCCCTGCCAATTTGGGGCAAACTTGCCTTTAGCTTCAACCTGATGTGGCAGGATGTGTTTTCATAGAGTTTCTTTATGTTCTATCTGCCCCAGTTTCACACAATTCGGGCTTGAAGTGATCTCAAAATACCCTTACTTATTTCCCTCAAATGTCCCTATCATCTTCAAAATTGTTTTATTGCTTCATGACTAAACTAATTTTTAAGACCAGACTGAGAATTATGCGTGCATGTCATGTCACTAGAGTCAGCAGGAAAAGAACTATAAAAGGGAAAGAGAACTAAACAAACACTTACTAGAAATAACAGAAAATAGAAAATTGCATTAGACAAATGGTGAAAGGGTTTGAACAACAAAATAAGTAAAATAAGCTGGGGTTACAACCCTGGAATAAAACCAGACAACACTAAACGAGCTACTACGACTAAACAAACTAGGCAAAATAAAAGGATAGAAGGGTTTGAGTCACAAAACAATATCCCGGATTACAACCCTGAAAATAACCCGGACAACAGAAATGACAACAAAATAAACCACCAAGACTCCTCCCCAACTAGCCAAGAGATGGAGCGTCTTTCCAATTACCAAGAATGACATCTTAGCCACTGAGTTCCGCATTAAAATTACTAGGACCTTCCCAAGTCTCTAGCACATTGACCTTAGCAAATTGCTTTGGGTCCCTTTTGCCAGCTCGTTCTTAAGATCAACTTTTGGCCTTCCAAAGAACTCAGAAGAGTTTTCATATTCATTTTCAACACAAATCATTCCCATGTTATGCGTCTCATTATGAACAAGCAATGGACTTTGGCTAGTATCTGCTACATCTGGATATTGCACGATAATGTCACCTACATCAATAAGCTTATGAACTGCTCTTTTCAGATGCCAACACTTTTCTGTGCTGTGACCCGGGGCATTAGAGCAATATGCGCACCTTTGAGAATAATCAAAATTCTTTGGAAGAGGGTTCGGTATTTTTATCTAAATCGACTTCAACATGTCCAATTGCCTCAACTTTTGGAACAAACTGGCATATGATTCTCCAATAGGAGTGAACGTCTTTTTTTCCTGTTGTCTTTTCATTTTGTACTCTGGCCTCGGTTGGAACCTCCTACGGGTAGGTGGTTGACATGTTTGAGGAGGCGAGTACGATATTTGTGGAGGTGGTGCAAGCCATTGTGGGTCTCGTGGGTGTGGAGCATATGGCGGTACATTGTGGATAGAGTACTGGAAAGGTGAGGCATGACCTTGGTGATTTTGTGGAGGAAAGTAGTACCAGGAAGGATTATCTGGAGTACGAGGATATTCATGGGGTCGGTATTGAGGCTAAAACCGTTTAGCAGGAATAGCCATTGGATCCTGTCGTTGGCGGGACTCAGCAACATCTTTTCTATCAATCGGAGAACTGACTCGAGCAACTTGTTTGTTCTATCTGAACCAAAACTCCCTAAAACCTTCCTTCGATTTCTTTTCCATCTGAGATAGGGAGGAGCGATCTGGGATAATGTCTTCATTGTACTGAAAGTGTCGAACAAAATCTTGAGTCATGTCATCCCATGCATGCCACTTATTGACATCTTGACAATTCCAAAGCTGCCCCAGTCAAGCTCCCACTGAAATACGCCATCAACAAATCATCTTTCCCTCCAACACTTCTCATTTCACTGCAGTAACCTCTCAGATGGGCTACTGGATCTCCATGTCCATCATATAAATTAAGCTTTGGCATTTTAGACCTTTTCAGCTTTCTGGATAGCTCATCTTTCTCCACTGTCTTAGTAGGCTTTGCAGTCTCACCTGGAGGCTCAAAATGAGGAGCATAAGAGTATGGACCTGAGGCCTTGAAAATTGGTTCTGGAGCATAGTGTTGGACATTGGGGACTTTGAACACAGTCTCGCTAGAGGATCGAGGAAGAGTAGCTGGAGGAGGAGCTACAAGAGCATGAACGTCCAAAGGAGCGGGATATGAGGTGGTTTTGGTGGGTAGAGTGTGAAAAGATTGTGGGGAGATATCAACAATAGTGGGAATCTGGATTTGTGATAGTGGTGGGATAGTTGAAGGGTTTTCAGTGTAGTTAGTGGGGAATGAAGGTGGAGGATGCCCCCTGATCCAGGCTTGGTATATTTCGGCCATCTGTCCTTTCAACCTTAAGACCTATTCTTTCAACTCAGATTCTAATTCAACAATTCCCTTAGACGGATCAATAACCCATGTGTCCAAGTCTTTGCTAGCCATGACTACCTTGCTCTTTGACCTTGTGTTGTATGCAAGAGTTACCAGTTTAAGAACCACAAACCAACCACCCTTCTGCTATAATGAGGATAACAAAGAGGAACAGAATGAATTCATCATGTTAGCGTTAGGGCATTTAACAGCTAAAAATACCACACTACGTGCAATGCACCTAGCAACAATTAACGGTTCAAGAATGACTTTGAGGATCACAAGGTCACTTGGCATCATCCCAATTTAGTTCATTTCAATCTTCTCTTTTCTTTCTTTTCTACCACTTATTGGCTTGTTCATTTTCCTCCTTTTTCCTCCTAATTATCACTCTTTTCTTTCCCCTCATTCCTCATATTCCATAATTTCATCTCTTTTTTTCTTTTTCTTTTTTTTCTCTCTTTTTTTTCTTTTAATAATAAAAAATAATTCGATCGAACCCTATGTAGGTTGTCTACGTATCATGACGCCGCATGAATCAGATCTTTGCGTAGTTCGGGAAGATCGGGAATAAAGAAAATAAACTAACGTTCTCTTCTTTTTTTCTTTTTCTTTTTACCTTAATGACTACTCTGACGAGAAACGAGAAATAAAAGAAACAAATCTCTTCTTTTTTTTTTGAGTTTTCTAGACTTAATGTTCTATAACCTATTCTAAACTCAAGCTTAACAGATTTTTTTTCTTTTTCTCTTTTTGAAACAAATACTCTATTAAGGAAAAATCCTAGAAGAGAAAAATATTTTTTGACTTTTTTTAGGAAGGAAATCTAAAAAATAAACCAACGAAATATATTTCGACTTTTCGTTTGATATCCTGAAAGAAAGATTTCGAACTAAGAAATGAAAAAGATAAAAAAATATTTTTGGATTTTAGTTTTGATTACCTAAGGGAGAAACTCTAAAGATAAACCAAAGATAAAGTATTTTTTTTCTTCTATGTACAATGTCCCGAAGTTATAGTTTAAAAAAAGAATTTTTTTTTCTATTTATTTTTCATTAATTTCCCAAAGAAGAACCTCAAAAGAAAATCTTTTTTGGATTTTTAGAATTAATATCTTAAAGAAAACTTTTAAAGAGGTACTAAAAGAAAATTCTCTTTTTTTTTTTTGAATTTTTAGTCCTAATATATTAAAGGAAATATAAAAATAATTTTTATTTTAAGTTCTGGATATTAATTGCCTAAAGGAAAAACCACCTCAAATGAATTTTTTTTTAATTCTTAGAATTAGTATTCTAAAGAAAACTTCTAACATAAATATAAAAACGCATTTTTTTTTATTTTTGACTTGTAACACATTTCCAAATACAAAATAAGAAATACAATAACAAAAGACTCGGCAAACTTAACTAGACTATGACAAACTCTAACATCACCTAAAGGACTCGACATTACTGTACAAAACTAGAAGGTAAAAGATGACATAAAAAAGAACAACAGACTAAAAATATAAAGAAAATCTCCTCAAGCAAACTCCTGAATGAGCGATCTTGACTAGATGGTCCTAAGGCATCTGTCATGCCCAAACTCCGGTAAGTAGATCCACGCCTGTATCAGAAAATTAAGACCAAATAAAGTTAAAGACCGAGAAAGCTATGTGAGAAAATAACCCTTCCTGTTGGACACATGCAAGACATGATTGTGACTATTTTTCTAAAATTAACCTATATGGCTAAAAGTAGCTAAAAATGCAAAATTAGGCTAAGACCCCGCGAAGCCAAAGACCTAAACTCGCTAGAAAGACCGGACCCTATGCGGGTTGCCTACATATTTCGCCCCGAGAGACAAGAATCAGGTTCGCGTAGTTCGGGCAGATTGGATACGAGCGAGAATAAAAAAAATAACTAATTTAGAGAAAATATATTTTTTTGTGTTTCCTTTTTTGAAAAATGATAAAACATGTAAACTCTTTTTGGATTTTCTTTTCCCTTTTTTATTTTTTGATTTTCGGAAAATGATGAAAAAGTGCAAAATCTTTTTTGATTTTTTTTCCTTAACAAAAATGTGACAGAAAACATAATCGGGCCCTACTTGCTTTATTTTTCACACTTCACCCTCTCGGTTTTTTTCTTTTTTTCTTTTTCATTCTTCCTCAACTATCATTGATCCGCCAGATGATCCTTTTACCCTTGAAGATTGCAACATGTAGCATGTAGGATGCATCAAGATGGTCTGTTATTTTGGGTACACCTGTCCTAGACGGACCCAACCCCTATATTGAGTCCCCAAAGTCAAATGCACATGATGCAAACAAACGTTCCTACTAGGGATCCGACATGAGGTTATGTTATTCTAAGTTTAAACCCAGGGTTGTGTTCTTGACCTGGCTTATCCGAGCGGACAACTCGAGCCGAAGAGGGGGCAACGTACCGGGAGCACGAAAGTCTACCCGGCCTTGTTGCTGGCCCAGCCTCGTTCTATTTGGTATAACTTCTACAAAAAAAGTGGGCCACGTGAACGTGTACACCATTTTCAGAAGACTAAGAGGGGTGGGTAAGAAGATAGTTATATACAATTCAAATAATATTAAAGCGGTAAACAGACAACAGTTAGCACAAAAGATTCACAGAATACAATAATATTAACAATAAATGAAGCCAAGCAAAAATCATATTAACAAACTCAAATTCTTAAACCCTGAACTAGAAGTTCTGGGTTCTTATCCCCAGCAGAGTCGCCAGAGCTGTCACACCTCTTTTTTCACTACCTTCGGAAGGGGATATAAGAGAGTTTTTTTCCAATTTAAGTGACAATCGAAACGGGATTACTTTATTTAAAATTTAGAATCGCCACTTGGGATAATTTATGGTGTCCCAAGTCACCGGTTTAGAATCCCGAATCGAGGAAGTTGACTCTTATTTATGGTCTGCAAACACAGAAATCCGGGTAAGAAATTCTGTTAATCCGGGATAAGGTGTTAGGCATTCCCGGGTTCCGTAGTTTTAGCACGATCGCTTTGATCATACTTGGCTTAATCAAATTATCTAATCACTCAATTTAGAGGCTCTGTGCATTTGCCTTTTTTAATTAAGAAATTATCTTGAAAATAGGGCAGACGTACATGCACCCATTTGGTTTGGCGCGTCAAGAATCATGTTACGCGAACGTATCCACAATTAATAACGCTTTATTATTATTAAGAGTGTTTGGTCGAAGTTGCGCGAACGCATACCCCGATTTTATTTTTAAGAATCATAATTATGTCACGCGAACGTATACACAATCACGATAATATATTAAACGCGCCTAAAGCAAACTACGATGTTCATAAAATTCAATTACATATCTACAGTTTAAGATTACATGTGAAGGTCCAAAATTATGGAAATCATTTGTTGGAATAACCACACATTTCGTTACTTAAGATAGTGATGATTGTATTCTCAAATCTCAATTAGCGTTTAAGCTATATTGCCCCGTGATACATTGATTGCTTGTCAACATCATCAAATGCAACTTCCCCAAATATTAATACATGACTATTCAAATTTACAGAAATTACAAGACTGTTTCCAAACATTAATTCGTGATTACTCAAACTACATCGTAACACAATCAAACAAATAAGGTCCTAAAAAGAATACTTAAACAATCAGGGAACTAAAATGAGAACGATGATTAAAAAAACTGATTAAAATATAATATGAGCCCATTTTAAAGTTAAGAGTTACATTGACCAAACAAGAAATGTGGCATAATTCGGAGAAGTTAACATCGAATACATCTAAAGACAACTAGAAAATTCGCAAAGGAATTTTGATAAACTGATTCTACTACTACATGATCAAGACAGAAGGTGATACTACTACGAATAGTAATGTCTCGTAATATGAGTAAAGAAAACAAAAATGAGAACATGCCAAATTAAAACTAATGAAACGAAGAAGAGTTGGGCAGGAGACGAGGCTTCATAGCAGATGATAGTCCTAAATACGCTACTGCTTCCAAGACGACGAGAAATAAAGAGAAAAACAAGACTCCTTAAATAAATTGACTACTATGATATCTAGCTAAAGCACTCCAATTAGTAGATAAAAAAACAAGCTCTATCTTGAACATAACCACAAACACTTTAAAATTATATAGTAGGCTCATATTTTATTTCAACCACAAAGTTCATAAGAAAAGTAAAGAAAAGGAAAAGATATGAACCTGAAAATTAGAGCTTTGATTGACTGAAATTTTAAGCAAAATTATACGAGCAAGATGAACCAAATTGTATGGTGAAACTGGAAATGGACGGAACTCGAACAGACCAACCCCGAACAGCAACTCCAATCAATCAACTTCGATACATTCAAGGCCGTTGTTCTTGTCTCTCAATCGTTTTCTTTTTCAGAACTGCTGCCTGAATTTTCTGTCCAAATTTTCCCTCTCTTTCTCGCTATCTATGTGTGTGTGCGTTTATCTCTGTAGGTATGTGTTGAATACTTTTTTTGTTTTTAATTTTTGAAAAGAAATAAGATCTGAAGGGGGAGGCCTGTTAGCAATCTTAAAGATTTGGTGATGGTGGTTGTTTTCTTGTGTATGAAAGAAAATCCAGAGGTAAAGGGGGTGGGGCGAGGAAGATACATTTCAAGGGGGTGGGTCCTGTGTATTGCGGCGTATCAGTCTCTTATGTGTATAAATCTAGGCTGATTTTTATTAGGGATTCTAGGTTTTAGGTTATTAGGGTTAGCTTAGTGGGTATTGGGCTTGGGTTGTTATGGGCTAGGTCCAAAAATTAGGCCTAAAAATGGGTCGTTAAGCCCAAATTTTTATTCTTTCTCCGTGAACAAGACAAAAATACCACCTTATTTACTAATTAATCCTACTTAAATAAAATAACTATTAAAATAAGACTAACCGTTAAAACAAACCTATTTTTTTGTATTTTATAAATATCATATTAAAATAAAAATAATGTACTATTTTTGTATTTTTTTTAGTTTTACGAAAGGAATATAAACTAACAGCAACTAAAAAGAAGAAATATTTTTTGTAATTTTTATTTTTTTTGATAAAACAAAATAAAAGAGCCAAAACTAATTGAAATATCGATGTTAGGCCTAAACTAAATATTTTACGCTAAAATGGGTGAAATCTTGGGGAGGGTCAAAAATCACATGTCTACAGGTATGAGTTTACCGCAGGACAAGAGAGAGCTACAAAGAATCCGGAGCAATAGGAAATCACTCGGAAAATGAGAATCATGGAACAAAGCCTCAAGAATATACAAGGTTTAAGTGGCCAGAAGAGCGTATCCTACGTTGATTTATGTATGTTCCTGCATGTTCATCTGCCCATTGGTTTTAAGACTCCCAAGTTTGAAAAGTATGACGGATACGGGGACCCTATAGCCCACCTCAAGAGGTATTGCAATCAATTAAGAGGGCCATGCGGAAGAGAAGAACTCCTAATATATTATTTCGGAGAGAGTCTAGTCGGCATTGCATCCGAGTGGTATATGGATCAAGACATATCTCTCTGGCACATATGGGATGATTTGGCTCGAGATTTCGTCAGGCAATTCTAGTACAACATTGACATAGCTCCAGACAGAAATTCTCTACCTAATCTCAAAAAGAAGTGTTCGGAGAGCTTCCGAGAATATGTTGTCAAATGGCATGAACAAGCTGCCAGGGTGAAACCCTCAATGGATAAGACCGAGATGGTAAGTATCTTCCTGCAATCCCAAGAGGATGATTACTTCTAGAACATAATGTCCACTATGGGAAAGCCGTTTGTTGAGGCTATCAAATTGGGTAAATGGTCGAGAATGGTCTAAAAACGGGGCGCATATTGAGCCAATCTGCCATAAGAGTTACGTCCCAAGCAATCCAGAGCGGGTCACGGGGGTATAGCAAATCGAAAAAAGAAAGAAGAAGTAGCCATGGTGGCTTCAGGTCCGAGATACCCCCGTCCACCCCGAGGTTACTTCCCTCCAAACACCCTGCAACATTATTACCCTCACCAGGATGTGGCTTATGCCATGTTCCTTAGCCTTATGCGGTGATGAATGCCCAGCCATACGCTCGGCCAAAACAACAGTTTAACCAAAATCGAGCTTCACCTTTTAGAAATAACCCTCCTCACCAAGCTCCAGATAATCCTCGTCCCCCACAAAATAATTTTCCCTACAATGCCCGTGCCCGTGAGCCGCCCAGAAGAACCAATTTCACGCCCATTGGTGAATCATATTCTAGCCTTTTCCCTAAGCTAGTCCAAATAAGTTTGTTGCAACCCGTACCTCCGAACAGGCAAAACCCAGAGTCACCCTCCTACCAACCCGGTATGATGTGCTTATCATTTTGGGGCAGAAAGGCACGACACCGAAGGTTGTTGGACTCTCGAAAGGGCAGTTAAAAACCTAATAGAGCAAAATAAGGTAGTGCTGAGAGATAAAGAGGCCCCCAATGTGACCAATAACCCATTGTTGGCTCACAATAATGGGCCAGTTATTGGGATGATTTGTGAAGATAAAGAGTTTGACCCAGCTCTGAAAGCTATCATTGCTATCGCCGATGTTGAAAAGAAGCCAAGGGCGGTTGCAAAGCAAGAAAAGGGGGAAAAGAAGCTCCACTCCTCCAAGTGTAGAAAAAACTGTGGAAGCCAAGAAGAGGCAGTACCTCTTAAAGATGCCATCCTTTATATTCCCTAGGCCCCCAAGAATGAACAGTTTGTGTTGAGTCCCCCCAAAAGGTTCGAGCTAAACATGATGTACGTACCAAAAGGGACTTATGTGGCGCGAGGTCCGATAATTTCACCAAGGCTGAATAAGCCCGTGGTTATCAGCGCGCACAACAAAAGCCCATAAAGGATCCCACTGCCATCCCCTGGAACTACAACAAAGTGGTAGTGACGTACAAGGGAAAAGAAATCATGGGGGAAGGGAATGAAACAAACCCGTCTGGGAAGTACCTCAATCTAGAAGAAGTGAACAATGACAAACAGAGCGCTTTCTGCTTGAAAAGCCAGTCAGTGCCGAGAAAGCAGAAGAATTCTTCCGAAAAATGAAAACTGTGGACTACGAGGTAATTGACCAACTTCGAAAGTCTCCCTCTTAGGTTTCGCTCTTGTCTCTACTGACAAGCTCGAATGGGCATCAGAAAAGTGTTGATAAAGACCCTCAATGAAGCATATGTTCCGATTGAAACCATTATTGAACAACTGGAAAGGATGGCAGCATGATTCTTCGAAATCAGCCGGATTTCATTTAGCAAGAATGACTCGCCCCCGAAAAAGGCTGCCCACAACAAGGCTCTTCATTTGACAGTTAAGTGTGAGGGGTACTACGTGAAAAGAGTCATGCTTGATGGAAGATCTGGGGTTGACATCTACCCTCTCTCGACTTTGCAAAGAATGAAATTAGGACTGAGAGAATTCGGCTCAACAATGTTTGGGTGCGTGCATTTGACGGCATCAAGAGAGACATAATAGGGGAGATTGATTTGATTTTAACTATTGGTCCTATGGATTTTGAAGTGACATTTCAGGTTTTGGACATGGACACCTCCCACAACATTCTCCTAGGAAGGCCTTGGATTCATGCAGCAGGAGCCGTACCTTCTACTCTACACCAAATGGTTAAGTTTGAACACGAAGATCAGGAAATTGTGATTCATGGAGAAGATAAGCAATCAATTTACAGGGACCCGTCAGTCCCATGTCTAGAGGCTAAAGAAGGTAGCGAGCACATAGTCTACCAAGCTTTTGAGATTGTGGTCGCGGACCAATGTGAGGAAGAAACCCCGTGTCCCCAACTCTTTTTTTCCAATGCATCAATCATGGTTACCGGTGAGATGATCAAGCACGGTTATAAGCCTAGGAAGGGGCTCAGGGTATCTTTATAAGGTATCACGGAACCTATCACTTTAGCTGCTAGTGAAAAAAATTTCGGTGTGGGTTTCCAGGCCATAGAAGCTGATGTGATATGGGCAAATGAACGAAACAACAATGGTTGGGTGTTGCCTCAGCCGGTCCCATATCTCTCCAAAACATTCACCAAGCCAAGATACATAGAGGAAGAAGATGAGGCCTTCACGACCGAGGAAATTGAGGACATATGTGGAGCTATGAGGCAAAATGTTGTATGAAGCTCACATGGTCCAGCCGAGAGAAGGCTCGAGCACTGCTGAGGTGTAATATATGGGGACCGATGCCAAACTGCAAAACTGGAAGGCTACTCGGTTCCCAGTCAGGCGGGAATCCCGGTAGTCTAGTCTTGCCACCTTTTCTGCATTCCGAGTTATTTCAGGGTGTAACTCGGATGTTTCTTTTAGTTTATTGTCTTTAAAATTCCAATGTAAACCCTTCTATCTTCAAATTCAATGAAATGAAATCAATATTTCAACATTTATGAATCTCTTTCTTTATTCTTTCTGATTTTTGTTACTTTTCTTATTTCTTGTTTCAGTTCTAATAACGCGAACTTCATGCCCAGATCCTAACACACTGTCTAATTGTGAAATAATGAATCAAGAACCAGAATACGACGAAGATAAGGCTTTTAGGGAAATAAACCGAGAATTGGAACAATTTGAGAATAAGCCTAAGCCAAACTTAAATGAAACTGAGCCAGTTAATTTGGGAAGTTCAGAAGAGGTCCAGGAAACCAAGATAAGCATTAACGCTGATGAAAGAACTAGGGATGCATTGATTCAACTTTTGTTCGAATTCAAAGACGTGCTTGCCTGGTCCTATGATGATATGCCAGGGCTGAGTGTTGACTTAGTGGTACATAAATTGCCAACTTACCCCGGTTATCCCCCTATCCAACAAAAGCAGAGAAAGTTTAAAACGGACATCAGTGACAAGATTAAAGAAGAAATCACTAAACAGTTGAAAGCGGGTGTGATCCGAGTGGTCCAATACACCACATGGTTGGCTAATGTGGTCCCAGTTCCAAAGAAAGATGAGAAAACCCGAGTGTGTGTTGATTATCTGGATCTGAACAAAGCAAGTCCCAAGGATAACTTCCTGCTACCAAACATCCACATCATTGTTGACAACTGTGCAAAATATGAGACACAGTATTTTGTAGATTGTTATGTTGGGTATTATCAGGTCTTGATGGATGAAGACGATGCAGAAAAGACGGCTTTCACCACCCCTTGGGTACTTACTACTATAGGGTCATGCCTTTTGGTTTGAAAAATACCGGGGCAACTTACACAAGAGTTATGACCGCCATATTTCATGACATGATGCACCACGAAATTGAGGTGTATGTGGACGATGTGATCATTAAATCAAGAACGCATGACGACCATGTTCGGGATCGAAGAAAGTTCTTTGAGCGTCTGCGTAAGTATGACTTGAAGTTAAATCCAGCTAAATGTGCATTTGGAGTTCTGTCTGGGAAACTTTTGGGATTTATAGTCAGTCGAAGGGGCATCGAGCTTGATCCAACAAAGATAAAGTCTATTCGGGATTTACCTCCTCCAAGAAAGAGGTTATGAGCTTGTTGGGAAGGTTGAATTACATCAGTCGGTTCATTGCAATTAGATGGACAGATGAGTGTCAGGAAGCTTTTGACAAAGTCAAAGAATATTTGTCGAATCCGCCAGTCTTGGTCTCACCCGAACCTGGAAGGCATTTGTTTTTGTATTTGACAGTCTTGGAGAATTCCTTTGGATGTATTCTCAGGCAACATGATGTGACCAGGAAGAAAGAACAGGCAATATACTCTTTGAGCAAGAAGTTCACTAGTTATGAAGCCAAATACACTTTGTTGGAAAGGACTTGTTGCGCCTTAACTTGGGTCGCTCAGAAGCTTAGGCATTACTTGTTGGCCTACACCACCTACCTCATAACTAGGTTGGATCCTTTAAAGTACATATGCCAGAAGTCGATGCATATAGGGAGGTTAGCGAAATGGAAAATCCTGCTCACCGAATTTGACATAGTCTATGTCACCCGCACGACGATGAAAGCTTAATCTTTTGCGGATAACCTAGTTGAAAATCCTGTTGATGATGAATATCAGCCTTTGAGTACTTACTTTCTGGATGAGGAAGTAAATTCAGTCGAGATAATCTCAGAAAACACCAATGCTTGGAAAATGTTCTTCAATGGAGCAGTGAACGCAAAAGGTGTCGGGATTGGGGCAAATTTTAATCTCATCCACTGGTCAGCACTATCCGGCCATGGCTCAACTTTGGTTTTTCTGCACAAACAACACTACCGAGTATGAAGCCTGCATTATGGGCATGAACATGGCAATCGACCAAGATGTGGAAGAATTGTTAATCATGGGGGATTCAGACTTAATTATCCGACAAGCTCAGGGAGAATGGAAAACTCGGGATGTCAAGCTCATTCCATACAGGCAACATGTGGAAGATCTTAGCAAGCGGTTCAAGTTCGTTGAATTCAGGTACATTCCTCGATTTCACAATGAGTTAGCTGATGCACTAGCTACTTTACCTCGATGTTTCCCTACCCAGGAAATGTCCACATTGACCCACTGGAGATCCAAATGCGAGAAAGACATGGTTATTGCAGCGCAGTTGAAATAGAGCCTGATGTTCAGCCATGGTATCATGATATCAAGAGATTCTTGAAAATAAAAGAATATCTCGAGCAAGCTAGTGGAGACCGAAAGAGAACAATTAGAAGGCTTGTCGGTGGCTTCTTCTTGAGCGGAGAAGTTTTTACAAAAGGACTCCAAACCTGAACCTTTTAAGATGTGTAAATGCCCAAGAGGCCAGAAGAATCATGAATGAAGTGCACGCAGGAGTGTGCGGCCCCATATAAATGGATACGTCCTTACAAAGAAAATCCTTCGAGCAGGCTATTACTGGATGACTATGGAAAAGGATTGCTTTAGTCTCATCCGAAAGTGTCATCAGTGTTAGGTACACAGTGACATGATTCATGCACCGCCTTCAGAATTACATCTTATGTCAGCACCATGGTCGTTCGTTGCTTGGGGTATGGATGTCATTGGGCCAATCGAGCCAAAAGCTTCAAATGGGCACAGATTCATATTGGTTGCCATTGACTACTTCACAAAATGGGTTGAAACAGCCACTCTCAAAGCCGTCACTAAGAAAGTAGTGGTAGATTTCGTGTACTCTAACATCATTTGTCGTTTTGGTATTCCTACAACCATCATTACGGATAATGCTGCAAATTTGAATAGTCATTTGATGAGGGAAGTATGTGAACAATTTAAGATCACGCATCGGAACTCTACTCCTTATCAGCCCAAATCTAATGGTGCTATTGAAGCAGTAAACAAAAACATCAAGAAGATCCTTAGGAAAATGTTTCAAAATTCTAGACAATGGCACGAAAAGTTGTCGTTTGCATTGTTGGGATATCGCACAACTGTGCACACATCAGTTGGAGCAACACCATATCTATTGGTTTATGGCATTGAAGCCGTAATACCGACAGAAGTTGAAATTCCATCTCTTCGAATCATCGTTAAAGCTGAGATTGAAGATAGTGAGTGGGTCAACACCCGTTTAGAACAGTTGACTTTGATTGATGAAAAGCGGATGGCCGTAGTTTGCCACGGGCAGTTGTATTAACAAAGAATGGCCCGTGCCTACAAAAAGAAAGTACGGCCTAGGAACTTTGAAGTGGGGCAACTCATTTTGAGACGTATTCTCCCACGTCACAAGAAAGCAAAAGGAAAGTTCGCTCCAAATTGGAAAGGCCCATACATTATAAGAAAATTGTTATCGAAAAAGGCATTATACTTGGGAGACATTGAAGAAAATAACCCAGAAACAACTGTCAATGCGGACGCGGTCAAAAGGTATTACGTTTAACCCTTCTGCGGTACCGATATTATCTGATTGGGATGACAAAAGCTTTCATTCCCGCTACCCCCAACACTTCAACCTTTTGCTAACCCTTTGAGCTGGTTACCTTTCTTTGATTACCCTCTTTGGAACCCGAAAACGTCTGTAAAAAAAATCAAAAAACAAAGTTTTCCCTGAACTACGTTCGACTTGATTCCGAAAGGATACGTAGGTAGCCTCTCTCTGGGGTTCAGTCACACCAAAACAAAAATCCACATTTCCCCAAAGTTGAAACTGGGGCAGAATTTATAATGGTTCGGCGATAGTTCGGCTGAAAGGTTCCAAAGTTGTAATTCAATCCAATCTTTTACCCTAAACCTTGTTCAAAGTCCTTTTGATCAATTGGTAAAGATGTTCACAATGGAAAGATGTGGGAATCTAATACAATCAAATGAGGAAAATGAAATGAGAGAGTCTTATTGGTGAAAACCCACACAGTCACCGTAAGGCGATGATGAGCAGAGAAGTTGAAAATGAGAGTCTTGTTAGTGAAAACTCACAAAGAGCATTATAAGGCGATGGTGAGAAGAGAAATGAGAGAGTTCAGTTGGTGAAAACCTGCAAAAGGCACCATTGATCGAAAAGAAGGAATTCCTTACAACCATCGACAGTGATAGAGTCTTGGAAAGGCTTCTCGGTTTTGAGATAAGAGTTATGATGGGTTTATGAGAGATTGGATTGTTGCATAGATTGGGTATCCAGTCCAAGAGGCATGTCATGTCTACTGAAGTCTGCATGCACTCCAGATAAGCCATTCTTTCCTTCCCCCGAAAGGGACACTTCTCATTAAATTCATTATCATGTCCTTTGTTTACTTTTTTTTGAATCCCTTTCGGTTTAATCCTCCTCCAAAACTAATTTAAAGAAAAGATGGCAAGATTGATTTTGCAGGGTTCTGCTTAATAAAAGCCAAAATTCAAGGAAAAGCACCCAGCCTCAGCAGGTGCATCAGGTCGATCTCGACTGACCATGATGGCCGATGCTCCAGAATCAAAATTATTGAAAAGGAAAGAAATCCAAAGTCAAGCGCCCATAAAGGAAAAATAAGATGAAAAGGCCAAAACTCCACACAGGCTAACCACCATGTTGAAATTTTGGAAAGTCAAGATCCTTGGGTTTAAAAGAGACATCGATCTCCAGAAAGCCAGCGAGCAACATAGATTTACATCGAAAGAGTTGGGCCTAGATCAAGTGATAAAAACAATCAAGTTCAAAAAATCAACCACCATTTCAAACTGACAAATTGTTCTTTGATTTGAAAACAGGTGCAGTCCAAAACAGCCTTGCAAGAAGCAGGAACAATAAAAGCAAGGCACGCAGAAACCAAAACGGTTCTGCAGCAAAAGCTGACCCATAAAGGGAAGTCTTTTAAACCCTCCATTCACTCCCCTAAATAAAATGAAGAGTGAAGTAAAAAAAAAGAAAAAAAAAATCAAAATCATGGTAGTCTAGGGTCCCCAATCTCTAGCTGCGTTTTTCCCAACATATGGTCTCATTCCCTAGTCACTCCCAGCATAACCTGGTAGTCTTTTCCATTATAGAGTTCCACTCCCTAGTTGATTCCTGGCATAACCCGTGGACCTCTCGGCATAACCCGAGGACTTTTTTTCCTTTTCTGGCATAATCCGAAGACTTTCTCGACATAACCCGTGGACCTCCTCAGCATAACCCTTTACCGGCATAACCCGTGGACCTCACCGGCATAACCCGAGGGCCTTTTTCTTTTTCGGCATAACCCGAGGACCTTTTTTTTGTCCCCGGCATAACCCGAGGACCTTCTTCTTTTCCGGCATAACCTGATGACTTTCCCAGCATAACCCGTGGACCTCCCCGGCATAACTTGGGGACTTTTTTCTTTTCTGGCATAACCCGATGACTTTCCTGGCGTAACCCGTGGACCTCCCCGACATAACCCGAGGACCTTTTTTTCTTTTCGGGCATAACCCGATGACTTTTCCGGCATAACCCGTGGACCTTCCCGGCATAACCGGAGGACCTTTTTCTTTTTTCGACATAACATTATGATTTTCCCGGCATAACCCGTGCACCCCCCCCCCCCGGCATAACCTGAGGATCTTTTTCTTTTTTCGGCATAACCCGATGACTTTACCGGCATAACCCGTAGACCTCTCCGGCATAACCCGAGGACCCTTTTCTTTTTCCGGCATAACTTGATGACTTTTCCGGCATAACCCAATGACCTTTTCCTTTTTCCGGCATAACCCTATGACTTTTTCAGCATAACCCCTAGACCTCCTCGGCATAACCTGATGACATTTTTCCTTTCCGGCATAACCCAGTCATTTTTCCAACATAACCTGGTAATCTTCCCAACTTGGGGCCTCCGATCCCCATTTGATTACATTTTAGATATAAAGCCTCCACTCCCTAATCTTTTTCTTATGGATACACAATCCTGACTTTAATTGCTTTCAATAAATAAATAGTTTAGATTTTTGTTACAATAACTCATGAAATTTTCCTAGTGAAAACTAGAGCAAAAAATTTCGTTTGTTTGTTTGCTTTAGTGCCTGAATAGGTTTTCACCATAAGGTACAAGGTTTGAGATGACCAAAAGAAGAAGTCTCAACCAAAATAAAAGAAAAGAAAAAAAAGAAAAAAAGTTGAACTCGAAGTATAGAAGCGGAGAAAAGATGCGGACTGCCCAAAATATGATTGAAGTCAAAAGTTTTGTATGTCCCGCCTTAATCCGAAAAGCTGAAGAAGAATGAACCAGCGGTTGCAACTAACAAGCATCAAGATTCAGATCAGAGTCTGCAGGAAGAACCATCCAAGACTCAAGATCAAGCTTTAGAAGGTTTATAGATAGGAATTTTGTAACTCGTAGTTGATAGGCTTAGCTAGTTTAGCTTTTCATCTTTTATCTCGGTGCAATAAGGAGCTCAGCAAGCAGAAGCAACAACAACAGTGAAATCACAGTTTTCCGGTAGTCCCAGCTACCAAAACTTTCAGAACTACACTGACTTAATTCCTTTATAGCCAAGGATATGTAGGCAACATCCGAAGCCACGTTCGGTCAGATTTTTTCAAAATATGCTTCTCATGGAGTTTCAAACGGGCAAAAATCGTTCGTAATTTCTCATTTTATCTTTGCTCGAAAATCCTTCGTGTTTCCAAGCAAATAGAGACAGCTGTGAGCATGTAATTTTTGCCCTATATAAATCCAAGAAAATAGATTTTTTCCAATTATTTGCCATTTTTATATGAATTTTGTAGGATCTTATTAATTGATTGTATTTTTGTGCACGTTTAATTTTTATTAAAATCATAAAAAATACCAAAAATATCATGCATTGCATTTAGGTTTTGTTTTTATATTTTTAGGATTAATTAGTTAATTATCTATTTTATTAAAAAATAAAAATCACAAAAATGGCCCATTTTACATTTTTTATCTTTTAATTTTTAGATTATTGATTTTTCTCTTTCAAGTAATTTTTATAATTAGGTAATTGGTTAGTTTTACAATTTAGATTAATTTAGGATTTTAAAAAAGAAAAAAGAAAAAGGAAATAAAGGTTTAATTGAAGAAAGGGTTTTTAAAATTGGAATTGGGCTGATTTTTATGCTTGGACCCGTTCCCAAACACATCCCAACCCAAGACCAAATTTAACTTACCCGGTCCAGCCCCCCATTAAACAAACGACGTCGTTTTGGGGCGTCTGATCTCAGCCCTTCATTCCCTATGATCCAACGGACCAGAACTGACCCTCACACTCCTTTATAACTGTCCTAAAAACCCCTAGACCTAGAGACACCCCCCCCCATTTCCCCCTTTCCGTCTCTCACACAAAAAACCCATAATCTAGCCGTCCCAGAATCCTCTCAATTCATTAACCGGCGGCGGCTACCTCAATCTCTCTAAACCCAGCCAAATCGATCCTCTACACTCATCAACCTTCCCTCGTCATCAAGCCATCACCATATTTCCCAAAACCCCCCATCAAATGCTCTCAAAGCCAGATCTAACAAAAAATCAGAAAGATCGAGTCTGTTCTCTTCTTTGACTGATTCGTTGGTTTCTCAAGGCTCGTGTTGGCTCGAAATCTATGCTAGTTGATTGTTCTTGGCAAGAACAACTGATTATCATTCATTTCGGGTCATTTCGGAGTTATTCGAACCTCATCATTTGGCCCAAGGTTTATCAAAGTTTTTCATCCTTATTTGTTTACGTAATAACCCATTTCCTTTCTTATCTTCTTTAATTTCTGTGTTTTAACATAGTTAGGTTTTAAATTTTTGCTTTGCATGATTCCTATTTTAAATTAATTTTAGGTTAGATTCATGTGTTTATTAAAACTTGTTCGAATTTTCATCCCAATAGCTGGATTAGTCAGCCTTAGCAGTACCTTGTCGGTTTCTGTTCCTGCTGCTTTTCAATTTGATTCATGATAAAATTATTTAGGTTTAGGGTTAATCTAGGGTTTAATTGCACAAATACTTTGGTCTTTTCAATTTTTTAATATGCGCCCAGTTGGGTTGTGTTTGTTAGTTCTAATTTGTGAACAAATTGAAGTTCAGGGGTTTAATTGAACAAATGAAAAAACTTAAGGGGTCTGGAAAGGGTATGAAACAAGTTTTGTTCAGATAAGGCTAGTACAAGAAGTTTCTAGAACCTGGGAAAGTTATCCCTATTTGGTTAGCCCAAAATACTGAGCCAATAAGGGACAACCAGTTGTCCCGGGTGGTTAAAAAGATGCCTTTTCAGGCTAAAGGGAATATTTTCCTGATTTGATTTTCAGCACATGGCCTTGGAGGCCTATAAGTAGCACCCTTCTTTCACTCATTGAAGGGATAGATTTTCATTACCTGAAAAATATCCAAAAAGGTTCTCTGCACTCTTATTATCAAAGCTGGCTCAAATTGCTCTCTGATCTTTCTTTTAGAACTTTTAAAAAAAATCATGAGAATTTCTAGATTTCTCCAAGCTAAAAATAGTTGATCACAGAAGCTGCTTGGTTCTATTTGCTGTTCACTGCTGCTGGTCTTTCTTTATTGATTCACTTTAGCTGATTTCAAGATTTTCTTTCCCTTTTGGTGTATCCAGGGACTCTCACAACTGCAAAAATGTGGCTATAATATGCTGATTGGAAAGTGAAACTCCAGATCCGTTGTTGTTCAATGTTGTTTCTTTGTTTTTCTTTTTCTCGTAGTTTTTTGTCCATTCTTGAAATGTTTGGCTTAAATTTGATGTTCACCTCTAGGCAGTTACTTATGGTTTTTGAATGTTGAAAGTTAGAGTTAATTTTAGTCATTTTTTTTTGTATTTTTGCTAGGTAGCTTCAGCTATACCTATAATTGTAATATGTGGAACTGTATTAAACTGTTGTTTGTGAGTTGCCATATGAATTCAAATGGTTGAACACCTTCAGCATGCTCGCCATTAATTCTGTAGATATGAATGCATGTTTAGAGTTGGGAGTAGACATGAACAAATCCATATTAGTAAGTCATATGTGTTAAAATCATGTTTGCATTTGGTTAGAGTTAGGAGTTTTATTATGTTATGACAGGGGTAAAAATGAATTATGTGCAGGCTGTTATGATTTCTGAATAAGGAGAATTCCAAGTGTTGTATCATTAACATAGTAATATGATTTGGTCTCATGATATGCCTTTAATTTTGTTAAAATTTGCATGTGATTTGGGCTATAATTGGGTAAGAGGATTGTTGAGTTTCGAATGAGGCCTAATATGGGCCCAAATCGAGATAGCCCAATCACGTTTCAAGCTAGGGCACTCCAGCCTTAGCTTAGTTGTTTCGTTTTCATTTTGGTTCAATGCATTGTTCGATCTCAGGATGTTCATGTAATGAAGTTTGTTTCAAATATAATTAAAACAAGTCGTACAACGGGGCTTTGTCTTTAAGAGCGGGGCTTTATCTTTAAGAACTGGGCTTTGTAGTTGGCCCAGTTAAACCTCGATGCCTCATGCTGATTCATCTTCAATTTTGGGCCTCATCTCAAGTCCAATTTCTCTCTTAGGACCTCTGGGCATTTCTGGGCTTGTTGCAAGCCTGGAACCTGCCCAAACAATTAATTATTTAAGTATACTACCCCATGCAGGCTTGTTTTGAGTAGCTTTAGATTGAATTTTAATTTAGATGAAAATCCGAACATTTATAGTTGCTATAGTTAAATACAATTCCTTTAAAGAGAAAAAGGATTGAGGTGTGCCATCCATAACTAGATCATCCATGGCCCTCACAAATATTGTAATTTACATATTAAAAAATGAATCTTCGTAGTTTGCTTTAGGCGCGTTACAATAAATTATCATGGCTATGGGTACGATTCCCGTGACGTAATTGCGATTTATAATTGCTAAAATCTGGGCGTACATTTCATGTGACCCGACTTCAATTTCCAACAATGTTAAATAAAACGTGTCGTGAACCGCATGTGTATTTCATGTAGCGTGGTTTAAGATGTGTTTTAAATAACGTGGAATTTTCCTAAAAACAGTAAAAGCGGTTAGAAAGTTTTAAAAAATGCACATAGGTTTAAAAAGTGTAATTAATCAGATAATAGGCCAATTATTAATAGTTTAAGCGACCGTGCTCAAACCACGGAACCCGGGAATGCCTAACACCTTCTCTCGGGTTAACACAATTCCTTATCTAGAATTTCTGGTTCGCAGACTTTTAAATAAAGTCAAAATTTCCTCGATTTGGGATTTAAAAATAAATCGGTGACTTGGAACACCAAATAAACTATTCCAAGTGGCGACTCTGATAATTAAAATAATCTCATTTCGATTTATGTCACTTTAATTGGAAAAACTCCTATATACCCCCGGGTGGTAAAAAGGAGGTGTGACAATAAGTATAAAACTTAAAAATCAAATATATATTATTAAACTATGTATACGTGACGTGCAATTATTAAATATCATTTTGAAAGTATTTTGAGAATTTATTGTTGGGTCAAAGAGTATAATAATTTTCAGTATTGAGATATTTTACATTTAACTATAGTGTTTGTTAGAGTATGTAGATACATTATGGTACCTAAACTTTTGAGAATGAGCGTTTGATTAAAATGTAATGGACCAGCAAAAATAATTTATTAAATATTTTTTTATTGTTCTTTTTATTTTTACTAAGATAACTAAAGCCGATAATTCCTTTATGTTTGTAGCATATTGACCCGTCATAACTGTCAAATACCATTATGTGAGTCGCATAATAATTCATACAAAATTTATGTTAGAAAAGGGTGAAGGACTAAGACTCGCTTATATAGCATTTAATGTGTCTTTTAATATACTTATGATCTATACTCATAAGAAATAGTATTTAATAAATATTTATCTAATTAGAAGAATCAACACTTAAGTACGTATATACTATATATTAATTTTTCTATGTGTATGGACTAATTATGTGTATCATATTTATTAAGTTATTGTTCGTACGGAATTTATGGATATGTCATAATAGTCACTAGTCAGTTTAATCGGGTCATTGTTAGTTAAGCAAATACATTGTTAGTATAAAACCAATAGTATAAGCTTTTTATCCATCTTTAAAATATCCTTGTTAAAAGCTTTTAAATCATATAGGTCTCAACCTTTTCATTGTGTTTCCTCCAGCTATCAGGCACTAACTCACTATTGCTAATGTTTGCTCCTTAGTCCTGGCATTGAGATTGTAATCTTGGGAGAATCAAGTTTTTAATATATAGTTAATTCCGTGGGATGAGTAAATTATCGTTCTATTGCAATGAACTACTCCATTTGTTAAATAAATTTTCGAAATGACTAATCGTGTTATGTAAAGTGAGCACAATAAAAATAGAGTCTTCAATATTTTAATTGATTCTTGCCTTAGGAATATTATCAAGGTTTGCATGGTTGATAATAGAAGTTAAACTAATTTCTAAATCGAGTAATTTTCTTTTAGAACGTGGATGTTGATTCTTAGAGATTAAAAATTAGAAAATTAAAAGTTGTAGGCAAAATCAAGACTAAAGTAAAAAGGAAACAATGAAATCTCGTAAATCTGTTTTTTAATAACTACACTTTTTTGGATAAAAACCAATAAATGTATTTTAAGATACTAGTCTTATGGTACACACTTTGCGCGTGTATTTATATCAAGGGGTACACAAAAAAATCAAATAATATAAAAATAAAATTTTAAAAAGGGTAAGTTCTTGAAAATAATGAATGTTTTTCTCATTTAGCTAATTCAATGGAAAAAGGTTGCTCCACAAAAGTCCTTTTACAAATAAATTATTTTAAAATTATTTTCTTTTACCTAATACTAAAAACAAATAAATCAATTTCAATAAAATAAATTAAAAAATTAAATATTTTAGTATTTTAGAGATTTGGAAATAAAGAGGTTGCCTGTAGCTCATAGAAAAAATTTACAGGTAATGCAAAGTTTAAATTTGACTAATGTTGCATTAATATTTTACCAGAATAATTTAATATATAAAAAATATGGGGAACTACCATATGTTGAATGAATGTGAAAAGAAACAAAAAATTAATACCAATAATTCATTTTAAAGTAATAAATATTAGATGTTTGCAAAACAAAGACAATGAAATAGGTAATTAACCTATCGATTTAGATTTCCAATAAGGATGGGATAATAAAAATTAGCGCTTCAAATAGTTGACTTTTTAACTATTTATTTAAGATAAAATTAATTGATTTAAATTCCTAAATTTTAGTTATAGAATTCAAATTAGTAAAAATTTAATAACAAAATTTCAATGAACTTTCAAGTCTTAAATATTAATAAAATAATTAAATAGTTATTAATCTAGTGTAAGATATATTTTTGAAGGGAGAATCATAAAGGATCCCTTTAAAATATATTTTGACTTTAAAGGTGAAGAAAGAGAAAGAAAAAACAACAAAAGTGATTTAACAAAACCCTTAGATTAATTTGTTGATATAGCCCCAAAGAGTTTTTGTGCTTCTGCTTTTTTTGGTTTTCGTTGGTCTCTTTGCTTTTTATGAACCACTTAAAAATCATATTTTTGTTTGTGAATATTATGAGAATCAAAATTTTTATTCATCTGTAACGTAGCCTGAAAGGAGCTTAAAAGTGAGATGTTATTACTTGGCCTAATTTATAGAAAATTTCGAGATAAAAATCTTACTCAATCTCAAATTCCTAAATATTAGGAGCTCTACATAGATCAAATAAGGAAAAATTTAATAAGAAAAAATTTATTTGATTTTAAAATCCTAAATATGAAAAAAATAATTAATTACAATCTTGTCTAATGTGAACTCTATTAAAAAAGTCGAACGACATTTCGCTAACAGCCTTCGTGTTTTTAATATATATATATATAGATATAGATACTAAACATATTCTATGTTGACTTGGACTCTATAAGGAGTACAAGTTTTCCATACGTGAACATAATTCTTTTTTTTTTTAAATACTTACCTTCTACGTCCTTAATTTAAGTCCTATATTAGGACTTCTTACATAATCCAAAGAAGGAATGATATAAAACTCTAAATTTTAGTTAATTTTGAAGTACTAAATATAAGGAAAATAATCTAATTACGATTTTATCCAAAGTAAAATCTATTTTTAAAGGGTAAAAAAGGCGAATGATATTTCCCTAAGGGTCTTCGTGCTTTTAATATAGTACTAGTATATATGAACATGCGTTGCACGTTAATAATGACATGTGATGATTTAAACATTTATTTATATGAAGGAACAATAAAATTTAATTAATAAGAGAAATTTTATGTATAATAATACAACAATCATCTAAATACCGAAATATATTATTACATTAGCATAATACATGAATTTAAAATAAAAGGACATCATCAAAACTTACACAAAATGATCAATTTTGTCATGTTAATTAGATAATCATGTATTATAATTTAAAAGTATTTAATGTGATGGTATCTTAACGAACACTTCTTTGTGGACAATATTTTTGTGTGTATATTTCCTCCTAATATTTTGGTTGTTTTGCCTTAACCAGAACTCTTGTTGTCGATCTTGATATCCCTCTTGAAAATACAATATACAGTTATTCGTGGAAGAAAATATATTGTCGTAAATATAATCCAATATTTAGGATGTTTATTTTATTTGTTATATTTGCAAAACATAAACATACTAAAATTATTTTCACACAAATTTAAAAGAATATTCCTTAGTTTCAGAAGACGAAAGTTGAATTGAGGGATAACAATATACTTAGAAGCACATTGACCAGTATCATAATTTTGCATGTATGACGTTATTGTCCAAACTTCTATATACCATATGTGTGTTATTACATAAGCTATTTGGCGTCTTTAAGTTTTTCAGTAGCATGGCGGACATATTTTTCTTCAAAATCAACCTATATACAATGGAAGATCAACTTAGTCTATTATATATACAGTGACACTAACATACGTAAGAAATAATGAACTTGACAACAAATATGTATGGTAGAAGGCCGTTAGGTATTAAAGTATTTAAGTATTCTTCTTGGTGGTAATTATCGGTATTTTCTGCTGAGTCAAAAACAGAAAAATATTTTGTTTTTTTTGCTATAAAATTTTGCAATCAACCTTTTATTTAGTTGATCAACGTATTCATTAATTTCTGCTAGCTAAGATGTTTTTCTAATTCTATCACGCGATTTGCACAACTTGCGTTCTAATTTAATAATAGAAATATTCTCTTATTAAATGCATATGATTACCATTAGGATTTATAACCAAGTGTTCAGGAAGAACCTAACCATCTTTTATTGGATGCTTTTATTCGTTTCCGACCCGAAGCAAGAAGACACTGAATACTGGATCTGTTCTTAATTTATATTTCTTGTCAGTTGAATCTTTTTCATTTGAGGCCAGAAGTATAACTTTGGCAAGCTAGCTTTTACAGTCTCTACTTCTGTCTATTTTGGAACAAATGGTAGTACTTGACATAAATTACCACCCAAACCATTAATTTTTCACCAAACGGTTCATTAATATCCAATATATCTCTAGAACTTCGTTTGACACTTAGCCATAAGTGCTTCATCCCATATTATCAATTTTGTTTTCCTTATAAATTTAGCATCATTGCTTTGCTTTGATATATTTATAATGTTTATTTAAGTTGTTTGAAGTGGTATATTAAATGTAAACTGGGTGGCTTTACAATAAAATCGGTGTCGGTACGCTACTTGATATTATTGCTAATAGTGTCATGCCTCTTGATATAATATTTTCAAGTAATGCATAACATAGAAATATTATTTCGATTCTACCGGAGGCATCTACAAAGAATAATCCCGTTATAGCAGAGTCGACTCTTTATAATATAGTCTTGAAAGCTTGTTCTTGTTTAGGATTTAGCTTTGATTGTGCTTCCTTAGACACTTGTATAGCATTTTGACTCTTAATAATATATTAACCTTTTTTACTTTGTGTTCTAACGCTCTTTTTATGGAATAAATTTATGTACCCTAAGATTTTTTTAACTTGAATAAGAATTTTACTCATATGATGAATTTAAAAAATAATTGAATTGGATTCTCTTGCTAAATAATTAATTAAAAGATTTAATTATTTGATTTAACATAAGAAAATAATTTATACTATGTTGATTCAGATCTTAATATTAGTTCATCTTTTGTTTTGAATATTTAATCTTAATTATAATTTTATCCACCATAAATTTTATTTTCAAATAGTAAAAGATTGATATGATATTTCACTTTTAGATCTTTATGCAGTCCATTTAATATTACTTTTATTTTTTTTTTGGTATTGAACATTATGGAGTGGTAATGTATTACAAATACAGAGGATGATGAAATTGATTTTACTAAACCTTTGTTGGCTTGCTTCAAGACCTTCACCACTAATTATCTGGTGTTCCTCTTACCTTTGAAGTAGGCGCTGGATTTAACGTTGGAGCTGTTTACAAGATTTGTATGAGTTGAATTATCAAATTAAGTTAGAAATCATGTAGGATTCCTAACTTAGTATTATGTCCTAAAATTAATAGGATTATAAGGCTAATATCTAGAATTTTAGTTATGTCCTTTTATTATGAGCTATTATGCTTAATATGATAAAGTTATTTTGTAAATCGACATTGTCTTCATGCTTTTATAATAATATAGATAGATATAGATATAGATATAGATAATTAATCTGTGCGAAGATACTTGATTTGATATAATTTAATTTGCAAACTTTACATATCACCCAACCACGTACCCACAGTATTCATTAAGTGAAACGAATACGCATTTGTTAGAGAGCTAGGAGAACAACGATCCTATCATGGAGATCGAATATATTCAATTCTATTTCACGACAAAAAATAAAATAAAGTTTTAGGTCATGTCACAACCCTCCCCCTTTTTTTTTGGAGGGGGGGTGTGGGAGGTGGGTGGGTACTCTAATTGTCTTTTTTTTGTTGTTGCTAATTGTCTACATAGATTGGCCTCTGAATGTTTTTACAAAGGAATAAAAGCTAAATAACACGGGAAAAGTAATAATAATACTACAATAATATTATTTATGAGCAAATACAAGAATTGGCTTGAGTCGTGCTGGGCATTATCCTAAAAAATATTTCAGCTGTGTCAAAATATTTTCCCAGGTTTAAACAAGTCTGCCTCTATTTATTTAGATGATACAGGAATCAGCAAAATTTAATATTAAATCCAGCAGGTTCAGAAAATTTGAGAGAAGAATTAATAATAATAGGTAATGATTGTAGGAAGAAAGTAATGATTAGCAAGATGAATTCTCCGTTGAGAATTGAGTGGGTATGATGGCTAATCCGCAACATATTTATAGGCAATTAGGGAGGTTGCATGTATGACAAGTGTAAAGAGTCTTTTAATACTTGTCCAAATATATTAGTCCACTTGGCTTCAATATTAACAAATGCACCTTGGCTTCCATGCATGAAGACACATGGTAGATTTGTATAGCTACTTGTCAAAACTCATTCAACACTTGGCTTTAAGGCTTCATGCAAGAAGCCACTTGAAAATAGACAGGACACTTGTAAAATGAAAAGACACATGACTATTTTAAAATTTTGAAAATACTCCCACACTATGGGTGTGTTTGGTATGACGGAAAATATTTTCTCATTTTTCGCTGTTTGGTTGAACAAAATAGTTTGGAAATATTTTCCTAGATATCATATTTTCTTTAAATTGGAGGAAAATGACTTCCCTAGAAAAAGTTAGGAAAACATTTTCCAAAAACTCCACTTACTCTCACATCTAACCCCAACCCCCGCCCCCTTCTCTCCCCTACCCTACTTCTCCCACCCCCTCTCCAAAAAGGCTTTTTTTCATATTTCAATTTTTTTTTTCCGTCAATATTTCCACGGAAAATATTTTCCATTATACTAAATACACCCTATGTTCACGCTTTCATATATATAAAATAAGTACGGTGATTGCACAATACACTTCTTTTTACGACGATTTTAAAACTAGTTAGATTTAGGTATGTGGTATTTTTTTATTAAAAGAAAAAGCAAGTGGTACATTGATGTATGTTTGGAGTAAATCTAAAGGATAAAGGATCACTATGCAAGGTAAAACTGCCTTTGATGAGTGGATGTTATTTTCTTGTCTTTCTTTTCAAAGGAAAGTTTTTTTTTTTTTCCTTTTTGTTTTTTAAAAACTCAGAGACGAGGTTTGCCTAAGATTTCAATCTTAACTTTTTCATTTTTGGACCAAGAAAAAAAAATATCCTTTTTCATTTGGTACAATATTCCTTATAATGGACCTATGCTAACCAAAAGCGAAGAGAAAAAGAACAAATTAAAAGAAGAGTCTATTAGTCATCGACGTTATAATTGGTACACAAAAGTAAACTGTATTATAGTATAATGTACTGTAGTATTTCTGTTTATTTTTTCGAAAAGCTACTATATAGTGAAATATTATTCTTTAATTTTTCTTACTAAATATAACTAATAAAGATTTGATTAAGCGAAATCCGTGGCCAATCGGTGATTTTACAACGTTATGCACAATGGATTAGGTTAAAACAAATTTGATTATTATGGTAATCTTGTTAATGACAAGTATTTGCAAGCAGAAAGAAAAAACAAAAGAATTCTGTCATATTTTGAAATTACACAAAAACTTTTGTTAAAGATGTGCTGAAATAATTCATGGTTATAACGTTAATTAAGAAATTAATTGACTTCCGATGAATAAACTAAAAGCGCTTAAAAATGGTTTAGTGCATGATAAGTCAATAACAATGATTATTTAAATATACTTAGTTCCAAAGTAATTGCTATTATCAAACTCCACCGAGAGCTAGCCTAACAAATTAGTTCAACTTTTCAATTTTCTTTATGATTTATGATTACACAGAGAGAAATAAATGACTATTTCATACGTTACCAGGCGATTCCAAATTTATCCCGCAGAACTATCCCATATTATATTGGATCCATCAAATGTATGAGTACCAATTTTCCATAAGATTGTTTAGCTCTTTATAAGAAAAGGACTGTATATAGATATAAAGTTGTAGTAAAACATTAATTTCACATTGTTTTATGAGGCATAAGGTAAAAAAGGTCCACTAGCAGAAACTTTTAAAAAATACAAAAGAGTTCATAACCCAAATATTATTCCTATGTTTTAATCAGAATACTTCTTAATTACTACTATCAGATTATTTTTTTCTAATTTTCTTTTGTTCTTAATAAGAGGTCATTGTTATTTGTTCCTCAAGTTTATCAATATATTTTATCCTCTGATATCTCCCTCTCTACTAGATAATGCTATGGACCTGTAACACTATTCTTGTACTGTAGGTAGACTTCAGACAACGTTGAAACGTAAATACTTATGAGCAATTATTCTAATGTTTATACAAAATTATAAATTTATCAGGGTTAAGTAATTTAGTAAAGAAAAATTAAATATTCATTTTGCCATAATTAAATGAGAAAAGTATATGTGCAAATACCTGGCATGCACTATATAATTAGAGAAATCAGATACGAGTAAGTTTTTATTGTCTGGAAGAGGGTGATTTAAGTTGTATGCACATGGCTGGGCAAGATATTAATATCTATACAACAATGTTACTTATGTTAGATAATTCTAGGAAAATCTCTATACAGTAGTAAGAAGGTCACCTAATAAATATAATATGTTAAACCATATTGATTACACTACAATTCTTACATAATTCGTGCATATCAATAAAATCCTTATAAATAAATGCTTATATATTTTCTACAAACATTCCTTTTAGCGTTACTAGTTGACCAGAAGAGAACTTTAAATCCCATGTTGGAGAAAGAAATAACACTAATATTCTTCTGGAAGCCCCACACGGTGTACGAATACATGCAATTGACCAAAATACATCCATTAGAAGAAGGAGAAGCAGCAGCAACAGAAGAAATTGTTCAAAACATCAAGAAATAAAAAGATTAAAGACGACAATGGAAAGGGGTGAAGGAAGGGAGCTAAACAACTACGAGTTACAAGTATCTTTCTCAGCACCTCATGATTTGGGATTTGTACACTTTGCAGATCATAACCAGATGATGAGCTTCTTAGCTCCTCCTTCCTCACACTCACAGCTGTCTTCTCAAATACCTCAGCCTCTTCAAGTTGCCGCCGCCACCACCGTTACGCCTCCCACCACCACCACAAACGCCACCGCTGCTGCCGCCTCGAATAACATTAGCAGTGCCCTAGGGTTTAACCACAATGAACTTGTCAATAGACCTTCTTGGAATAATGACCAGGTAATTATTCGGTTGTTTTACAGACTTCTTCTCATCTCATCTGCTTAAGTTTTGATGAACAAAAGTCACGACATATTTGTATTGATGGAAGATAGCAAGTATCAGATGCTCGCAAATTGATCCAGCCACTACTATCATATGGGAAAAAAATAATACAAGCTTCTTGTCTTTGTGATATAACACAATCAAATATTCCGATATCTCTTTTAGGGTTTCTCTATTTTATTCTTAATTTACTTTGTGCTCATCTCTTTTGTTGATTAATTAATGGTGTGTATTCTATGGATCATCTCTACATAGGTGGAAACACTAGATCCCAAGGTTGTTAATGACGAAAATTGCAGCGGTAATGCCAGCGAGGGTAACAATTCATGGTAGCTCTCCCTCTATATCTCTCTGAGTTATTTTCAAAATGACAATAAAATGTTCTATTAGTCTTTCACCATCGGGCATAGTTTTCATGCTTACAAATTCATTCCATCTGAATCTAAAGGAATGGAGCCTTGAATGGTAGATATCTCTTAATTAAGAACCGTCTAAGTTTGTTGTGGAAACGGTAAAAGATTCTTCAGCCTTAATATGATGTCATAAGTTTGAGTCCCGAATATGGAATTCTTTTTCAGTGGTGAGCACTAAAACTTCTCAACTCATGATGGGTTTCCTACGGCGGTGAGCGTATTCAAATTAGTCAGACCAGTAAATTACGGATGTTTGAAGAGAAAAAAGCAGTCTTTGCTCCTCTATTTTCAATCCCACTATTTAATACCCTAGAGAAGTTTCTTCATGCTTTAGATTAGAATCTACGAAGATCTAGGAATTCAGGCAGACATATAATTTCATGTAATGTCTCTAGGCTCTTTAATTATATTCAACATGTGTATAAATACTGTGGGTTTGTAGTACTATGTGGTGGACGGTGTAGTGCAGTTTGAGAAGGACAAAGTGCTACATCCACTTATATTATAATGCTCAACTATTTTTACCCACATGTGTTTCATCAGATTCAACACGTATGATTAGACTTCATTTTTTGCTACCAGAAGTATCTGTATATTTTTGTATATATTATTTGAACTCAAGTGATTACTAACATTGGGTTCTCTAATTAAACGTGTAGGTGGAAAAGTTCATCTTCAGATAAAGGAAAGGTGAAGATAAGGAGAAAGCTAAGAGAACCAAGGTTTTGTTTCCAAACAAGGAGTGACATTGATGTTCTTGATGATGGATATAAATGGAGAAAATATGGTCAAAAAGTTGTCAAGAACAGCCTTCATCCCAGGTACCTAATGATCTTTGCCCTAATTACCAGTTTCTTCTGTTTTCCTTTTTCCCCCCGAAAAGAACAACAACAGCCAGTAAAACTTCACAAGTAAAGTCTGGGAAGGATAGAGTGTACATAGACCTTACTCCTATTCAAAAGGAGTAGAGATATTGTTTCCGGGAGATCCTCGGCTCAAAGGACTAACAGAGACAATAGATCCTTTTTTCCCCAAAAAAGACTTAAATTTATCGTACAAAGTATAGGAAATTTGTTTGGCTTTAATTCCTTCTCCTACACTTAATTTTTTGTGAAAATAGCAACCACATTTAATTTTTCCCAGCTTCGCATTAGTTGTCATTTCTCGAAAGATGATACAATTTGGACACTGAACCTAATATTTCATACTACCAAATTTCTTTCAAGTTTAAATTAAAATAGAAAATGGAAAATGATCGTGTGCCTACATATAGTTTTGGGAAGTACAAGAAATGTTTAAATTGGTATTATTACTTCTACTCTATATCCAGTAGTGGGAGAGTGTTGACAGTAGGGATGGTCCATCTATATCTGTTGAGTTCTCCTCTAACCATTATTTTCTCTGCTTCCTTTTGTATTTTTGTACTTTGGCTTTATTTGTTTGAGTATTTTTCTCTTTTTCCAATTACCTTGTATTTCATATTTCCTACATTATGGCCTAAACAAGGTTAGACAGAAATTTGGTTATATATAGTTGGCTAATTAGCTTTAGGTATCGATTGCCATAGAACTAAGTCTTTTAATGATGCACTTGTTCAAATATATTTCGTTCAATTCAAACCTTGCAAATGGGAGAACGAACTAATTTTCAAAATGCGGATATAAATATTCATGGTTTTTGGGAGATCAGTCGAATTATGACGAAAAGCTCTCTCTAGATTGTTTAAATGTGTAATCATCTCATCTAAAAGCTTACGCTTTTAGAGAGAGCCTCCCTCACGTGCGGGCTTGATTCTTTTACATGAGCCAAGTACGTAAAAATTCTTTTTGATAATGAGTGACAATGAAATTCGAATCCAGGACCTCTGCTGCCAGCTCTGATACCATGTTGAAGTGTGTAACTATCTTATTCAAAAGCTTAATTAAGCTTTTTAGAGAGAGCACTTATTTATTTTGATTATATATGCTCAACATAGATTTTGACTATGTTGATTGATTTGTGCAAAAGTAGTATGACCATATCAATAGAATAAAAATTGCATATGTATACTCACTGCACATTTTAACATGCAATGCAACTTAATTAGGCATTTCAAAAGAAATTAAGTATTTTATAGAAAATTCTTGTCCAATACCTTTTACTAAGGCTAATAATGTAAACCAACTCCTAAATCAAATTACGGGTGTAATTTTTCCCGATCATATGCTCGAAAACTGGCATGTAGCATATTGTATATATAGCTAACCCAAAAGTTTAAATTTAGAGGTGTACAAAGAAAAACGATAAATCGTACCAAACCGATAATCCGAGTCAAACCGAAAAAAAAAATCCCGATTGTGGTTTGGTTTGATTTAGTTTGGTGTTGGAAAAAAACCCCTACCATAATTGGTTTGGTTTGATTTTAACTAAAAAAAAAAGTCAAACTGAGACCAAACCAACCCGACAGTATATTTATACAATTTTTTAAAAATATTTTATACATATAAATATTTATTGTAAATATTTCTTAAACTTATTCACAGTTTAATCTTTAAATATATTATTTAAAGTTTGAACTTAATATTCTTGATGGTCCAATAAATTTTATAGCCCATAAAGGTAGAAGGTCAAATAGATTTCAAATCAATACTAATACTAATAAAAAAAAATTCATATCAACACTAATTTTATAGCCCATAAAGGTAGAATATCAAATAGAGTTCGAATCAATACTAATACTAATAAATAAAATTCAATTCAACACTAGAATTGACAATAATATTGGATATCTATTTTTTAATTTTGCATTAGTAATATGCATAACTTAGTTTATCTTTTTCTTTAGTGTTTAGTTGTATAATTATACTTATTAGTTGTACTTATTTTAGCATGACCTATATAGTATTTTTAGATTATGTTAGCTTTTATTATGGCGTATTAATTAGTAATATTATCTTTATGCGATTTTATTATCTTTATTATTGAATATTTTAGTACAATGCTACGACTCATCTCGGATTATTGTGTTATTTTCTTGAAAAATACATTATATAGTTGTATCCTACTAAAACTAAAGAAATATTTGGAGCACAAGTTACATATTTTGTACTATGAAGACTTTATCAGGAAACCCCCCGAAAACCCGAAAAAACCGAGAAAACCGAGATTGAAAAACCTGACTTTATTGGTTTGGTTTGGTTTATAGATTTAAAGACCCAACACTATTTGTTTGGTTTGGTAATTAAAAAATCCGAATCAACCCGACTTATGTACACCCCTAGTTAAATTATTGATCTTCTGCTTGTACAATGCTTATTTACATACTGGTGTAACAATTGTTTCTTTGACTGATTTTGTTTCAACCAATTTCTGATTTGTTATTTAAAATGTTTCGCTTATCAGATATATAATTTTGTTATTGTAGGAGTTACTATAGATGTACACACAGTAATTGCCGAGTGAAGAAGAGAGTTGAAAGACTTTCAGAAGATTGCCGTATGGTAATAACAACCTATGAAGGTAGACATAACCATTCTCCTTCTGATGATTCAAACTCTTCAGAACATGATTGTTTCACCTCTTTCTAGAAATACGAGAGATTAATTCTGTATATACCATATTAGTACCTCTTTCAAACCATATATTGTCACAACGAATCATTATATTGTGCCTATCTTCATGTTACTGGCTTGGTAATGTCAGATTAGTCTTTTTTTCTTATTATGTATGGCTTAACATTGTGTCAAGCTCATAATTTATGTATTCTATAGCGGACGAATCTTGTCCATTCATTTAATTACTGGATGAATGTATCATATTAAAGTTAAAACCCTATAATTAAATGTTGGGAATAAACCCCTTACCAAAATAATATTCACGGTAATAAAGCGGAATAATAATGTAGCACCGAGATACGGTAATTAACAAGAATAAAAGAGTAACAATGACACCAAAATTTTTACGTGGAAAACCCTTCTGAATAAGGGAAAAAAAACCACGACCCCGAGAGGAGCAACTGATATCACTATAGTAAGGAATTTTACAACTTTGTAGGTCGGAGGTAAATACTCCAAAGACCACTACAACACTCAAAAGAAATAACCCTCTTTTGATATTCCCACCTCACTACAATATCGCTCACTCTCTATTTTCCTCACAGACTATTTTCTTATACCTTGTCTGTGAAACCTTACTCTTTCTTTCTCTCTTTGTTGGTGTGAAGAAATGAGAGTTGAAGCTCTCCTTTTATAGCCAAAGCTTCACCCTCTAAAGCCTACAATATTTGACAATTTACACACACTTTTCACAATTCAACAAAGTTGGCTACCAAACCAAAGAAATTCAACAAGGTTGGCTACCAAACCAAACTAATTCAACAAGGTTGGCTACCAACCAAACCAAGTCAACAAGGTTGGCTACCAAACCAAAGAAAACTCTTATTAGGCACATGCCTAATACTTCTTCAATGAGATGGACATCATCAATCTCCCCCTCCAGTCTCATTCATCCAGAGGAGGTAGCACTGTCTTCTAGTTTGAATGCATGCCGACAAGTTCTTTGCATAGCTCGAACTTGTTCCTTGGTACCACCTTGGTCAGCATATCTGCGGGATTCTCACTTGTAGAAATCTTCAAGACTTTTAGAGATTCATCATCTACCATTTCTCGAATCCAATGATATCTCACATCAATGTGTTTGGTCCTTGCATGGTACATAGAGTTCTTGCTAAGGTCTATTGCACTTTGACTGTCACAATAGACGACATACTCCTTCTGATGCAATCCAAGCTCTTGAAGGAATCGCTTGAGCCATATCATCTCCTTGCCAGTTTCTGTAGCGGCAATGTACTCTGCTTCAGTTGTTGAAAGTGCAACGCACTTCTGCAACTTAGACTGCCATGATATAGCTCCCCCTGAAAATGTAAATAAATATCCAGTAGTAGATTTTCTGTTGTCAATGTCACCTGCCATATCAGCATCTGTATAGCCCTTCAAGATTGGATCAGATCCTCCAAAGCACAAACAATCTCCCGTGGTACCTCTCAGGTACCTGAGTATCCACTTGACTGCTTCCCAATGTTCCTTTCCAGGATTTTCAAGAAACCTGCTGACAACACCAACTGCGTGAGCAATATCAGGTCTAGTACATACCATTGCATACATCAAGCTTCCGACTGCTGAAGCATAAGGAACTTTAGCCATGTTCCCTTTCTCCTCCACTGTTGTAGGACAACATCTTCTTACTCAACTTTAGATGACCAGCAAGAGGTGTGCTGACTGGCTTAGCATTCTTCATGTTGAAGCGTTCTAGTACACGTTCAATGTACTTCTCCTGAGATAGCCACAACTTTCTACTTGTTCTCTCTCGAACTATCTTCATCCCTAGAATTTGTTGTGCTGGGCCCAAGTCCTTCATATCAAATGACTTGGACAGATCTCCTTTCAACTTTGCTATCAACCCCTTGTCTTTTCCTACAATTAACATGTCATCCACATACAACAACAATATAATAAAGTTATTCTCAGAAAATCTTTTGAAGTATACACATGGATCAGAATAGGTCTTTAGGTATGTTTGACTTTTCATGAATGAATCAAACTTCATGTACCACTGCCTTGGTGCCTGCTTCAATCCATAAAGACTCTTATTCAATTTGCACACCATGTGTTTCTTTCCAGCTACTTCAAATCCTTCTGGCTGCTCCATATAAATCTCCTCTTCCAAATCTCCATGAAGAAATGCAGTTTTCACATCCAACTGCTCCACTTCAAGATCTAGGCTAGCTGCTAAGCTCAAAATTGTTCGAATAGAAGTCATTTTGACAACAGGTGAGAAAATTTCGTCAAAATCAATACCTTTCTTTTGTTCGAAGCCTTTAACCACCAATCGAGCTTTGTATCTGACCAGCTTGCCATTTCCATCTTTCTTGAGTTTAAAGATCCATTTGCATTTGAGTGATCTTTTACCCTTTGGAAGTTCAACCAGCTTGTATGTGCCATTTTTCTGTAGAGATTCCATCTCTTCTTGCATAGCTTTCATCCACTGGTTCTTTTCTGGATGGGACAACACCTCCTTAAGACTTTCTGGCTCCCCCTCATCACTGATGAGGACATACTCTGTGGAAGGGTACCTGCATGACTCTACCCTTGGCCTCTCTGATCTCCTCAGAGGTTGAGGTTGTTCTTCTCCCTGAGTGGGGTGCTCCACTTCCTCGACACCTTCATCAAGTTGCTCCCCCTGCTCAATAACCTCACCAGGTTGCTCCCCCTGCTCGGCAACCTCGTCGGTCGTACTTTCTGCACTTGTGGGATTGTTAGAAGTAGAAGGAATAGTAACAAAGTTAGGAATTATACCATTCTTCGCCTTTTCTGACATATCAGCAGCAGTTCCAACTTCACTTTCTCGGAAGACTACATCTCTACTTCTGATGACCTTCTTCTTTACAGGATCCCACAGTCTGTACCCGAACTCTTCATCTCCATATCCGATAAATATGCAGAGAATAGATTTATCATCCAGCTTTGTTCTCTGCTCTTTTGGTACATGTGCAAAAGCTCTGCAACCGAACACCTTCAGATGCGAGTAGGACACCTCCTTGTTGGTCCAGACTCTCTCTGGGATTTCAAACGCCAACGGAACTGATGGACTCCTATTGATCAGGTAACAGGCTGTCTGAACTGCTTCACCCCAGAATGACTTAGGCAGTTTAGCCATTCTGAGCATGCTTCTCACCTTCTCCACAATGGTGCGGTTCATCCTCTCGGCTACGCCATTGTGCTGTGGGGTTCCAGGAACTGTCTTTTCATGTCTGATCCCATGACTTGAACAATACTCTTCAAATTCCCTTGAAGTGTACTCACCTCCATTGTCACTTCGGAGACGCTTTAGCTTTCGACCCGTCTCCCTTTCTACTAGAGCATGAAACTTCTGGAAAACTTGAAACACCTGATCTTTGGTTTTCAAAATATAAACCCATAATTTTCGTGAAGCATCATCAATAAAAGTAACAAAATATTTGTTACCGCCCATTGATTCAATTTCCATTGGGCCGCAAACATCAGAATATACTAAATCAAGTATATTCAATTTTCTTTCAGACGATGTCTGAAATGAGACTCTATGCTGCTTACCAAATAAACAGTAGTCACAAGGTTTTACAGTTGTACCTTTGGCATAAGAAATGAGTGATTTCTTGGCAAGAATCTGCAATCCCTTCTCGCTCATATGACCCATTCTTTTGTGCCATAAATCTACAGAAATCTCATCTTGTGCCGCGTTCAATTCACCTTGGCATATTTCTGCATTTGTCCTGTACAACGTGCCACGAGCAACTCCCTTTGCAATCACCAATGATCCCTTAGTGAGTCTCCACTTTTGATTTGCAAAATAACTCTCGTATCCATCTCGGTCTAAAGCAATTCCCGAGATCAAGTTCATCCGCAAATCAGGTACATGCCGCACATCCTTTAGAACCAATGTGCATCCGACATTTGTCTTGATACAAATGTCACCAATCCCCGCAATCTTTGAGTAACTTGTGTTACCCATTTTCACTGTGCCGAAATCACCTGCTACATATCTGCAAAAAAGATCTCTTACCGGTGTGGCATGGTGAGATGCCGCTGTGTCAACCACCCATTCCGACTCTGAACCTGACAGGTGCATGCATTCCTCTTCCTCATTTATAAAGAGGACAACATTATCATTATTTTGCACCATGGCGGCTGTGTTGTCGTCATTCTTCTGGCCACTGGTTTCACCTTTGCCCTTCCTTGGATTTGGGCAATCTCTTTTGAAGTGACCTGGTTGATTACAGTTGTAGCAATTTCTGACTCTTGATTTGGATCGGTTCTTTGACTTCCCACGAGCTCCGGATCTACCATAGTTGTTCGAACTCCTTTGATAACTCCTGCCTCTACCTTCTGTGATGAGAGCCTGTCCTTGATTTTCAGGCTTCTTTCTCATCTTCTCATTGAGTAGAAGAGCCGATGTGACATCTTTCAACTCAATAGTAGTCTTACCGTGCAGGATGGTTGTTGCCAAATTATCGTACGAAGATGGCAACGAGTTCAATAGCAAGATGGCTTTATCTTCTTCCTCGATTTTCACTCCGAGGTTGGCAAGCTGTGTGATTAGTCCGTTAAACACATTTAAATGTGACAAAAAATTCGTACCTTCACTCATGTGTAGGGCGTATAACTGCTTCTTCAGGTACAATTTATTTGTCAGCGTTTTGGACATGTATAGGCTTTCCAACCTTGTCCAAATTCCACGTGCAGTGTCTTCATCAATGATGTTATTTACCACATCATCTGATAAGTGCAACCTGATTGCACTAGCAGCTCTTTCATCCAAGTCAGCCCAATCCTCAGCTTTCATGGTATCAGGCTTTTTGGAATCAACATCTAGAACCTTGTGTAATCCTTGTTGGATGAGCAGATCTCTCATCCTTCTTTGCCATGTTGAGAAACCGTTATCTCCATTGAATTTTGCTACCTCGTACTTTACTCCGGACATTTTTATTTTTCACCAAGTATAGTACTACCGACAGTGAATAGTATTTCAGTGAACGAGCAGAACCTGTGCTCTGATACCAGTTGTTGGGAATAAACCCCTTACCAAAATAATATTCACGGTAATAAAGCGGAATAATAATGTAGCACCGAGATACGGTAATTAACAAGAATAAAAGAGTAACAATGACACCAAAATTTTTACGTGGAAAACCCTTCTGAATAAGGGAAAAAAAACCACGACCCCGAGAGGAGCAACTGATATCACTATAGTAAGGAATTTTACAACTTTGTAGGTCGGAGGTAAATACTCCAAAGACCACTACAACACTCAAAAGAAATAACCCTCTTTTGATATTCCCACCTCACTACAATATCGCTCACTCTCTATTTTCCTCACAGACTATTTTCTTATACCTTGTCTGTGAAACCTTACTCTTTCTTTCTCTCTTTGTTGGTGTGAAGAAATGAGAGTTGAAGCTCTCCTTTTATAGCCAAAGCTTCACCCTCTAAAGCCTACAATATTTGACAATTTACACACACTTTTCACAATTCAACAAAGTTGGCTACCAAACCAAAGAAATTCAACAAGGTTGGCTACCAAACCAAACTAATTCAACAAGGTTGGCTACCAACCAAACCAAGTCAACAAGGTTGGCTACCAAACCAAAGAAAACTCTTATTAGGCACATGCCTAATACTTCTTCAATGAGATGGACATCATCATTAAATTGGTCCTCTCCCTATTTATGATTACTGCCTCCATACACATTTGCATTGTGCGATAGCTAGGGCAAGGGGGAGAAATCAAATTTCTATAGGGTTGCTTGTTCTCCCATACCAAAATAACGCACCCTTATCAAGTAAATATTTTATGACGCTTTTATTAGAGATTATTATCAACAACATCCAAATATTAGTGTTGGATTCATTATTAGCATGTACGTCGATGGTTGAACAAATTTTACAAGTACACCTGTAATAGCTGCTTGTTTTGCTTAATTAAGTCATCATTCATATTCATGAGTTTTTTGGTAGGAAAAGCTGCATTTTAAAGAAAATGATGTTTAACAGTAATATCTGCAACTTAAATATACTTAGAGAGGGAGTACCTTTATACTACAGAAGAAACACACATTGCTTGATATTAGAGTTGAAGTAAACGTCTAAAAAATTATGAAACCTTTTCCCTTAGATTTTCTTTTTCTTTTTAAGAAGAATAAGGATTTCTAATTAGGGCAACCATATTAACATTTGTTTTCCTAATGGTCTATTTTGGTGATTCTTTTGGTCAGTTGAAGTAGAACCTACTACATCTAATGGAATGAACCATCATACTAACGGTCATTGTCTTTTGGGTTAAATATCTTTCTGGTTATTAAATTTAAACAAAATGAAAAAACAAAAACATAACCATTAACCAGTACCAAGAATATGATCAGCTCTTCTTAGGAAAAACAAATATTAGGATAGATTCCTTAGGCATCACGAAAACATAGAATTAAGTGATAGTCTAAAGTCAAAGCTCAAAATGATTATGCAAATCTTAAGTAGTAAACATCTTTGAATATGAGGGAAGTTTGGTTTCAAAGTAACTGTATGGAAAAATAAGGATTTTTTTTTTTTGGGTAGAAGGACTTTTGGGCAAGTTGAGACGTCATAAATCTAGTGATTCTTGTATTGACCAGTAGAGGAAAAAACTATCCAGGCGTTGATTAAAGCATTATCTCAATCCCTCAATTAGACAAGAACTTGTTATAGGAATTGGGAGTCTCACGAATCCTAAAACATGCCATTAATCTAAATGAATTGCACTTGAAAACTTGACCAAGATGATGCTGGTGTTGTAATTGCTGCTAAGTAGTTGGAGTGAACTGTTGAACTTTGTAACCACTAATGGATACGTGAGATTGGAATCTCTTTTTGTTTTAATCAGATGTCTCGGGTTAGATCCTTTGGAATGAACAATCATGTTCAATAGGGAGCATATTGACACAAGTCCGATAACAAATGGTTAAACTAGAAAAAAAGAAGAAGAAAAGAATGGTTAGTTCAAGTAATCCATAGATTTACCTACACATCTCATGAGTAGTATAGTATAACGTGGATGCTTTGTTCCCTATTCCAGATTAAGTAACGTGGTTCTTGATTTTGGAAAACCAGTTACTAATTATAAGTTCACATATTTAAGTATTCGGAGGTAAAGAAATCTCAACAAAGACGTGGAACGGTTTTCACTGAAGATCCTAAGCTCTGTTTTAAAAGGCAGAATTGGGACTCGCTCGGGGCTCGCTCTGGGGCGGAGCACTCATAAAACGTCTCCCGGTTTATATGTGGGGCTTAGTTCCGTAAGACTTACGCCTCGGTCATCGGGGCTTATGCCCCGGACGCGCCCAACGCCCAGCGTATTGGGCTCGCCTAATAGGACTTTATGCAATTGTGTGTAACTAACCTTGTAGATCCTCAAATTTTCTCAATAAATCGTTGGTTATTCAAAATTATTTTTTCTTAATCATAAATCATTAAGTTGAGAGTATTTTATGTCATAATTAAAATAAAAATTATTGCATGTTATCTACTAAGGCTGCTATGATAGTAGATTTTTAAATAAATTTTTTATTTAAAACTATTTATTTATTAACTTTTGTTATGTCTTTATTATATTAGTCCATAATTTTATTTATAATTATTTTCTAAATATTTGTTTTACGTTTAGGAGATACAATACTTATTAACTTAATAGCTTAGTATTAACTAGTAACTATTTACAAATAATTAGTTATCATGATATAGTATAGTGAATTATGTGTCACTTTATAAACTTGTTGAAGCTTAAAAATAAATGATGCCAGAGAATCATATTTAAATTGTGAATTATATTTTTATATAAATTCTCGTTCAAATAGAAAACATATTAAATAAAAGGAGTATTTAAAAAAATCAAACTATGATATCGAAATTCTTTCAAGATTCATTACTCATTAAGAGATACATATAAGATTTCGCATCGAATACATTACTTTTGATATTTGAGTTGTAAAGGCGTTGCAGCTAATTTGCATATTATGGTATATGTCATACTTTTTGTATTATTCATAGTTGAATTATAATTTATAAATATTTTAAATAGATTATTTGCTATAATTTTGTGATTTTAATGTAATTTTATAATTATTTTTTATTTTATACTATCTTAAAATTCTTGAAATTAATAAAATTTAAAAATCCGTGGGACTTACGTCCCATGTCAGATGGCTTACGCCTCGCCTCGCCTCGCCTCGCCTCGCCTCGTCAGAGGTAAAACGCCTCGCCTCACGCCCTCCCTTTAAAACATTGATCCTAAGAAAACAGGATCTTAAGGGAAGCTCAAAGTCCAAAGTATCATTATTATGGATATTATAGTAAAATATGTATTTTGTTTACTAATTCTTAAGTGCAGTGCATAGTCCACTGTAGACAAGTAACGGAGGAGGAAGTATTTATGAGACTATCGAACCATCTTGGTTTGTTATTAACGGAAAACTTCTGCTGTATCGCAAAGAAAATTTGTTGAATAGTGGGGCAACTAGTGACTAACATTATCATGGTGCCACTCCTAGTGGCGTACTCAAGATTTTTAACAAGAATTACCATCCAATTATCACAATTCGTCTTGTAAACTAATTTTAGCATAGGATTGTACCTTGCAGTGGTTTTTGTGTTGAATTAGCTGTTCACGCCTGAACCCGCATCTAGTCCCAGTTAAGTATATGACTCTCCTTCCCACTTGTGAAGGCAGAAATTTTTTTAAGGGTGTTCAAACTTGAAAGAAATAAAAATTCTTCGACAAAGAGTGTTCAATATATATTATATACCTAATATTTTACATATATACTCAGTGTTATTTTCCGATGAAGGGTGGTTGACATATGACTTCGCCCATGCCTCTTCCTCATTTTGTAGAATATATGCCCCCAGCAACGTGTCTAAACTTATCCCGGGATGTGTCTTTATATTTCTATGCACATAATTATAAACTAAACCCATGAATATTGGAAAATAAGGGGACCTGATTCATACAAAGTGGGAATCTTCATGTTATGTGCCTGATTCATACAAAGTGGGAATCTTCATGTTATGTGTGGAGGGGCACGTCATAGCCTAAATTAGAACATTTTAGGCCCAAGCATAGCTAAAAACTTGTAAAAATAGCACGGTATAGCCAGTTTTCGGATTGGTCATTTAAAAATAGCCAGCGTTTATGAAGTCAATAAAAAATAGCCACTATTTTGCTGCAACAGAGACCGGTCCAACATAATATACTGGAGTTCGATGCACCTATATATGAACTCCAGCATATTATGTTGGACCGGTATACTTTGCTGACTCCAGTATAATATACTGGAGACTGGAGTGTCGGTGCTCCAAACTCCAGTATATTATACTGGACAATTATACTTCGTGGAACTCCAGTATATTATGCTGGAGTTCTAGTGTGCTTATGCTAGAACTCCATCATATTATGCTGGAGTTCCAGCATACTTATCCTGAAACTTCAGTATAATATGCTGGAATTCAAGCATACTTATGCTTAGAACTCCAGTATAATATATTGGCGTATTTTTCGGGTTTTGAACAGTGTTTTCACTCAGATTTATCTTTACATGAAAAGTGGCTAAATTTCGATTACTTTTGAAATTTAGCTATTTTTGAACGACCAGTTGTAAATCTGGCTATTTTTGAATTTCTCCCCTAAAACTTAGACTAGAAATATAGTAGGCCAACTCAAGGAGTTCGACAGGATAGACAAACTCTTAAGCTGAACCACTTAGTAAACTATAGAGAAAAAATTATAAAAAGAGTGGTAATTTTTCTAAGAGAAATTTTCATAAAGCACTATCTTTTAGCGGTAATTAACTATCTATAGATACCATTTGCTATATTATGAATTGTAGATACGTTTTTTGTTGTTATAAGATGTATTAGATGTATTTAACCTACTATATTCATGAATACAATAGCAAAAATAGGCATGAATCAGGGAAGTCCAGCTAATCAGTTGTTGTATTCGAGTGTATTCGACTATATTCATGGCGTGAAACATGGGATTACAGTCGGACAAATTATTGTATTCGACTGTATTCACAGCGTGAAACAGGGGATTACACTGTTTTTAAACGGAAAGTGAATCAATTAACATAATAGACTCCTAATATAACTCAACAAACTCAATTATAACACACAAATTTGGTATTTCCTTGTATATTAAAGATTCTCAACCGAAAAATACCCTAAAAACATAGCAATCTTCAAAGAAATTATATAATACATCTGAATACATAAATTATATTAATTAAAAAAACATATGAATACATTCATGACATATAACGAGACAGTGAATACAATGAAATACATAGAATACAGCGGGATACATTGAAATACAATTTAAAAAAAGGCAATGAATACAATGAAATACATGGAATACAGCGAGATACATTGAATTACAATGAAAAAAAGACAATACAATGAAATACATGAAAATACAACGTGATACGTTGAAAATACATTGAAATATATTAACAGAAAATCAAGTTGCTCAGCCCCAAACTCCGTCGTCTTTGTTCAAGAACAAACTCTAATTTTCGGCGAATCTCATCCTCCCCACCTCCACCAACACCCTTTTCTTTAAACACATCACCACTCTCTTCTTGTTCTTGTTTATCCTAAGGCCCATCATCAAGAACCTGCGTTTGTATACCCTCAACACTTTCTATATCTTCATTGAACAGTGATTGATCAGTTTCAGAAAAAAGTTTCCACAAATCAGAAGATGATGGCTTTGAATCTTTGCCATTGTTGATGTTACCTGTGGAGAAGAAATGAGAGTTGTTGGGGAAGAAACATGGCTTGGGAATAGGAAAAGAGGGTATAGTGGAAATGAGTTTAGGGTTTAAGAAGTGGGTTTTGGAAGGAAGCAGGATTAAGAGTAGGAGGTGTGAGGATTTGGAGATGAAATGAGAGAGCATTTAGGAGACTTGACAAACAGAAACAGAGGAAGAAGACGGCGGAGCGGAGCCCTCAGTTGTGTTTTTAGGGAATGGGGAAGAGAATGACATGTATCAAAGTAGAGAGAGAAAGAAAATGGTGTAACTGAATAGCGTATTTAGTGGCTTAGGGGTAGGAGGTAATCAAAATTAGATATTTTGTTGTAAACATCAAAAGGTATCTATAGAATATAATTTTTTTAAATGGTATTTATTTAAAATAAATTAGGTGTTAACCTTTACTATAAAAGGTAAAAATTCCTTTTTCCAACTAGTAATCAGAACTGGTGAGCTCAATCATCCTGGGGTTGGGCAAGCTAGGCAAAAGTTGGTCAAGATAGTTAGTCCAATAAAGACATAAAGCATCAGGTCCAGACTGTTGCGGAAGCCAAATATATATAGTGTGAATGAGTCACAACTACTATACCAAAAATTATGGCAGTTACTAAATAATAAATAAGACAATAAGATAACAATAAAAGGAACACCAGAATTTACAAGGTTCGACCAATTTTGCCTACTTCCTCGGACACAACTAATATTTTATTTCACTCCAAAAATACAAGTGAAATAATACTAAAAAGAGAAGATACAAATGACTTAAGAAGATGAGGAAGCAAATGAGAGGTGTGTTTTAATCCTAAACATTAGGCCTCTTTTATAGGGAAAAATTCTCATTCAAAATTGTTACTCACCGATGTGGGACTTTTGACAATTTCAACAAATCTCCACCTTGGCAAAATTCCACATCTTCAATTTTCTCTCAATAACAAATTTTGATTGTGTCTTCATCTTCAATCTTTAGTGTTCAACAATGTTGATAAACAATGTTGAAACTTGACCGCAGTCACCACTTTTGCCAGCATATCAGCAAGATTCTCCGTAGTATGAATTTTCTTCACCGTGACTCCACCTTCTTCTGTGATTTCTCGTACGAAATGATACTGAACATCAATGTGCTTCGTCCTTGCATGATAAACTTGGTTCTTCGCTAATTGAATAGCACTTTAACTATCACAAAAAAATTGTGATATTTTTTTGTCCAATACCAAGCTCCTTTAGCAACCCCTGAAGCCAAATTGCCTCCTTCACAGCCTCTGTAATAGCCATGTACTCTGGCTCTATTGTAGACAAAGTAACTGTTGATTGTAAAGTAGACTTCCAACTAACTGGTGCCTTTGCAAAAAATAAACATATAACCAGTAGTTGATCTTCGTTTGTCCAGGTCACCCGCAAAATCTGAGTCACAATATCCAACTACAGACTGATTGCATTCCTGCTCAAAAACTAACCCAACATCTACAGTATTATGAATATACCGTAGAATCCACTTTACAGCTTGTCAATGCTCATTTCCTGGATTATGAATATATCTGCTAATAACTCCAACAGCTTGTGAAATGTCAGGTCTCATAAAGACCATTGCATATATCAAGCTACCAACAGCATTTGTGTATGGTACCTTTGACATATACTCTCGTTCAGCTTCATCTTTTGGCGACATAGTAGTACTTAGCTTAAAATGGGGAGCAAGTAGAGTACTAACTGGCTTAGTCTTTTCATCTATGCCAAAACGTTGTAGTACTATTTTCAAATATTCTTTCTGAGATAAACAGAGTTTCTTTGAACGTCTATCTCTTATTATCTCCATGCCAAGAATTTTCTTTGCCTCACCCAGATCCTTCATCTCAAACTCCTTCTTCAGTTGAATCTTCAACTTATCAATTTCTTCCGAATTCTTGGAAGCTATCAACATATCATCAACATATAGGAGAAGATATATAAAGGAACCATCTTTAAGCCTGCGCAAATACACACAATGATCGTATTTGCTTCTCTTGTACCCTTGCTGCAACATAAACTTGTCAAATCGTTTGTACCATTGTCTAGAAGATTGTTTCAAACCGTACAACGATTTTTCAAGTTTGCACACCATATTTTCCTTTCCAGCAACTTTGAATCCTTCTGGCTGAGTCATGTAGATTTTCTCCTCCAAGTTTCCATGTAAAAATGCAGTTTTTACATCTATCTGAACTAGTTCCAAATCCAACTGTGCTACCAAAGCCAACATAATTCTAATGGAGGAATGTTTTACAACTGGAGAAAACACTTCATTGTAATCAATTCCCTCCTTTTGAGCATATCCTTTGGCCACCAATCTTGCTTTGTAGCGAACATCTTCTTGGTTAGGAAATCCTTCTTTCTTTGCAAATACCCATTTGCACCCAATTGCTTTCTTTCCCTTCGGGAGATTGGCCAATCTCCATGTATGATTCTGATGAAGGGACTGTATTTCATCATTCATGGCAATCCTCCACTTATCTTCTTCTGAACTTTGGACTGCGTCTTTATAAGTGGTAGGAACATCATCAGCTACAATTGAGGCGGCGGAAGCAACTGTCTCTATAAGACAAACAGGTTTTGTTATTGTCCTTTTTGCCTGCTGGTTGCTATTGATTCAAGTTGTTGTTAAGGTTCCTGAGTTGGATCCTCCCTCTCTACTGGCTCTTCTTCCAGAGGATAATCTTCATTTGTTTCCTCCTCTGCTTCTTGTGTAGGAAAAATAAATTTTCCCTCAAACTCCACCTGCTTAGAAGCACCCTCATTTTGTTTGGTATCTTCTGTTACCTTATTTACCACAGCATATTCATCAAAGATAACATCCCTACTGAATATTACTTTCTTTGTCATAGGACACCATAAGTGATATCCTTTGACTCCAGAAATAATCCCCATAAAAATAGCCTTATTTGCCCTTGAATCCAATTTTGACTATGTCACATGATAATATGTAGTTGAGCCAAACACGTGCAAAGAGTCATAATCTACACCGGGCTTTCCATACCATTTTTCAAATGGTGTCTTGCCATCAATAGCGGCAGATGGTAGACGATTAATGAGGTGGCATGCATATGTAACTGCCTCAGCCCAAAATTCTTTGCCCAAGCCAGCATTGGACAACAAACACCGTACCTTCTCTAGCAAGGTCTGGTTCATACGTTCTACCACTCCATTTTGTTGTGTTGTATGTCTGACAGTGAAGTGTCGGACGATGCCATCATTTTTACAGACCTTATTGAAATGATCATTTTTGTATTCACTTTCATTGTCTATGAGAATACACTTGATCCTCTTGCCTGTTTGATTCTCCACCATCATATTTCATTTGAGAAAAATTCCCAACACTTCATCTTTCCTCTTCATTGTATACACTCACACACTTTAGGAAATATCATTAGCAAAGGTTACAAAATAGTGTTTCCCACCCAATGAAGGTGTTTTGGAAGGACCCCAAACATCAGAGTGTACATAATCCAAAATGCCTTTAGTATCATGGATCGTTGTACCAAATTTAACCCTTGTATGTTTCCCTTTGACATAATGCTCACAAAACTCCAAGTTGCAAGTTTTACTCCTTTTAACAATCCTTGATCTGATAGAGTTTTCAAGGATTTTCCTCTCGCATGTGTCATACCCCGGTTGCTTCTGCCTCTTTGTCGTCACTATATGTCACTGTCAATATCCCAATAACTGTACTACCGCGATAACTATACATGTTATTATTCTTCTGATTGACCTTCATTACCACTAGTGCACCGGAGCATATTCTCATCACTCCATTTTCTGCAATGATTTTGAACCCTTTTGATTTTAGGACTCCCACAGAGATGAGATTCTTCTTCAAATCCGGTACATATCGAACATTTGTTAATGTTCTGATCATTCCATCATTGTTCCTTAATCGTATTGAACCAATCCCATATGAGGTAAGAGGGTTGTTGTCCGCTATGTGGATGACTCCATATTCTCTTTCTTGAAAATCCACGAACCAGTCCCTATCGGAACACATATGATAGCTACAAGCCGAGTCCATCAACCATATGTCTGATGATGTTAATGACTCTGTTGTAACTACTGAGAAGTCTAAATCATCACAATCAGCTACATTTGAATCCATAATGGCCTTTCCATTGTTATGTTTGGACTTATTCTTCAACTTCGGACAGTCTTTCTTCCAGTGCCCCTTTTCTCGACAAAAGGCACATTCATCTTTGCTGGGTCTAGATCTTGACTTGGATCTTCCCTTCTTTGTCCTCGTTTGATTTTGAGGACGACCCCTCACAACCAGTGCTTCTCCTTCTCCCCCCTTCTGTTTTTCTCCTTTTCTTTGTTCATAGTTGTACAAAGTCGAACAAACTTTTCTGAGAGAAATTTCGTCATTTCCATGGAGTACAGTAGTTTCAAGGTGTTCGTACTCATCAGGAAGTAACCCCAACAACACCAAGGTCAAGTCACCATAATCAAAAGTTGCATCCATATTTGCAAATCTGTGACCAACTTATTGAAACTGGTGATATGTCATTCATCGTGGTACCAGAAACATAGGTGAAGCGAAACAGTCTCTTTTTCATGTACAATTTATTTTGACTGTTTTTCTTCAAAAATTTATCCTCCAGTGTTTTCCATAATTTACTTGCAGAAGTTTCCTTTGTGTATGGATATTTTTGCTCTCTAGCAAGGTAGGATTGAATAGTACCGCAAGCAACACGGTTGATAATTTTCCAATCTTCTTCTCCAATAACATCTGGTTTCTTTTCTTCAATGGCAAGATCCGACCCTTGTTGAAAAAAGACATCTAGAACCTCGCCTTGTCACATCCCAAAATGTCATGACCCGTCAAAAATTTCTACCGCAAATTTCGCATTTGACACAATTTTTTGTCATAAGCGAAAATGCCAATGATGACGTATTATCGACACTTGATGTAGCTTCTTCTTGTTTATTGTCTCTCATTTTTTATACAAATATTATTTAATAACTGACGACACAACTCAAGATTATTTCCTTTCTGGTGTGGAAGATCAGACTAAGTTGCAACCACAGAACATACTCAAACAGAACCTTGACTCAGCTACCAAGATAAATCTTTTCTAATGTGGAAGATCAGACTATGCTGCAACCACAGAGCATACTTAGACAATACCTTGGCTCTGATACCAATTGTTGCGGAAGTTAAATGTATATAGTGTAAATGAGTCACAACTACTATACCAAAAATTATGGCAATCACTAAATAATAAATAAGACAATAAGATAACAATAAAAGGAACACCAGAATTTACGAGGTTCGACCAATTTTGCCTACTTTCTCGGACACAACCAATATTTTATTCCACTCCAAAAATACAAGTGAAATTATACTAAAGAGAGAAGATACAAATGTCTTAAGAAAATGAGGAGGCAAATAAGAGGTGTGTTTTAATCCTAAACATTAGGCCTCCTTTTATAAGGAAAAATTCTCATTCAAAATTGTTACCCACCGACGTGGTATTTGTGGATATAATACATACAGTAAGTGCATCTTAGGTAGAGAACCTGAAAGTGTTGAATCTACCCCCTCTTATCCAGATGATTTAAAACACTACGGCTTAAAAATACACTTAATTAGAACCAGCTCGGCTAAGCAGTTTTGGCCTTCAATTCAGGTCGAAATTCAAGACTGCATTGGACTTTGAAGTTAGATACCACATCTCATAAAGATAATCTAGTATTGAGTTCTGACTCAGTAGTTACTACTCCTGCATAGCAGTTCAAACATGAAAAGCAAAACACCCCTTGAAGTTTCTGCATACAGTCTGGTTCTGACTTGGATTAAAATCTCAACAAGAGTACATCCAACAATGAATCCTCTTCCAAGTCCTGTCATTTGTAATACCTATTGTGCCGAGTTCTTGGCTTGGGCCAGGGCTTGGCATCGACAAATTTCAGAACGACGTGTGAAGAAGTTCTAGGAAAACTTCAAGACCTCCGTAGATGTCTCTTCTGATCTATCAGCATAGCTGGCCCAAACAATCGTCAGTTTTTCCAATACCCGTGCATTCTTCAGAAAAAACCTTATTAGTTCTATCTCGTTTTCGTCATCTTTGAAACCAATCAACTCAATTGACTTTAGATGAGATTCCAAGCACACAATGATTTCATCAGGATCATGCATCTGCAAATTCTCAATCCAGTCTCCATTCTAGCAGACAGTTCAGAGTCAGAAGAGAAACCACTTCATCGAGCACAGTAAACACTCAAATTGACACAGCAATAAATAAAAATAAGCAATCATTCAGCAGCATAAGCAACCATTTCCACCATTACAAGTGAAAATGCCAAAAAACATTCACTTTTAACAATGATTTGCACCATTTCCTTCTCTTTGTTCTATTTTCCACTTGGCGTCACTGATGCATTAGAAGTTCTAGTAAACTGTAGATATTTCACAGTGTAGTACCTACTATACAAACCATGTCACTCCATCCAATCAACATCTTCGACATTTCAGGTAATCTAAAACAACAATCCCCTCATTAAGCCAAGTGATACTTATGCTCTCATGAAAACATTTGAAACACACATCGCCTAAGTTCTAGCATTGATCAAATTTTAGAATCTATCAGAGTCCATCATGAATCTTTTTTCTGCACAAGGGAAATGAATTCATTTGGGTACTCTCTTTGCAATAAAGCTCAGCTTAGGACTAAATTTAGACTAATATGCTGGCAATTTTCAGGGCCAAGCTACTGTTCAGGACCAGATTTGCAAATTTCTTTCATTTATCAAGTCAATGCTCCCTAAAGGTGTATCATCATCTCAGTTCTCAGAGTTTCCCCACATCAATTTACTGCTCAAATCTATTTCCACCATTAAGTTCCATGCAGCAGATATGAATAAGTTCAATGGCATTAGCAATAGGTGATACTTGCCAACTCCCAGAGTGAATGTTAAAAGTTAAAATTGATCATTAGTCAAATCTTATCCCTTTCATTATGGCATGTTTATCATTTTGTTGAGTGGAATTTTGCTTGTACAGTTCTTTTTACTTGAATATAGGTTTGCAGTTTAGCCTTATTGTAATGAAATTGAAGGGGGGCCTTGGAGCAATAGTAAAGTTGTCACTGACTCTTGCATCAGGGAAGGCTGCCTACATCACACCCCTTTGGAGTGCGGCCCTTTCACGGGCCTTCCATGAATGTTGGCTGCCCTCTTATTATTGCAATGACATTGGAATTATATGTCAATTTTTCCTTGTAAAGTGTAGTTACAATACTTACAAGTACTTCCAACCAACTAGCATATAAAAGAAACGGAATTTGTACAGAAGAATCAATGAAAAGATGGCGGGCATTACCTCATCAGACCACAATTTAAGAACCTCTAGATTAGGAGAATACTTGAGTAATAATATCATAGCTTGCATGAAATCTTCATCAACATCCACATACAGCTTTAAGATCTTCAGCTTATAAAAAGAGATTGGAGCGAGTCTTACTGTGCGAACCGCTTCATAAAGATCCTACAGCAGCAAAAAAGAAGAAATGAGAGTGTTTTTCGATAATCAGTTGTGAAATTAAGAGATTAATTGAAAAGCTACAAGCGAGCTCTTACAATGACTTAGAGATACTTAGACTGTATATTTTTTTGATAAGTACTTAGACTGCTCATTAGGGGCGAAGCCACAGTGATGGTTGTTGGTTCAGCCAAACCCAATAGCTTTTGTTCAAACCATGTATTTGTATTAAGAAATTCAATGAATATGTAAAAATTATTAATTTAGAATCCAATAACTTAAAAGGATTATAATCTCAAACCCATAAGGTTCAAATCCTAGCTCCGCCTCTGTTGCTCATACAATCTAAGTATTCAAACAACGTATTGACACTTTATATTTCTTTAATACTTCTATTTCCCTTTTATGCTTAACCTAAAGAGAGAACTATACCCAAATAGTCGGCTTGCATAGCTTCAAAACTGATGTAGAAGGAACCTCCTTGATCAGCTTATATATGCCATTTTCTTCACGAGATCCACTCATATCAATAAAGAAGATGCGAACGTCTTCTATTGAAAAGAGATTCTCGAAGATTATATCCTTTGGCATTGGAGCTTGATATTTGAAGAACTTGAGATTGGGGCAACAAATTTTGACTTCCCAATTGCAGTAACTCTCCACATAATGATTGTCATTTACTAAAGTAAAATAAATAAGAGATGTTGAAGCAATATCAAGTAGAGCCATAGCTCCTAAACCACATTCCTCTAAGATCAACCTTTCAAGGAGATGACATTTTGAGAACAAGCAACTTGTCAAATGCTCGTCTGACAACTCGACATCCTCAAGATGAAGCAGTTTCAGCTGATGAAATCCCAAATGATTAGGCAGTTTAAGTATGTTCCCGGACAAGCGTAGTTTTAAAATTTGCAAAGATTCACAAGTTGCAAGACAATATGGTAACTCAAATGGCTCACCAAGATTAAAACTTAATACAAGCTCTTGAACATTTCGCCTTGTTGACACATGAATCCACCGCAAAATAGCAAACTTATCAAAGATATTGGCACAACAGAGAAGAAACCGAACAAGTTTAGTGGCGCTTTGGTAAATTAAGACCCAATTGATAAAGTCCTTGAATTCCTCACCATTTCCGAGTTACAAGGCCGATTGATCCGTTGTGAATAAAATCGATCAAGATCAAAGTGCAAGTAAGGCATAGTAGTCCATATATACTTCCATCTTTTTGGCAATAAACTCAACTGAACCACATCAAAAATAAAGAGAGATGAAAGGATGTTGTGCAGGATATCATCTGGCAATGAACTTATTCTATCAATCCCTTTACTTGTACTGCCACAAATCTTAGGTTTTCTGGTTGAGGTTTCCATTATATCTTTCGATTAAAAAGCAAAAAAATACCAACAAATTACCTTGTCTCAGACATTTGAGCCGAAAGGGTACCCAAATAGCAAAACTCAAGGAATGGAGTTCTTCACAGTCATCTCGGGAACTTATTGTAGAGAAGGCGGGAACGACGGAGACGCGTCTGTGCCGCTGTGAAAAGGATTTCCCGCCTTTGGGGGGAGAAAAAATGAAAAAATAAATGACACTTTATTAACCTACTAGTTAATTTGCTTAAAACATGGCTGAATAAGTAATGGCATATAAAAGAAAATCAATCTCTACTTGTAAAAATTTCTTTCACGATTTTACTATGAACTATTACGATGGATAATAACATATCAGAATTGGTATTATATTAATAATGAAAAGTCTTTTACACAATTAAAAATTAAATATTTGTCTTTACTTACTAAGTTCTAACTTCAGATAAAAAACCCCGTACTTCGACTAAATGAAGTGAATCTCATAGTACTATAGTGCTCCACTATCTAAGACACAAAAACAATGCTTTAAATAACAACTTAAAAAATTAAGATTAATGAATCCAGTTTTGGTCTTACTAAAATAGTATAGGAAAAAGGAGATGATTATTAAGAAGCTTTAACGTATAGACAGTAGAATAGTCCCTAGCTAAACTGATTTATTTGTTATTTACTATCATACTATCAAGTGTTTGGTGCTTGTGCTGCTATTGGTGGTGCTTCTTTCGCTTTGGTTAATATGGCTTCACTGACACTATTCTTAGCCTCAACCTTAGGCTTTGTATCCTTGTATCCATTTTAATTGCCGCAAAAATAAAGTCATGTAAAGCATTTAGGCCACTAATAATATTATTATCAGTCAAAGATTTAGCCGTCAAATTAGATTCAACAGCAATATACTTTTTAAAAAAAAAACTAAAAAGAGGTTATATTAGTATGATATGGAATAACCAATTTCATGTTTAGCATAATACCAACGCTCTGGTTATCATACCATTCAGTAAATGCCATTTTTAATAAAGATGACTTGGACTATTTCAAAGGTTACGAAACCATATTAAGCAAGAACCATAAGCAGAAATAAGCATGTCTCAGAATTTTATTAATAATAAAAGCTATAGTCATAACATTTATAACAACAAAGATTTACACAGCACAAATCAAGCCTGTGGCACTAGCAGCTTCATCTCAAGGCACCTCATTCTCTAGTATTGGAGGGTAACCACATTACATTTGAAACTCTTATTAAGCTAGCCTTAAATCATTTAAATTCTCTTTCATTCTAATATAAGTACAGAGGAAATAAATGATCTTCTTCACAGACAAAAAAGAAATTCAGGGCTTCCCAAAATCCGAGCAGAAGTGGCTACCATAATTAAACCCATTGGACACCCACAATGATAATTGGTTCATGAGATTTTCTTGACCTCACCTCCAATATCAACCAAATGGACCAGTAGAGTCATGCTTTTAGCTTCTTCATCAAAAGATAGTCGTATTTGATGTTTCTATAAACTCTCCTCACAAATAGATTTGAGTCCGAAATTTCAATAGCACCTAAATTTGAATGACCAAAATGACATGGTTGATATATAGTAATATATTATCAAGAAAAAATGCCATGACATTTCGCTAGAATTCACATAACCAATAGATTAAATATGAGAGAAATGGTTTAAATAGAACTTGTATATATACTCACTGTAAAAAAATCCTAAGCCAAGATAAAATTTAATATTCTATACACATCTAAAGTAGAAATTGGGAAAGAAGAACCTTGACATCTTAGCCTTAACATAATAGTAGTAATATACCGAGCACAGGAAGACAGACAATTGTAGAGACCACTGAGAAAATGAAGTCTGCCACCACTGAAAATTCTCAGAAGCTAATAACAACATATGTTGTCGTAATGGTGCTATAGATAGTAACAACACTATAATAAGAATTAGAAAGAGCAAATTCATAAACCTATAAGCATAATACATAAGCAGAAACTAAACTCAACGAATCAAGATAGTGGAAGAGCATAAATTCTAAAACAGATCCATGATGATGCATGGATCTTTCCATTTTATAGAAGTGTTCAAATATTTCAGGGAAAAAAAAAGAAGGAAACTTATGTCACATAAGCACATATAAAAAGGTTTAGATGCATAACTTACGTGTTTGATGTCAAATGCTCGCCATACTTAAAACTTGATCCTTCTGTATTCCTATAAAATAACAACAGCAAAGTTTCTCCAATAAATCTGAAACAACAATAGGAAATAGTCTTTTTGAAAAAAAAACATCGATAGTAGTTCTAATGCTCATGAAACAGCTAAATAACAATCAAAACTAATTGAACAACAAAAGTTAAAAGGACTACATCATACTTACACTAATTCCAACTGAAGCGGAGCACTTACTGATCATACCATATTCAAGAACATATAAGAATTACCATTCGCATGATAAATAATATGCTCCCAATGTAAATACATCTCAAAGTTTATCCCACAAAATTCGATACCTTCTGATTCCATCAAAATACACACTGAGAAGAAAATAAAGAAAAAAGCAAAAGGATGCAGGATGGACATAAAATGGGCTAATAAAAATGAAGAGGCATAGGACACACACCAAAATCTGAAAAGAATTAAAAATAAAATATAGCTGAGCGAAAGACCAAAATACTTAATTGCCTCTTTTTCAGTTTAAACTTTTGGCAATCATTATGTGGAAGACTTTAAGAAGGTTAAAGGGAAAACAAAAGAACCAAAAATCTTTAAAGGGGCAGAATATAGAGTGAAAAAGGCAAAAAAAGGTCCAAAAAATATATAATAAATAACATTCATGAAAAGGTTTGTGACGCTACTTCGATAAAAGCTCATGATATCTAAGTTTCAAGCGAAGGATGAAGAAATAAAGAGATGATTAATTAAGCTCTAATTTATCACAACATATAACCACGACGTTGTCCAGGATCAACTCTTGTATAAACAACTGGAATACTTGCTGCTAGCACCACTACCTTTTGACGTGTATTAAAACAATGATATCAGAATAGCCCGCCGTTCTCATGGTATCTACAAAGCAAAGTCTACTATCATAACCCAAAATCCAACAAAATAAATTCTGAGAAAAAAAAGTGCTAACAAAGAGAAACGTCCAAGTGTCCGCTCTTTTACTTAAAATGAATATTCAAAATGTTCAAATATTACTCCAACCAATTTCAGAGTTCTCATCTCAATCTGGAATGACAAAGGCACCATCTTTACTTCACTATGTATCCGTGTGAGAAAGGTAACATTTTACCTCATTACATATCCAAATGAGAAAAGCAACATCGTTATCTCATTATGTGTCCATGAACAATTGACGGGTCATTTTATCCATGCATAAATGTTAGATGAAAGTTTTATTAAGTGAACACATTCAAGATTAAGTAAATCTTACAAAATGGACAATAAAATGACCGAAAGATACAAACATATCAACCTAAAGATGAAGAAAAATCAAGAATATGAGACGTAGAAATATATCTCTTAGATTCAAATAATTATATAAGTTTCACGAATAAAGAACAATATCAATTAGAGTTGGGCACAATACTTTTTTTTCCTCGGAGAAGGAAAGCGGGAAGGGTGTTCAACCTCTCTTTTCTACCACTTTGCTTGTTCCTTTGTGTGACGACCATATAAGTACAATTTCAACATGGAGTTTGATCAAGAATCTCCATATACCTCAGGTTACAGGCAAGTATAAACATAATGGAAACAAAAAAAATTATGTCACTTTTAACATACTAAGCATACTTCAATATCATTATAAAACCTATATATGCTGCAAACACCAATTTCAGAAGCTATTTTCATTTTTCCTTCCTTTTTCACACTTTTTTGTTAACACATAAATTTCAATCTCAGGATAAACAATGTAAAATCCAAATAAAAAAGAAGAAGAAAAACAGTAGGAAAAAATTTCACCGGAATCAACATTCTCGGACATATTGGTTCTAATGACTGTAGTGCAAGGTCAGGGAAAACCAATATAAATGCCTGCAATAGAAGAAGTCACCAGGCAGCTCAAACACAGACTGAATCAGCTTCTGCAATGATTTGAATTATGCAGTGGTAATGTACCTCAAGGAGAGGACCAGCAATATATATATATATATATATATATATATATATATATATATATATATATATATATATATATATATATATATAGTTCGCCTCAAACCAGTTTCAAGCTACTTCCCAGAAACAGTGAAAGGCCATATGCAGTATCGGATGCACGTATCTTCTCCGAACAATTAAAATGACAAAAGACAAATATACTTAATTCACGGTCTAATAAATTAATTGATTAAGGATCAACCTCCTTAAAATAGTCCCATAGGGATGTAGTTACCAGAGAATGATTTTACTTCTTACATTTCCTTTCTTTCACCTATTTCCTTTTCTACAACTTCTGTGTTAAATTCATGTATTGATCTTCAAGCATAACACAAGAAGGTAGAGCAGGAAAAGTATAATAGTGGTAATATTGCAACACTCTATATTTAATGAATCTTTAGATCCTTAGTTATTGATTAGGGAAAAAAGTATAGTATTGTAGAATATTTAAAGACATTGTTCTAAAAGAAATTATTAGTAATATAACATTCTTCAACTTCATATCAACGACACAGTTAGTATCAATTATGAAAAAATCATAGTAGTTACGAATCTTTGGATTTTTTGAAACTATTTTAGAATTTGTACATCCTTAGTTATTGATTAGGGAACAAAAGTATACTTTCATTGAATATTGACATTATAAGTTCTGATTTAGAGGGAAAAAATAATAGCGAAGAAAGTTTGGACTGTACCTCATGCCTTTGATGTATTTTTGCATACTTGTTTGTCCACACCAATACAATTAGATTAGGGTTCATACAAGTTAGAAAGAGTCAAATATATAAGAGTAAGGCGTAAATGATAAATATAGAGTGAATACCTGAAACAGTGGTCGGGTGATGGTGTTCTTTGGATGTCTTCATTGGCGTCGAAGGAAACGGAATTTGTATAAGCATAGAGAAAGAAGAAATACAAAAAGAAGGCAGATGAGTTGAGTTTATAGAAATAAAATAAAAAAGTTAGAAGTCTGGGGGAAATTGAACAGGGAAAAGGGGGTTGAAGATTTTTTTCGAAGTGGTGCGTGTATAAGCAGTTGGGTATGCGAAGCATTTTCGTTCTTCTTCAATTTGAGGTTTAAGTTGCTGAAAAACCTAAAGCGGAGGAAATTCAATTGTTGTTATTTAAGAGGATTCGTGTCGACTAGGCCCATTGAGGGGTAAATGCTTGGAAAAATAATATTATAATGCCGCTCTTAAAATAATAACTCAAAAATGTATATTTTTTGTATATATATACATATTTTGTATGTCATATACAAAAATTATGCAATTTTATACATTTTTTTGGCTATCAAATATAAATAATTTTTGGCGCGAACCCAAGGCTTCCTACCAAAAAATTCTCCATTTTCAAGATTCAAATTGAAGACTTCCGATCCCGACCCTATTACCACATGATGGTATACGTATATCAAATTCTTATTACTCATCCCACTTACTAGGTGATTTTCTATTTACGACATTATAATATTTCATCAAAGTTCTAATTGATTAGGTAATAATATTTCATCAATCTTCCTTAAACAGGTAATAAATTATTAAAAATCTACAACCTTCTCTCCTTTATTACTTGATGTTTTGATCATTTCTTTTTTTACTATCCCTTTTACATTTCTAATGCCTTTGAAAGAGTAGTCCTTGTTGGGCGTGAATGAACTTCAATACTTTGACAATATTTTTCTCAACTCTGAAACTTCTAATACTATTTTTTTCAACTTCAAGACACACACACACACTTTATATATATATATATATATATATATATATATATATATATATATATATATATATATATATATATATATATATATATATATATATATATTGTTCACTTAATTTTGGGGAATACCTTTACATTTTTTCCTTAAAATAAAAAGTGTTGTTATCTTATAACATTCAAAGAAGGGTTTCAAGTAACGTTTCTTTTCTTCTTCTCTATGATGCAAAATTCAACAAATGAATAATCAAGCTTGAGATTCGAAGGGAATTATCATGGAACTAGGAATGCAATGTAAGATTAAAATATAAGAGTATAGAAGATGTACTTGTGTGGTTTCTCATTTCTTAACAATGGAGCTTTACGAGTAGTTGCACATGTATGTACATTGTGATTACATTGTATGAACAAGGGGAAGTTGCAGAAGTGTTTCAACTTCAGGGAGGAAACACACACACACACACTCTCCCACATAAAATTGCCCATCGGATCTAATTACCTAATTCTTTGTTGGCCCCCAGCCATGTGAAATGTAAGAATTTGCAAGTTGAGTTGGGGTTGACCATATAGAACTTCAAAACATGTTAACAAATTGCAAAATAAAATTTGGCATCAAGCTACCGCCATTCAATTAGAAGAAGGTATTTAACCCAGTCACGAGGAGAATCAACACAAAAAAAAACACGTCAACGAAGCCTTGAGGCACCTGTTGAGGATCTTGGCTTGGCATCGGACAAAATATGACATGCGAAGTTGCACCGTAACAGAAGAAAACTCTCGCCAGATTGGGCTAATGAAAATTGGATCTCTACCACTCACAATAACAGCAAGCAGTCCTTATAGGCTAAAAATGCTGTCCATGAATATTTGAGCTAGAGAGTGTGCTGTATAAGGATGAGCAAGGAACAAGAAATGGCCATATTCACTGAGCTTATCAACTATGACGCAAAAGACATCAAGAAATGTTTCTATGAAATCCATATTGATTACAGACCAAACAATGTGAGAATAAGAAGGGGTTGCCGAAAACATTGGTATGCTGAAACATCATAATTGTCTTTTTGACACTTGTAACCCCTTGGGATGCAGCAATTCCCGGGACCCTGCGTGAATGCAGGATGCTTCGTGCTACCCCTTTAAATGAAGTTAACCACACCCTGCTTGATACTTTACCATAGAAAAAAGACATGACCTTCTTTGTTACTCTATAGCAGTTCAAACAAGAAAGGCCAATACAAGTTTCATAACCATCACGATTCCATGTAATTTTTTATACAGTTCGGTTCTGATTTGAACCTTGAAGAGAATCTCAATAAGAGTACATCCAGAAATTCGAATAATCCTCTCCCAAGTCGAGTCATTTTTAATATCTATTGTACCATTTTGGACAACTTGGTATGGGCTTGGCATCAAGAAATGTCAGAACAACGTGTGAAGAAGTTCTTGGAAACTTCAAAACCTCCTCATTTGCCTCTTCTGATTTATCAGCATTGTCGTTCCAGACAATCGTCAATTTTTCCAATACTCGTGCATTCTTCAGAAAAACCTAAGTAGTTCTATCTCGTGTTCTTCACCTTTGAAACCAGTCAACTTAATTGACTTTAGATGAGATTCCAAGCACACGATGCTTTCATCAGGATCAAGCAGCTGCCTATTCACACCCCAGTCCTCAATCTAGCAAACAGTTGAGAGTCAGAGGAGAAACCACTTAATCAAGCACAATAGAATCTTATGTCGAAATAACAATAAGCAATCATTCAGCAGTGGGGGGAAGCCTGGTATGCACGGGGTCCGGGGAAGGGCCAAACCACAAGGATCTATTGTCGCAGTGTAAGCAAATATTCCTCTGTTAAAAGATAAATTTCAAACAGGATTCACGATTTGGGCTTGGCATCAAGAAACTTCAGAACAACGTTTGAAAGTTCTAGGAAACTTCAAAACATCCTCTGATGCCTCTTCTGATTTATCAGCATGCTTGTCCCAGACAATCGTCAGTATTTCCAATACTCGTGCATTCTTCAGAAAAAACCTTAGTAGTTCTACCAAGTACTCTTCACCTTTGAAACCAGTAAACAGAATCGACTTTAGATGAGACTCCAAGCATGCAATGCTTTCATCAGGATCATGCATCTGCAAATTCTCCCTCCAGCCTCCATTCTAGCACACAATTGAGAGTCAGAGGAGAAACCACATCATTGGGCACAGTAAAACGCTTATATTGAAACAATAATAAATAACAATAATCAACCATTCAGCAGTGTAAGCAACCATTTCCACCATTATAAGTGAAAATGTCAAACAAGATTCACTTCCAAAATGTTTTAGACCATTTCCTTCTCTTTGGAATGTTACTTTTTCCCTAGACATCACTGATGCACTAAAAATTCCAGTTATCTGTTCATATTTCATGGTGCTTACCATAGTCTATTCAACCTATGCAATCCATCTAACAAACATCTTACTCATATCAGGTCATCTAAACCAGCATCCCCTAAATAAGCCAAGTGAATTTATTCTAGTGCTCCCTTTAGACCACATCTCTTGTGCATGAAAATATTTGAACACACATCTCCAAAATTCTAGCATGGCAATGGTTGATTTCAGAATCTGTAAGTATCAATTATGCATCTTTCTTTACAAGGGAAATGAATTAATTTGGGTAATTTAAATCAAGCTCACCTTAGAACCATATTTAGATACTATGATTATTGGGAATTTTTTTAATCAAGATACTGTTAAGGACCAGATTCGCAACTCCTCCTTCATTTATCAACTTAATGCTCCCTAAAGTTATATGATCATCTCAGTTCGTCTTACACTTTTCCCACATCAATTCACATTCAAATCATTTCTACCATAAGTTTCATGCAGCAAACATAAATAAACTCAATGGCACGAGTATACAGGTGATACTTGTCAACTGACAAAGTGAACATTAAAAGTTAAAATTAATGATTAGACAGATCATATCTCTTCTTCACTAACTGTGGATCTGGGGAGGCTAGTGTGTACGCAGACCTTACCCCTACCTTGTGAGGTTATCTCTTATTCACTGTGGCATGTTTATCATTCTAGTGAGAGTAAATTTTGTTAGTTCGGTTTTTGCTTTACTCGAATATAGGTTTATTTTTTTTATGACAGTAGTGTACGGCCCAACTTGCAAGCATGACGCACCTCAACAATTCCACCGGTTACCTACCTCCCTCCAACATATATATATCGGGTAACTCTACCCACCAACACTTTGACAGATGGAAAAGAAATCACATAGTGTTTCTTTGCTTCTGTTGGGATTAGAGCTTGAGACCTAATGGTTTTCCTCTCACTTCATTGATCAATATCAAAGTGCAAGTAAGGGATTGTAGTGCATATATATATTTCCATCTTTTTGACAATAGACTAAACTTAACCACATCAAAGATACAGAGAGATGAAAGGATGTTGTGGAGTACATCGTCCATCAATCCCTTTACTTGTATTACCGGAGATCTTGAGTTTTCTTTTTGATGTTTGCATTCAGTGGCGGAGGCAGAATCTCCACGAAGAGGGTTAGTGGGAATTGAACTCATGACCTTATGTAGATTTTGAACCCCCTTGACCACTAAACTACACTTTTGGATTGTGTTAAGGGGGTTCAAAACTTAATATATAGAGGTAAAAAACAGATTTTGTCTTATATATACAGTGTAATTTTTCGGTAAAGGGGGTTCGGGTAACCCCTTGCGCCCCCCTAAATCCGCCCCTGTTTGCATTATATATACCGATTTGAACGACAAAAAATCATAAAAATATCAACAAAATTACCTTGCCTCAATGATTTGATAGAAAAACTCAAGAATGGATTTCGAACAAGGCGCTACCACTCACTATGAGCCCTAGAGAGGAAAAGAGCGACAGGCTCACCATTTGGGGTTTGTCCCATTGTGTGAAGATTTTCCCTTTTCCCGCTTTTGGGAAAAAGAAAGAAATTGTTGAGGTTTTCCCAAAATTAAGTAGGCATTTGAACAATGTGCAGTTGAAGTTGAAAATATTTGAAATTAAAGTTTAGGAAATATTCTCAGTTACAAATACTGAATTTCAGTATTATTATTATTATTAACGGCCATAGGATTACTCTTTCGTTATTTTAAAAAAAAAAAATCTAGACAGGGACTACCTTTTTCAAATGTTCCAGAAAAGACTAAAACAACATACTGTAGGTTGCAAGTAAAAGAGGAGAGAATATTGTTAATTTGCTATCATTATTTATGCAAGGAACACAAATTCAATTTTACAAATTTACTTAAAAGCTTGACGAAATAATTTGATTATTTAATGCATTAGAACATTAAAATTAGATAGGAATAGTAATACACCAGCAAATTGATAATCACTTTGGAGATGGGATGAATGAAAAGAAATTTGACATGCATTTATACATGTGTAGGAAAATAAGGTTTTGCTGGCAGTAGGTTAATAGAGGGCAAATACTTATCTGCGCCCGATATATATCAAATTAAGTGATCACTTCATAGGAGATAGTATTCTTCTATTCAAATTGTAAGTGGTTAAGAGAGGTATTTCCTTGAATATATATTAAAGGGTAAATTTTTACTGTTAATGAAGAGTCCATTTATCTTTTCCTTTAAATGCCGTCAAGAGTTTTAAGTAACATGTTTTAGTTTCTGGTTCTGTATGATGCAAAATTCAACTAATGCATAATTAAGCTTGAGAATTGAAGGGAAATTATCAGGGAAGTAGGGTTCCAAGATAAGACCAACAAGAACGCAGGTCAAAATCTGGTTGTGAAGTTTCTTACTACAATGCAGCTTTAAAAGTACCTGTACATGTAATGTATGTGTACATTGTAATAGTAACCGATTGTTAAGGAGCTAAGCCACATAATGACTAGTAACTAACTCCTGCAAAAATCATCCTAGCAAATACCATCTGCATTTAGGGAAGAAAGAAGGAAAACAAGCTCATAACTCAAACCAACTTTTCAAGAGGCTGCAGGATCTGTAGGAAATTTTGTTCATTTGATGAGGTGTGGTGTCACGATCCAAAACACGACCCGTCGTGATGGCGCCTAGCGATGATACTAGGCCAGCTGACATTACCAAAACGCTTTCAACAATAACCAGAAATAACCAAAACTCTTAAAATTAGGGGTTCAAAACCAAACCGAAACCGAAAACCGAAGCTTAATGGCTTATTGGTATCGGGTTAACGGTTTAACGGACCCGTTTCGGGTCCTAAATAATCAGAACAGAAACCCTAACGCATACTCCATCTCGTCCTCTCACCACCGTCTCCCTCTCCCTCTCGCCATTGCCACCGTCTCCATCTCGCCAAGTAGCCGAAAGTTGAGACAATTTTGCGGGAATTTTTTAGAGTTTAAGGTTTGGCTCTCTTTCCAAATGTACCTTCTCTAAATCATTTGACGTTTCATTTCGAATTGGGCCGTAATCTTCCCACCATTTTATTCCTTTTCTAAGTAAAAAGTAACAACGGAAAAGTTAAATGAGTTTGTTTGCATGGATTTTTCCTTAGATGAGCCAACAAAACGTAGGTTGTTTGCAAGGAATTTTCCTCAGATGAGCCAACAAAACGTAGGTTCTAGACACATTTATCTAAGCATGAAGCTTTAGTTTTCATCCCGTATAACATTGCTTTAACTTTTTATCATATGTTCTAACAATTTTCTTCTTAATCTTATTGCGGGGAATTGATTCCTAACAAATTTAGCATACTTTGAATTAGGCCGATAAATCGCCCGATAACCACCCGATAAGAGCTAAACTGATACCAATTCGCCCGATATCTTATCGGGTGGCTAGCAAATTAATATATTTAAAAGCCGATAACCGATAAGCCAAACCGTTAAGAGTAAATAACCGCTCAATCTGCCTGATAAGCAGACCTACTTAAAATAACTGAAATCTTTGCCATAAAACAGGGTGAACCCCAAAACATAAGTACGGAAATAAAGCCCGACATCGGGATGTCACTAGTCATGAGTATCTAACATACCCGACCCAAAAGTAACAAGACGTAACATAGTCTGGAATCAAAAAATACAGAAAATAAGGATAGATAGGGAAGAAGAAAGCAGGGTTGCGAACGCCGGCAGCTACCTCGCGATCTCCAATGACCAGCTACGAGTACTATCAACAACCTCTGCATCCAACAGCTCCTGGATCCACACACGTGGTGCAGGGAATAACGTGAGTACGTCAACTCAGTAAGTAATAATAATAAATAAGGAACTGAAGATAGTGACGAGCTACACAGTTTTAGTTCATTTCAATAATTTCAAAAAGGAAAATAGCCATGCTTCCTAAGTTTCGATAATTCAAGTCAAGTCAATTTATTTCAGGCAAGTTCAAGTAAAACCAGATAAGAATATCTTTCAACAGTTTTCAAAATATGGATATAAGGCAATTATGAGCATCAATAATGTAATCATATACTGCCTCTCAGGCAATCATCTCTCAGTCCTCCCAATCACTCTAACCTCCTAGTCACTCATTCCTCACAATCACTCGGCACTCGCACTCAGTAGGTACATGCGCTCACTAGGGGTGTGAAGACTCCAGAGGGGCTCCTTCAGCCCAAGCATCATAACAAGCCAATTATGGCACAAATCAATCAGGCCCTCGACCTCACTCGGTCATAAATCAATAAAACATGTTACGGCGTGCAGTCCGATCCCACTAATATCCTCACAATCAGGCATTCGACCTCATTCAGTCATCAATCTCTCCAGCCTCTACGCTCTCAGAAATCAGGAAAATCGGCCCAAACAGCAATAACATGAAGTATCAGATAGAATATAGAGACTGGGATATGATATACGAGTAAAAACTGTGACTGAGTACAAATAGCATTTAACAGGCAATTCAACATGTAACGCGGCCCCTACGGGACCTAACGATGCCAACATATAGCCTAAACATGGTTTCTAACATGATTTAGAGTCGATCTTTCATAACACATAGGGAGCATATAGCTAATAGCATGTTGTTCAACTTTATATTTCTACGGGACGGACCAAGTCACAATCTCCTCAGCATGTTGTTCAACTTTACAGTTCTACGGGACGGACCAAGTCACAATCCCCTCGATGCACGCCCGTACGTCCATCACCTAACATGTATGTCACCTCCAAAATAGTCACAAGACATAATGTCCGAGGTTTCATACCTTCAAGACCAGATTTAAATTGTTACTTACCTCAATCCGAGCAAAATCCTACTCTGCGATGCCTTTGCCTCTCGAATCGGCCTCCAAACGTCCCGAATCTAGCCAAAAGTAATACAACACAATCAATATATGTCAAAGGAACCAATTCCACCAGAAAACTACTAAATTCGTCTCAAATCCCGAAATTAACTTAAACCCGACCCGCATCTCGAAATCCAACAAAAGTCACAAAACTAGAAAGCCCATTCACTCATGAGTCTACCCATACCAATTTCATCAAAATTCGACATCATTTGATCCCTCAAATACCGAAATAATCCTCTCCAAAATTCCAAGCCCTAACCCCCTTATTTCACTTCAATAATCCTACTAATTAGGTAGGAAATCAACATGAAAACACCATAGCTAATGATAATAGAGCTCAAGCAACTTACCTTCGTGAAAATGGTGGAAATGAGCAAAAATTCGCAAAGTCTTCTATTTATAGGTTCTGCCTAGGTTTTTCGCACTTGCCGCTCAATATGCGCTTTTGCGGTGCTGCTTGTGCGCAAAAATCTCCGCATCTGCGGAAAACCACTTAAATCCCCATCTCCACACCTGCACTCCTTATCCGCTTCGCGACCTCACAGGTGCAGAAAAGACCTCGCACATGCGGCCACTGCCAGACCTCCTCTCTCCCGCTTCTGCGGGCAACTACCCTCTGCTGCGGGCTCGCAGATGCGTACGACCAGTCGCACCTACGGTCTTCCCCAATCCAACACACTTCCGCACCTGCGGCAATACCCTCGCAGGTGCGATTACACCAGCAACAGGCCAACTTCAGCAATTCTCCAAACTTCAAACTTGATCCGTTAACCACCCGAAACACACCCGAGGCCCCCGGGACCTCAACCCAACATGCCAACAAGTCATATAACCCTATACGAACTTAGTCGAACCTTCGAATCACTCAAAACAACATCAAAACACCAAATTACCCCTCGGATTCAAGCCTAAGAACCTCTAAACTTCCAAAATCCGCAAACGACACCAAAACCTATCAAATCACGTCCGAATGACCTCAAATTTTGCACACACGTCAGAAATGACACCACGAACCTATTCCCAACTTTCGAAATTCCATTCCGACCCCGATATCAAAATTTACACTGTCGACCAAAATCGCCAAAATTCTAACTTTCACCAATTCAAGCCTAATTCTACCACGGGCCTCCAAATCACATTCCAGACGGGTTCCCAAGTCCAAAATCACCTAACGGAGATAACGGAACCATCAAAATTCAAATCCAAGATCGTTTACACATAAGTCAACATCCAGTCAACTTTTCCATCTTAAACTCTCCTAAGAGACTAAATGTCTCAATTTACTCCAAAACCACTCCGAACCCGAACCAACTGACCCGGTAAGATATAATACAGCTGAAGAACACAAATGAAGCAGAAAAATGGGGAACGAGGTTGTAACTCACGAAACGACCGGCCTTGTCGTTACACGTGGGCCCACTGCCTTTGCCTTTTCTTGATTATTCTCCTGTATAGGACAGCCTCAGTAGTTGGGAAAAGGTGGATGAGCTAAATCAACCATAGGAGGATAATTAGATGAGCAGAGAGAGCAAAAAATGGCCTTCAACTAAGTTATACACAAAAAAAAAAAAAAGAGAGAGAGGACATCTATGCACCTGTTGAGGAAGTTGAAGCTTAATTGTAGGCCCTTGTTTCTCCTTCAGCAACAACATGATATGATCCAAAGTATTTAAAAGTGAGTTTGTGGACAGGTTTATGAACAAGGTAAAGTTGTCTATAGTGCTGCTACTTCAGGAAAACACACACAAAAACAAACAAACAAAATCTCCCACATGAAATTGCCCATCGGATGTGTGATTATCTTCTAATTACCTTATTCTTTGATGACACCTTACCAAGTGAAATGTAAGAATTAATTGCAACTTAAGCTCTCTTTGAGTAAGTGAAATATCGAGCACCTCCAAAGTAGAATCACCAATCAAGTAAGGCAAATGAGTTTGGACTTTGGGGGGAGGTTGACCAGATAGAACTTCAAAAGAAGTTAACTGAATTGCGAAATGAGATGTGGTATTCTACCATCATTCATCTAGAATAAAATACCGAACCCAGTCAGGAGGAGAAAAACACAAAAACACATCAAATAAGCCATGAGATGCCTGTTGAGGATCTCAGTTTGGCTTCAGACTGAGGATGATATTTTCAAGTGTGTAGTTGCACTCCTAACAGAAAAAACACTCTTTCCAGATTGAGCTGATGAAAATTGGATCTTTACCGCTCACAATAACAGCAAGCATTCCATATAGCTAAAGATGTTGTCCAGGAATATTTGAGCTAGTGGGTGTGCTGTATAAGGACGGGCGAGGGACAAGAAAGCATAGTTGCTGAGCTTATCAAATATGACCTAAACAACTTCATTCCCTTTAAACATTAGGAAGTGTGTCTATGAAGTCCATATTGATCGCAGATCAAACAGTGTGAGGATAAAAAGTGGTTGCAGAAACATTGGTTTTGCTGAAGCATCATAATTGTTTCTTCGACACTTGTAAAAGAAATTAACCACATCCTGCTTACCTTGCAGTAGAAATAAGACATGACCTTCCTAGTTACTCTATAGCAGTTCAAGCATATACGCAAAACAGCCAGAGAAGTTTCATAAACATCAAGACCTCATGTAATTTCTTATTTAGTATGGCTGACTTGGATCTTTAAGAGCAATTTCAATAAAAGTACATCCAACAATAGAATAATGATCTCCCAGGTCAAGTCATTTTTAATATCTAGTGTACCAGTTAGGAGAACTTGGTTTGGGCTTGGCACCACGAAATGTCAGAAAAACGTGTGAAGACGTTCTAGGAAACTTCAAAACCTCAACTGATGCCTTTTCTGATTTAGAAGCATACTCGTCCCAAACAATCGTCAGCTTTTCCAAAACTTGTGCATTCTTCAGAAAAAACCTTAGTAGTTCTATCTCGTTTTGTTGACCTTTGAAACCATTCAACTGAATTGACTTTAGATGAGATTCCAAGCATACAATGCTTTCATCAGGATCATGCAGCTTCCAATTCACACTCCAGAATTCATCCTAGCAGACAGTTGAGAGTCAGAGGAGAAACCAGTAACCACTTGATCGAGAATAGTAAACACTTATATTGAAACAACAACAAATAACAATAACCAATCATTCAGCAGCGTAAGCAACCATTTTCCTCCATTACAAGTGAAAATGTCAAACAAGATTCACTTCCAAAATGTTTTGAGCCATTTCCTTCTCTTTGGAATTTTTATTTCCCCCCTAGGCATCACAGATGCATTAAAAGTTCCAGTGATCTGTTAGTATTTCAGAGTATGGTACCTGCTATTCAAACCATGCCATCCATCTAACGAACATCTTGCTCATCTCAGGTCATCTAAACTAGCAATCCCCTCATTAAGCCAAGTGAATTTATACTAATGCTCCCTTTAGACCACATTGCTTGCGCATGAGAAGATTTGAAACACACATCTCCAGAGTTCTAGCTTCGAATTGAGTTGATTTCAGAATCTGTCAATTATGCATCTTTCTTTTACGAGGGAAATGAACTACGGGTAAGCTCCCTCTCCGGTAAACCTCAGCTTAGAACCAAAGTTAGAGTATACGGTTGTTGGCAATTTTTTTTAACAAGGTATCATTCAGGGCCACGTTTACAATTTCTCCTTCATTTATTAACTTAATGCTCCTTAAAGTTGTAGCATCATCTCAGTACTTCTTAAACTTTCCCCACTGGAATTCACGGTTCAAATCCATTTTACCATTAAATTCATGCAGCATACATGATTAAATCAATGGCATGAGTAAACAATTCTAGCAGCCAATTCCCAAGGTGGATGTTAAAAGTTAAAACTCTTGACTAGTCATGTCTACCTCTTTCATTGTGGCATATTTATCATTTAGGTAAGAGGAATTTTGCTTGTTAGATTCTGCTTTACTCGAATATATATTCACAGTTTAGCATTGTTACAATGACATTGCAATTATCAGTGAACTTTTCCTTGGAAAGTTTAGTGACGTCAGTTTTCAAGCGTAAATTCACCACCTTCAGTTATTGAAAGAATCCTTTCATGTTAATCAACTTCTAGTTTTACAAAACTTACAAGTCCTTACGACCAACTACCATATAAAAGAAACAGAATTTTTACGCAGATTTCGGGAAAGGATGAAGAGCTTTACCTCGGACCACAATTTTAGAACCTCCAGATTAGGAGAATATTTGAGCAATAACATCATGACTTGCATAACATCTTCATCAATTCCCACTTTCAGTTTTAAGGACTTCAGCTTATAAAAGGAGACGCGAGAGAGTCTTCCTTTTGATTCGCTTCATACAGACCCTGCAGCAGCAAATAAGAATATTTTTTTTTTCCCGATAACTAAGAAAGTAAGAAGTGAAAAATTTATTGGTTAAGAGACTAATATGAAAAGCTACCGACAAGTTCCCCAGACGACTTAGAATACTGACTGTATTTTTTTAAATAAATACTTAGACAGTAAATATACTTTTAATAAGTAGTCAGACTCTATGTCAAAAAATATATAGTTAAGTATTCAAAAAATGTAATTACGTTGTATATCTTTTCAGTACTCCAATATTCCTTTTCTAGTTAAGCTAAAGAGATAAGCTTACCGAAAAGGAAGCCTTGCATAGCTTCAAAACTGATGTAGAAGGAACCTCTTTGATCATCTTATGCACGAGTATACCAGTTTCTTCAAGTGAGCGGATCCTATCAGTAAAGACGATACGAACATCTTCTATTGAAAACAGATTCTCAAAGATTATATCCTTTGGCATTGGAGCTTTATATTTTAAGAACTTGAGATTGGGGCAACAAATTTTGACTTCACAATCGCCATAACTCTCCACATTATAATAGTCAGTTCCAAAAGTAACATAAATAAGAGATGTTGAAGCAATATCAAGTAGTGTCATGGCTCCTAAACTACATTCGTGTAAAATCAAATTTTCGAGGAGGTGACATTTTGAGAACAAACAATTTGTCAATTGCTGGTCTGATAACTCCACGTTCTCAAGATGGAGCAATTTCAGTTGACAAAATCCCAAATGATTAGGCAGTTTGAGTATGTCCCCAGACAAGTTTAGCTTTAAAACTTGCAAAGATTCACAAGATGCAACACAATATGGTAACTCAAATGGCTCATCAAGACAAAATTCTAACAAAAGTTCTTGAACATTTCGCCTTGTTGTAGCATGAATCCACCGAAAAATATCTACTTTATCAAAGATACCGTAGATATCGACAATGAGAACAAAACGGACAAGATAGTTGCCCTTTGGGAAATTAAGACCCAATTGATAAAATCTTTGAATTTCTCAGTCATTTCCATATTACAAAGCCGTTTGAGCCGTTCTGAATAAAATTTATCAAAATCAAAGTGCAAGTAAGGCATAGTAGTCCATATGTATTTCCATCTTTTAGACAGTACACTCAACTGAACCACATCAAAAATAAATAGAGATGAAAGGATGTTGTGGAGTACATCATCTGGTAAAGCGCTTATTCTATCGATCCCTTTACTTGTACTGCCGCAAATCTTAGCTTTACTTGTTGATGTTTCCATTATCTCTTTCGATTAGAAAGCAGAAAATACCAACAAATTACCTTTCCCCGGATATTTGATAGGTCGAATTGCGTACCCGAATAGTAAAACTAATAATGGATTTCCTCATAATCATCTCGGGAACTGAATGCGACCACTCTCTATGAACCCTAGAGAGGAAAAAAGCGACAGAAATTTGGCCCTTTCAATGTAGAGCCCGTTTGGCTTAGCTGATTTTGATTTAGGGTACCTGATAAATAAGCATGATAACCATTAGGTGTGATGAAAAGTATCTTTTTTAAATGCTCAAATTAATTTAAAAAATAAGCAGTTATGTGTTTAAATAAAAGTGTTGAAATTAATAATATGTAGCTGAAAAATGGAGTATATGAAAGTTTTGTTTTAAAAAAAAGTATTTTAGGGATAGAATAGTAAATATTTTGGTCAAACTTAAAGTGCTTATAAGCTGAAATTTGATAAGCTGGAGGAGACCAACTTATGACTTTTGATTTATTTTTGGCTTATAAGCACTTAACTTATAAGCGTTTTTAATTTTACAAAACGCGCAGATAAGCCAAAAAGTGTTTATAAGCCAGTTTGACCAGCTTATAAGCTTAGCCAAACATCCTCTTAGTGGTCTCCGTCTATGTGAAAAGGTTTTCCTGCCTTCGGAAGAAAAATGTAAAGGTTTTTCCCAAAGAGTGCTGCTATTCGGCCAAACTCAGTGTGGCCCAACAATGAAACTCGTGAAATACCAGTAAAACCCTTATTTTCACATTTGACTTAATGGCCATTTTTCCCTCCAAAATTAGTTAATAAATTTTGATTATTCCAAAACATTGATCCCATAAATCATCATTCTCTCATGCATAGGAAGATAAAAAACCTTTGTATATACGGATGACAGCCTTCGTATATTTTCTCATTACGTTTTTTTAAATACAATTATGTATTTTTTTTTTAAATGCAATTTATTCGGATGGGAAGATCAAAAGTCTATTATGTATACATAATATTGTTTTTTCATTTATACGTTATTCCTTGTCATACCATATACTTATGTTAAGAGAGCTTTCATTAAATACATAATTCACCACCCTTCCCTTAACCTAAACATGAATGCTGACCTAGAAACTAGTTTGGATCCATTAAACCCAAATAACAGCCTAGAAACTAGGTCGGAGCAACTAAAGAATGCATTACACATATCATTGGGGTTGAATTCGGACGGCAGTTTGATGAACGAAGATGAGTCAATCGACATTGATTCAGACGGCAACTTCAATGATGGATAAAATCATGTTGACGATGCTGCTGATGAAGATGATGATGATGATGATGACGGCCATTATTTAGAGGAAGGGGAGAAGTTGGAGAGGACAGGGAAATGCCTAATGAGTTCAATGAAGAAGATCTCATAATTGGTCCAATTACTGGGATGCGGTTCAGTAGTAAGGATGTTATGTTTGATTTTTACAAAGAACATGCAAGATTACCGGGGTTTTGCATTGTCAAAAGAACATCAAATAAAAAAGTTGGTGATATTATTAGTTATGTGCAATATGGTTGTGATACGTCAAGGAAACCAAGGAATAAGCATGTTACCAAGAGGAGGAACTGTCGTGCTAGAATAAATAGAATTTTGGAGGAGAATGGTTCATGGCGTATTTCAAATGTGGTTAAAAAACATAATCATCAATTGGAACCAGCACTATCGCGATTGATGGTTGGACACAGATCGCTTAGTAAGTCTCTTAAGAGAACTCTTGCAGTCAAAGATATTGCTGGCTTAAGACCCTCAAAAAATATAAGAGTCGCTGAAGTACTTGTTGGTGGCCCCGAAAATCTGGGTTGTACACCAAAGGACTGTAGAAATTATATTTTGAAGAGTAAAAAGCTTCAGTTGCAAGAAGGGGATGCACAATCATTACTCAAGTTCTTCAGTGACATGCAACAAAACGATAGGGAATTTTACTGCTCCGTAGATGTGGATAGTTTTGGTCAATTTCGTAATGTCGTATGGGTTCATTCACACTCTAAAGTTGCATATGAGGAGTTCCATGATGTAATATGCCTTGATACCACATACCTTGTGAATCGATACAATATGCCATTTGCTTCATTTGCTGGTGTCAATCAGTATAGGCAGTCCATACTTTTGGGATGTGCTCTTATGTCTAGTGAGGATATAACAAGTTACAAAATGGTGCTATCTACATGGCTTGGGGCTCAAAACAATGTTCATCCATTAGCTATCATGACTGACCAATGTGATAGTATTAAGGCTGTCATCAATGCATTGATGCCAAATACGGTACATAGATATTGTATATGGCACATATTCGCAAAGTTGCCTACGAAGTTAAGTAGAGTTCTTGATGATAAGATTGCAAAGGCAGAATTTAAGGCTTTAGTCCTTGATAGCATTAACATTGGTAAGTTTGATAGACGATGGACTGATTGTATTAAAAGATATAACTTAGATGGAAGGGATTGGTTTTATAAGCTTTATTTGGAGAAGGAGAAATGAGTTCATGTATACCTAAATTACCACTTTTGGGCTGGGATGTTGTCTACACAAAGAAGTGAAGGAATGCATGCTTTCTTTGACGGATTCATCACCCGACAAAGCACTTTAAAGCTATTTGTTCAGCAATATGAGTAGCCATAGGAGCTAAGTTCGAGAAAGAATTGGAAGCTGAATATGAGCCAAGGTGCTTTGAACCAAAATGTTTATCTGAATTTGCATGGGAGGAAAAATTTCAAACATGTTATACTCGTGAAGTGTTTGAATTTTTTCAAGTACAGTTAAGGAAACTGTACCATTGTGAAATCAGCACCCCTGAAGACCATCAAGCAACAGTTGGAGTGGAGAATTACATTATCGCAGATTATTCATTCAGGAGTTTTAACACTAGAGATCCATTTGTATTCACGGTTGAATATACACCTATTGGCGAATATCTAAGTTGCAACTGCAAGTGGTTTGAAATAAGAGGTATTCTATGATGCCATATACTTAAGGTGTTGTCTCATAAGAGGATTAAAAACGTTAATGAGAGGTATATATTGAGAAGGTGGAGAAAAAATATTGTTCCTCCGCACTTGAAACGTTTCTTTCTTGGAGCTTACCCACGTGTGACTTCTGAATACATGATGTACAGGGAACTATTAAAGCATTTTGAATAGGTTTGTGATATTGCATTGGACACTGAAGTGATGAGGCGATATATTAAGTATCATTTGAACATATTGGAGCGTGACCTTTTGAATTGGGATGATGATCATATGATAGTTCCAAATTGGATATTGGAAGATACACATGATGGTGTGGGTGAGGGTGAGGGTGGGGGTGAATGTGAGGGTGAGGGTGAGGGTGAGGGTGAGGGTGAGGGTGGGGGTGAAGGTGAGGGTGAGGGTGAGGGTGAAGGAAGAAATATAAGAGATCCTAGATATGTAGCTTCTTGTGGACGTCCAGGGTTGAACAGATATAGAGGGCGAATTGATTCATACTTTAGAAGTTCACAAACAGGTGATGGAAGTGGAGTTAGAGGTAATATGAGGGGTAGAGGTGGTGGTAGAGGTGTTGACAGAGGTGGTGGTAGAAGTGGTAGTAGAGGTGGTGGTAGAGGTGGTGGAAAAACTGGGTTAGCGGAAGGAATAGAGGTAAAGTATAACAAATTAATATTATATTTCTTTTCGAAAAATACATTGTTTATTAGTGTTATTTACTCTATACAGCAAGATGATGCAACAGTACCACCACATAGTAGTTTGCCTGATCTAAACGATGAAGCAAATTGGGAAATAGAAGACTTGACCGTTTAGCTTGAGATGATTTAAGTTTGAATCTTATTTAATTTGATTTGAGATAGAATTTTTTGAATTTTTTGACTTTGTTTTGTAATAATTTAAACGTATGGTATTATAATTGTCATTGTTAAATATTTCTTCATTTTATTGTTACTTCATTTTAGTTTAGAGGACTAGACTAGCAAAATGTGATTAGTTGCATCTAGTACAAATCGTGAAAGACTTCAGAACATTATAATCAGTTCAAACTAAGAACTAAAATACTCACATTCAGTTATTAAAACTCTACCCTTCAACCCTACTTTCAACATTCAACTTAAAACCCTACCTTCAACACCTATCTTGGTATCCCTACCTTCAACCCTTACATTGCACGTTTTTCCCCCAGAAAATTTCAACATTCAACTGCAACCAATTTCTAACCCTAACTTCAACCAAATACTCCAAGAGTTCATTGTAAAATTAGTGTAATCGTTCCTCTTTGAATATAAAATCTACCCATTTAACTTCCCTATGTAGCATTTACTAGATCTTACAATACATTATTAACCTATTTAACTTCCCTATGAAGCATTTACTATTATTTTATATTATTACTATTATTATTATTATTATTTTCTTCTGTATTTTTGCTCTTTATTTCCCTTTCAATATTTTTGTATATTGAAATGGTAGATATAAAGGACACTGCCACCGTAAGGGAGAATTAACAAAAAAAAGCATTACTAAACATTCCATTAAAAAAGAAAATTATTATGGTAAAGAAGACCAATATGACGATTGTAATTTCATAAAATTAACACATCAACATACATGAAAATAAAAAATAGTAAAGGGATAGAAAAACACAACAAAAATCCTAATCAATTTCAACCGAATTATTATCAGAAGTTCCTTCTCCCTTCAATTCAACATTGAAGTCAACATATAGTGGTGCAATATCAACCAACGTAAATTTGACTATGAAACCTCGCTTGACATAATTGTCCAAAACAAAAAGTTTCTAGCATGCATTGAACCTTCTTCTATCACCAACACTCATATTTACATACCACAATTGCCACGATAGTAAAGAAGCGCGGTGTCCACTGTTAGAGGGAGATGCTTGTATTTTTCTAGGAATATACTTTAAAAAAACATTACTATTAAGTTTCGGAAAATATGAAACTGAATCAACATATACAATACTAGCGCATATATATTTTCTGGAGTTAAGGTGTAAGAAATAAAAGTATTTTATGTAAAAAAAATCAGTTAGGATTAACTCAAGAAGTTATGTAATATTCAAAGAAATAATGTTTAAAATATATAATAATTTACCAGATCGTCGTAGTTGATGTATGAATCAGTCATAACCACTTCAAATGTTGGAGGACTCTTTTCTTCATTATCACTGCTAGTAGAAGAGTAAGATAGATCTCGTTTGGTAGAGGGAGAGGCATCCATAATTTAGGGTTTGTAGGTGAGTGTATTTTTCATAGTTTAGGGTTTGAGTATGTGACTATATATGGGGGGCCAACCCAGTCCTAAAAATATTTCAAATTTGAGCGGCTTTTTTTTTGTTCAATTTTGGCAAATTAATGGTGTTGGTAGAAATAAATAGTGTTGGTTGATATAAATGGTGTTAGTTGAAATAAATGGTGTTAGATGAAATAAATGTGTTATTTTGTCTTCTGTCATGACCCTAACCCGGACCTGGTCGTGATGGCGCCTCTCGTGAAGACAAGGTCAGCCGACACATTTCCAATTCATTTTAAGAAATTTAAAGTAGTACAAATTAAGTCATTAAACATAATAAAATCCCAAAATACGGTGAATAATATAATTTGCGGAAACAACACGGCCCGACATCGGGATGTCACCAATCATGAGCATCTATCAATATACTACAAGTGTGAAGAGTCTACATAGTCTAATATAGAGCTAAAACAGAGAATTTAATATAAGGGAAGAAGCTCTGGGCTGCGAACACCGGCAGCTACCTAGAGAATCTCTGAATCCGCCTGAGCTGGAAGGATCAACACTCACTAGCGGGACCTGAAGTGCCTGAATCTGCACACGGGGTGCAGTAAATAAAGGCTGAGAAATATGAAATCACGTAAGGCACATTACATGCTATAATGAAGCAGTAAAAGCCAGTAAAAACAGTGAATCAGTGAAGATATGTAAAGTCATTTTAGTTCAGTTTAAACTTCATGAAATGCTTTTTTAACAATTAAGCATGTAAATGACAGGCAACTAGGAAAGATAAACACATAAAGGTTGGCCTTTGGGCAATATCATAGAACAACACCAGCCCCTCAGGCTATATCTCACATCACAATGGGTACCCGCACTCACTGGGGGTGTGCAGACTCCTGGAGGAGCCTCTTACGACCCAAGCGCAATATCAAGTCATCTCGTGGCATAATCACATAAGCTCTCGGCCTTATATCAACAAGCCACCTCGTGGCATACAAATCTCAGGCCCTCGGCCTCATAATCATAATCAGTGTTTCCTCACAACATAGGCCCTCGACCTTACTTAGTCAGAATCTCACAAGCCACTCGGACAACAGTAAAACATGATGCTCAGCCCAAAATATCATTTAACATATTATTTTAAGTGTTAAAGTAGAGTAAACATGGTTGAGTTATGAAAATAGTAGAATATGGCATGACTGAGTACAAGTATAAAGTCAAAACAGTGAGGAAATATTAGTAAAAATCCCATAAGGGTACAAATAGTTAGCACGAGACCCAAATATGGCATTCAGCCTAAAACATGATGATAGCAAATAGTTTCAATCAATTACGCAGAAAAACAGTCATTCGGGATGGACTGAGTCACAATCCCCAATAGTGTACGACCCCACTCTTGTCATTTAGCGTGTGTGTCACCTAAATATAGCATAACGATGTGTGATCCGGGGTTTCATACCCTCAAGACAACATTTACAATCATTACTCACCTCAATTCGGTCCAAACTCTAGCCCGCGATGCCTTTGCCCCTCGAATCGTCCTCTACTCGCGTCGAATCTATCCAAAATCAGAATCACGACATCAAAATATGCTAAGGGAACGAAGCCCAAGCGAAAATAATCAATTTATAGCATAAATTCCGAAATTACCAAAACCCGACCCCCGGACCCACATATTGGAATTCGATAAAATTTACATCAATAGATTCCTTATCTCCCCACGAGTTCATATATATCAAAAGTACCAAATCCGACTACAAATGGTCCCTTAAATCCCCAAGTCTAGTTTCCCCAAACTTTGATCCTTAAATTCCATCAATTATAGCTCTAATCCGTGAAATAATACCATAGGAACGAGTTTTAGGTCCAAAATTCTTACCTCAATGAAGTTCCCTTGAAATCCTTCTTTAAATCGCCCAAAAAGCTCCAAAAACCGACTTAAAAATGGTGGAATATCTCAAACATCGCGAAGGAATAAATTTATATGTTCTAGCCTAGGCATTTCGCATATGTGGCCCCATCTACCGCTTCTGCGGTACCGTTTTTGCAGTCCAATATGCCGCTTCTGCGGTTCTCACTTATTCCCCAGCTTTCACATCTGCGATGCACCTTCCGCACCTGCGCTATCGCAGGTGTGGCTCCTCAACCGCTTCTGCGGCTCCAGCCTTCCTAGCCCCTTTCCGCTTCTGCGATTCCTAAATCGCTTCTGCGAGATCGCACCTGCGGTCCCCTAGCCGCATGTGCGGTTATGACAGCAAATTCCACACTTCAACTGCCAAACCAAATTTCCAAACTCTCCATCAACCATCTAAAATCACATCGAGGCCCCTGGGACCTCAACCAAAAACACAAACATATCCCATAACCTTATTCAAACTCGTACCAATCTTCAAAACACCCCAAACAACATCGAATCAACCAAAACATATCGGATTCAAGCCTAAGTTTCCAAAATCTTTCGAATTACGCTTTTGACCAAAAAGTATACCAAACCACGTCCGAACGACCTGAAATTTAGCACACCCATCCTAAATAACCCAACGGATCTACTGCAACTCCCGGAATTCCATTCCGACCCCTATATCAAAATGTCACCTACCAACCGGAAAATGCCAAAAATCTAATTTCGACAATTTAAGTCTAAATCTACTACGGACCTCCAAAACACATTCCGATCATGCTCCTAAGTCTCAAATCACCTCCTGAAGCTATCCGAACAATCAGAACTCACATCTGAGCCCTCTAACTCATAAGTCAACATCCAATTGACTTTTCCATCTTAAGCTTCCTCAAAAGAGACTAAGTATCTCAAACCTTACCAATCTTTTTCGAACCCGAGCCAACCAACCTGATCACACATAAAATCGATACATAAAGCAATAAGAAGCAGAAATGGGGAAAATAGAGCGGTAACTCATGAGACAACTGGATGGGTCGTCACATCCCCCTCTTAAACAAACGTTCGTCCTCAAACGAGTTAAGAAACATACCTAAAGCCTCAAACAGGTGAGGATATCTGCTCCGCATCTCCCGCTCGGTCTCCCAGGTAGCCTCCTCCACAGGCTGACCTCTCCACTGCACTTTCACTGAAGCTATATACTTTGATCTCAACTTTCGAACCTGACGCTCCAAAATAGTTGTTGGCTCCACATCATAAGTCAAATCACCATCCAACTGAACCGTGCTGAAATCCAGAATATAAGATGGATCCCCAATATACTTCCGAAGCATAGAAACATGAAATACCGGATGCACACTCGAGAAGCTGGGGGCAAAGCAAGCTCATAAGCCACCTCTCCAATCCTTCGAAGCACCTCAAAAGGTCCAATGAACCGAGGACTCAATTTACCCTTCTTCCCAAAACTCATAAGACCCTTCATGGGTGAACCCTTCAACAGAACCTTCTCACCAACTATGTAGGACACATCCCGAACCTTCCGGTCGGCATAACCCTTTTGCCTCGACTGCACTGTACGAAGCCTCTCCCGAATACCTTCACCTTTTCTAAAGCATCCTGCACCAAGTCTGTTCCCAATAGCCTAGCCTCACCCGGCTCAAACCAACCAACTGGAGATCTACACCGCCTCCCATACAAAGCCTCATATTGAGCCATCTGAATACTCGACTGGTAGCTGTTGTTATAAGCAAACACTGCAAGCGGTAGAAACTGATCCTATTACCCTTCGAAATCAATGACACAAGCACACAACATGTCCTCCAATATTTGAATAGTGCACTCAGACTGCCCGTCCATATGAGGGTGAAAAGTTGTGCTCAACTCAACCTAAGTACCCAACTCTCGCTGCACAGACCTTCAAAACTGCAAAGTAAATCGAGTACCTCTATCTGAAATGATGGAAACCGGAACACCATGCAAACGAACAATCTCTCAGATATAGATCCCTGCCAACCGCTCTGAAGAATAGGTAGTACACACAGGAATGAAGTGTACGGACTTGGTCAGCCGATCCACAATCACCCAATAGCATCGAACTTCTTCAAAGTCCGTGGAAGTCCAACTACAAAATCCATAGTGATCCTCCCCCACTTCCACTTTGGAATATCCATCCACTGAAGCAAGTCACCCGGTCTCTGATGCTCATATTTTACCTGCTGACAATTGAGACACCGCGCTACAAATCCCACAATATCCTTCTTCATTCTTCTCCACCAATAATGTAGTCTCAGATCCTGATACATCTTCACGGCACCCGGATGAATGGAATACCGCGAACTATGGGCCTCCTCCAAGATCAACTCCCGAAGCCCATCCACATTGGGCACACATACCCGACCCTGCATCTTCAACACCCCATCATCACCAATAGTCACATCTCCAGCATCATCGTGTTGAACTCTATCCTTAAGGACAAGAAAATGAGGATCATTATACTGATGCTCTCTGATGCGATCATATAAGGAAGACCGAGAAATCACACAAGCCAATAATTGACTGGGCTCCGAAATATCTAACCTCACGAACCGATTGGCCAAGGCCTGAACGTTAACTGCAAAAGGTCTCTCCCCAACTGGAATATATGCCAAACTCCCCATACTCATCGCCTTTTGGCTCAAAGCATCGGCCAACACATTGGCCTTACCCAGATGGTGCAATATAGTGATATCATAATCCTTTAGCAACTCCAACCATCTCCGCTACCTCAAATTGAGATCCTTCTATTTGAACAAGTGTTGGAGGCTACGATGATCAGTAAACACCTCACAAGACACACCATACAAGTAATGCCTCCAAATCTTCAACGCGTGAACTATGGCAGCCAACTCCAAATCACGAACACGGTAGTTTTTCTTATGGGGCTTCAACTAACAAGAAGCATAAGCAATAACTCTACCCTCCTACATCAATACACACCCTATACCAACTTTCGAAGCATCACAATACACGGTATATGAACCTGAAGTTGATGGCAAAACCAACACTAGAGTTGTGGTCAAGGCTGTCTTGAGCTTCTGAAAGCTCTCCTCACACTCATCCGACCATACAAATGAAGCACCCTTCTGAGTCATCTTGGTCAAGGGCGATGCGATAGATGAGAATCCCTGAACAAACTGGCGATAATAACCCGCCAAACCAAGAAAGCTACGAATCTCTGTGGTTGAGGACGGTCTGGGACAAATTTGAACCGCCTCTATCTTCTTTGGATCAACCTGAATACCCTCGCTGGACACCACGTGCCCCAAGAAAGCCACTGAATTGAGCCAAAACTCACACTTGGAGAATTTTACATAAAGCTTCTCCTCCCTCAATCTCTGCAACACAACTCTCAAATGCTCCGTGTGCTCCTCTTGACCATGTAAATACACCAGAATATCATCAATGAAGACTATGATAAACGAGTCAAGATAAGGCTGGAACACGTTGTTCATCAAATGCATGAACGTTGCTGGGGCATTGGTCAGCCCAAAAGACATCACCAAGAACTTATAATGACCATATCAGGTCTTGAAAGTCGTCTTAAGAATATCTGAGTCCTTTATCTTCAACTGGTGATAACCTGAACGGAGATCAATCTTGGAGAACACTCTTACTCCCTGAAGCTGGTTGAATAAATCATCAATGCGAGGCAAATTATACTTGTTCTTAACTGTTACTTTGTTTAATTGCCTATAATCAATGCACATCCTCATAGTGCCATCCTTTTTCTTCATAAATAGAACCGGCGCACCCCAAGGTGATACACTAGGCCGAATGAACCCCTTATCAAGGAGTTCCAGAAGCTGCTCCTTTAACTCCTTCAACTCCGCTAGTGCCATACGATACAACGGAATAGAAATGGGCTGAGTGCCCAGCACCAGTTCAATACCAAAGTCAATATCCTTGTCCGGTGGCATGCCCGACAGGTTTGCAGGAAACACATCGGGAAAATTCCTCACAATTGGAACAGAATCAATATTGGGAGTCTCTGAACCGACATCCCTCACAAAGGCTAGATATGAAAGGCAACCCTTTCCAACCATACGCTGGGCCTTCAAGAATGAAATTACCCTACTGGGAACATAATCGGTCAAACCTCACCACTCAATATGTGGCACACCCGGTATAGCAAATGTGACTATCTTAGCATGACAGTCCAAAATAGCATGACACGGAGATAGCCAATCCATGCCCAAAATAACATCTAAGTCCACCATACACAATAATAAAAGATCCATTTGGGTCTCCAGACCCCTAATAGTTACCACACATGATCGGTACACACGGTATACAATAACAGTATCGCCCACCGAGGTAGATACATGAACAGGTGAAACAAGAGACTCACGGGGCGTACTCAAATAATGAGCAAAATATGATGACACATAAGAAAAGGTGGAACCGAGATCAAATAATACAGAGGCATCTCTGTGGCAGATTGAAACAATACCTGTAATAACAACATCAAAAGTAATAACATCGGGTCTAGATGGAAGTTCATAGAAACGGGCCTGATCGCCACCTGATTGACCTCCCCCTCTAGGGTGACCCCTAGCTGACTGACCTCCATCCCTAGCTGGTTGGGTGGGTAGTGATGAAGTAGCTGGTGCTGAAGCCGATGGCTGACTCCTCTACTGAGATGAACCCGTAAGATGATGAGGACACTACCTCCATATATGACCCATCTCTCCACACTCATAGCAACTCCCAGGTGTTAGAGAAGGGCACTGAAGGGAACCCCTCGCACCAGAATGACTAGCAGATGCACCTGGCATAGAAGAGACTTGAACTGATGGAGCACGAGATGAACTTTGAGCTGGAAGGGCACTAAGTGATAACTAGCCCTGATGCGAACTGTGAGAACCATGACCCGATGATGCCCCACGATAACCTGGGCGAGCTGGCTGAGCATGCCTGAATGGACGGCCTTTGCCATGCTGAAATTGACCTCTCAAAAGGAGCACCACTATAACTACCAGATCCTCGAGGCCTTTTGGCCTCCCTCTCCTCTCGCTCCTGGCGACGAACTGACTCAATTTCACAAGCAATGTCTACAACCTCCTCAAAAGTAGCACCAGTCACCCTCTCTCTAGTCATAAGAGTACAAAGCTGATAAGTGAGGCCATCAACAAACCTCCTAATCCTCTCTCTATCTGTTGGAACCAACCAAATAGCATGACGAGCTAACTCTGAGAACCTTATCTCATACTGCGTCACAATCATCTCTCCCAGACGCAATCACTCAAATTGCTTGTGCAGCTCCTCTTTGCGAGACTGCGACACATACTTCTCTAGAAAGAGAATGAAGAGCTGCTGTCAGGTAAGGGGTGCTGCACCAATAGGCCTACGCCTCTCAAAAGTTTCCCACCAAGTGAAGGCAGCTCCAGAAAACTGATATGTAGTGAAAGCGACCCCGCTGGTCTCCAAAATACCCGCTGTATGAAGCATCCTCTAACACTTATCCAAGAAACCCTGGGCATCCTCACCCTCTGCACCACTGAAAGTCGGAGGCTGAAGTCTACCAAACCTCTCCAACCTACAGTGCTCGTCCTCTGGCATGGCCGGAACTACATAGTCTTGAGCAGCTGCAATCGGCTAGGCTGGATGCGCCGCCGGTGTCTAAAGTCCCTGCACGACCTGCTCAAGTGTGCGAGCGACAGGAGTTTGAGTGCCTCTCCCGGCTTGAGAATTAGTTGCGGCTGTAGTAACTGAGACCACCTAAGTTAGTCTAGTGCATACTGATAGAATCTGAGCCAAGACCTCTTGAAGACCCGGAATTACAATGGGCACAACTGGTGCTTGAGCTGGTGCTGCTGGAGCATCTACAACTGGGACTTGATCCTGAACTGGGGCGGCTGGTAGATCTGCAGGTACTGCCCTAACTGTTGTGCGGGCCACACCTCTGCCCCTACCGCGACCACGACCGCATCCTCGGCCTCTAGTGGCCACAGCTGGTTGTACTGGTGGTCGTCCATCCTGACCGGTAGCACGTGTCCTCACCATCTGTTAGAGAATAAAATAACAGAAGTTTAGTACTCGGATCAACAGATTCGCATGACAAGAATTTAAAGAATATGAAGTTTTTCCTAAAGGTTCTGCAGCCTCTCGAGGATAAATACAGACGTCTCTGTACCGATCCGCGAGACTCTACTAAATCTGCTCATGACTCGTGAGACCTATGTAACCTAGGCTCTGATGCTAACTTGTCACGACCCTAAACCCGGACCCGGTCGTGATGGCGCTTCTCATGAAGACAAGGCCAGCTTACACATTCCCAATTCATTTTAAGCAATTTACAGTAGTACACCGAGCAGCTACCTCGTGAACTCCAAAATCTGCCTAGAGCTCTCAACCCTCGCAAGCAGGATTAGCAGCGCCTGAATCTGCACACGGGGTGCAAGGAGTAAAGTGAGTACTCCAACTTAGTGAGTAATAATCATAAATAAAGACTGTGAAATATGAAATTACATAAGGCACATTACAGGCTATAATAAAGCAATAAAAACCAGTAAAAACAGTGAATTAGTGAAGATATGTAAATTTATTTTAGTTTAGATTAAACTTCATGAAATGCCTTTTTAACAATTAAGCAGGTAAATAACAGGATACTAGGAAAGATAAACACATAAAAGATCGCCCCTCGGGCATAATGTCAACAAAATCCGCCCCTCGGGCAATATCATAGAACAACACCATCCCATCGGGCTATATCTCACATCACAATGGGTACCCGCGCTCACTGGGGGTGTGCAGACTCCTGGAGGGGCCCCTTACGGCTCAAGCACAATATCAAGCCATCTCGTGGCGTACAACACAGGCCCTCGGCCTCATAATCATAAATCAGTGTATCCTCATAACATAAGCCCTCGGCCTTACTTAGTCAGAATCTCATAAGCCCCTCGGGCAACAGTAAAACATGATGCTCAGTCCAAATTATTATTTAGAATCTCATTTAATGTGTTAAAACAGAGTAAACATGGCTGAGTTATGAAAACAATAGAATATAACATAACTGAGTTCAAGTATAAAGTCAAAATAGTGAGGAAATACCAGTAAAAATCCCCTAAGGGTACAAATAGTTGGCACGAGACCCAAATATGGCCTTCAGCCCAACACATGATGATAGCAAATAGTTTTCAATCAATTACACGATAAAATAGCCATTCGGGATGGACTAAGTCACAATCCCCAACAGTGCACGACCCCACGCTCGTCATCTAGCGTGTGCGTCGCCTCAATATAGCACAACGATGTGCGATCCGGGGTTTCATACCCTCAGGACGACATTTACAATCATTACTCACCTCAATCTGGTCCAAACTCTAGCCCGAGATGCCTTTGCCCCTCGATTGGCCTCCACTCGCGTCAAATCTATCCAAAATCAGAATCACGACGTCAAAATATGCTAAGGGAATAAAGCCCAAGCGAAAATAATCAATTTATAGCATAAATCCCGAAATTACCAAAACCCGACCCCCGGGCCTACGTCTAGAAATTCGATAAAATTCACATCAATAGATTTCTTATCTCCCCATGAGTTCATACATATCAAAAGTCCCAAAATCCAACCACAAATGGTCCCTCAAATTCCCAAGTCTAGGTCTCCAATACCAAACCCTAGTTTCCCCAAACTTTGATCCTTAAATTCTATTAATTATAGCTCTAATCCGTGAAATAATACCATATGAACGAGTTTTAGGTCCAAAATCCTTACCTCAATGAAGTTCCCTTGAAATCCTTCTTCAAATCGCCCAAAAAGCTCCAAAACCGACTAAAAATGGGGGAATAGCTCAAAAATCGCGAAGGAATGAATTTATATGTTTTGGCCCAGGCATTTTGCATCTGCGGCCCCATCTACTGCTTATGCAGTACCACTTTTGCGGTCCAAGATGCCTCTTTTGCGGTTTTCACTTATTCCCCAGCTTCCGCATCTGCGATGCACCTTCCGCACATGCGCCATCGCAGGCGCGACTCCTCAGCCGCTTCTGCGGCTCCAGCCTTCCTAGCCCCTTTCCGCTTCTGTGACTCCTAAATCGCTTCTGCGATACCGCACCTGCGGTGCCCTAGCCGCAGGTGCGGTTATGACAGCAAATTCCACACTTCAGCTGCCAAACCAAATTTCCAAACTCTCCATCAACCATCTGAAATCACCCCAAGGCCCCCGGGACCTCAACCAAAAGCAAAAGCATATTCCATAACCTTATTCAAACTCGTAGCAATTTTCAAAACACCCCAAACAACATCAAATCAACCAAAACACATCGGATTCAAGCCTAAGTTTCCAAAATATTCCGAATTATGCTTTTGATCAAAAAGTATACCAAACCATATCCGAACTACTTGAAATTTAGCATACACATCCCAAATGACCCAACGGAACTACTACAACTCCCGGAATTCCATTCCGACCCCTATATCAAAATCTCACCTACCAACCAGAAAACGCCAAAAATCCATTTTCGTCAATTCAAGCGTAAATCTACTCCGGACCTCCAAAACACCTTCCGATCACGCTCTTAAGTATCAAATCACCTACCGAAGCTATCCGAACCATCGGAACTCATATCCGAGCCCTCTAACTCATAAGTCAACATCCGGTTGACTTTTCTATCTTAAGCTTCCTCAAAAGAGACTAAGTGTCTCAAACCTTACTAAATCCTTTTCGAACCCGAGCCAACCAACCCAATCATACATAGAACCGATACAAAAAGCAATAAGAAGTAGAAAAAGGTAAAACGGAATGGTAACTCATGAAACGACTGGCGAGGTCGTCACATTTATACTGTATTATGGGTTGTATGCCATGTTTGTGGCCTTGTGCCGACCTATTGAGACCTTTAAGGGCATTTTTACTATCTTCTTCACTCTATTTGTTTCAAAGCATATCCTCAGTCATGTTTTACCTATTTATTGTTTTAAAAACTATTTTCATCACTCTACTTCTTAAAAATGTGAGAACTGTTTGGACTGAGTTCCCTGATTTCCACTGTTATGCCCGAGTGGCTGTGAGGTTAATAAATGAGAGAGGTTGAGAACCTAATGGTAAGGATTATAAATATTACGGATCGAGCTGCACACCACAGCAATATTATATATATATATTATGGATCGGGTTGCACACCGCAACGATACTTATATGGATCGGGCTGTACATCGTAGTGATATATATATATATATATATATATATTGGATCGGGCTACGGGCCGCAGCGATATGATGCTTGGGCTGTATGAGCCCTTCCGGAGTCTGTACACCCAGTGAGCGTAGTCGACTATAAACTATGGATTGGGTCGCACGCCGCAGCGGTTATTATGATTATTACTATTATGAGATGTTATTGAGCTAGAGTATTGAGTGTGAGTACTGAGTGAGGAGAGCTGAGTCACGAGTGACTGAGAGGCTATATTTATGAGTGATACCCTGCCTGAGGGGCCCATTTATGATATTTTTGCTCATTTTGCTCTTCTTTTATAATGAGCCTCTGTTGAAAACTGCTAAGTAAATGATTTCAAAGTATTTCAACTGAAACTGAAGCTTTATGAAGAAATTGGTTTTTAAACCGTTGAGTTTGACTTGATATTCTATTGTTTACTTTTTATATGATCTTTAACTGCTCGTCACTGCTTTCAGACCTTATTTACCTTAGTTACTTACTGAGTTGGCGTACTCACGTTACTCCCTACACCTTGTGTGTAGATCTAGGTGCCTGAGCGCCAGAGTGAGGGTTCCCAGCATTTCCAAAGCTTATCGGAGATTGCAAGGTAGATGCACGGCGTCCGCAACCCTGCTTTCCTCCTTCCTATCTTTGTGTTTCAGCACTTTTAGAGTTCTTATGTAGTAGAAAGTCGGATCAGTGTATTTAGAGGCTCTAGACTCGTGACACCAGATGTTTGGGTTGTGTTGGTCTATTTCTGTAATGTTTTCCACACATTTCAGTGATTTAGAAATTCCTTATGAAAGTTGAGACTTAACTAAATGTTAGAAAAATGTTTTTAATAAAAGAAATTGACTGTGGTTACCTGTTGGGTTGAATTGCTTAGTATTGTGATAGGCACCATCACGATCGAGTATTTGGGGTCATGACAAGTTGGTATCAGAGTGTAGGTTACATAGGTCTCGCGAGTCATGAGGCCGGTTTAGTAGAGTCTCGCAGATCGGTACAGAGACGTCTATAATTATCCTCGGGAGGCTGCAAAACCTTTAGGAAAAACTTCACATTCTTGAAATTCTTGTCGTGCGAATCTGTTGATCCGCGTACTAAACTTCGGTTATTCCATTCTCTCACAGATGGTGAGGACACGTGCTATCGGTCAAGATAGACGATCACCAGTACCACCAACTAGGGCCACTAGAGGTCGAGGACGCGGTCGAGGCCGTGGTAGGGGCAGAGGTGTAGCACGCAGAGCAGCTAGGGTAGCACCTGCAGATCTACCAGCCGCCCCAGTTCAGGATCAGTTCCTAGTTGTTGATGCTCCAACAGCACCAGCTTAGGCACCAGCTATGCCTATTGTGATCCCCGGCCTTCAGGAGGCTTTAGCTCAGATTCTATCAGTGTGCACCGATTTGGCTCAGGCGGTCTCAATTACAACGGTCGCAACTACTCTCATTCCGGGGGAGGCACCCAAACTCCCATTGCTCGCACACCTGAGCAGGTTGTGCAGGGACTTTAGACACCGGGGGGCACCTCCAACCTAGCCAGTTGCACCATCACAGGAGTATGTGGTACCGGTTATGCCTGACGACGAGCAGCGTCGATTGGAGAGGTTTGGTAAACTTCAGCCTCCGACTTTTAGCAGTACTGAGGGCGAGGATGCCTAGAGTTGTTTGGACAAGTGTTAGAGGATTCTTTGTACAACAAGTATTCTAGAGACCAGTGGTGTAGCATTTACTACCTTTCAGTTTTCTCTAGTTGCCTTTACTTGGTGGGAGACTTATGAGAGGCATAGGCCTATTGGTGCAGCGCCCCTTACCTGGCAACAGTTCTCCGTTCTCTTTCTAGAGAAGTATGTGCCATAGTCTCGCCGAGAGGAGCTGCGCATGTAGTTCGAGCAGTTGCATCAGGAAGATATGACTGTGATGTATATGAGATGCAGTTTTCTGAGTTAGCTCGCCATGTAGTCTGGTTGGTTCCCACAAATCGAGAGAGGATCAGGAGTTCATTAATGGCCTCACATATTAGCTTCAGATTCTCATGACTAGGGAGATGGTGTCAGGTACTACTTTTGAGGAGGTTGTTGACATCGCCCGCGAGATTGAGTTGGTATGTCTCCAGGAGTGAGAGAAGAGGGAGGCCAAGAGGCCTCGAGAATCTGGTGGCTTTGGTAATGCTCCTTCGAGGGGTCAGTTTCAGCACGGTAGAGGTCGTCCATTCAGGTAGGCTCAGTCAGCTCGCCCAGGTTATTGTGGGGCATCATTGGGTCATGGTTCTCATAGTTCTTATCAAGGCCATTCATCACTCAGTGACTTTCCAGCCCAGAGTTCGTCCCGTGCCCCATCAGTTCAGGGTTCTTCCGTGCCAGCCTTCTACCGGTCATTCTGGTGCCAGGGGTTCCCTTCAGTCCCCGTCTCCAACACCGGGGAGATGTTATAAGTGTGGAGAGTTTGGGCATATGAGGAGGCAGTGCCCTCATCTTTTTGAGGGTCTATCTCAGCAGAGGGGTCAGCTCTCGACTTCAGCTCCAGTCACTTCACCACCCGCTCAGGTAGCTAGGGGTGGGGGTCAGTCAGCTAGGGGTCGCCCCAGAGGGAGAGGTCGATCATGTGGTGGTCAGGCTCGTTTCTATGCCTTCCCAGGCAGATCAGATGTTGTTGCTTCGAATGCTGTGATTACGGGTATTGTCTTAGTTTGCCGCAGAGATGCCTCTTTATTATTTGATCCCAGTTCTACTTATTCTTATGTGTCATCATACTTTGCTCATTATTTGGATACGCCCCATGAGTCTCTTGTTTCATCTAATCGTGTATCTACTCCGGTGGGTTATACTATTGTCGTAGACCATGTGTACCGGTCATGTGTGGTGACTATTGGGGGTCTGGAGACCCGAGTGGATTTTTTGTTTTTATCTATAGTGGATTTTGATGTTATTTTTGGCATGGACTAGCTATCTCTGTGTCACTCTATTTTGGACTGCCATGCTAAGACAGTGACTTTGGCTATGCCGGGTGTGCCACGGATTGAGTGGCGAGGTTCTACTGATTTTGTCCCCAGTAGGATGATTTCATTTTTGAAGGCCCAGCGTATGGCTGGGAAGGGTTGTCTTTCGTATTTAGCCTTTGTGAGGGACGTCGGTGTAGAGACTCCTAGTATTGATTTTGTTCCAGTTGTGAGGAATTTTCCCGATGTGTTTCCTGCAGACCTACGGGGCATGCCACCGGACAGGAATACTGATTTTGGTATTGATCCGGTGCCAGGCACTCAGCCCATCTCTATTCCACTGTATCGTATGGCTCTAGCGGAGTTGAAGGAGTTAAAGTAGCAGCTTCAGGAACTCCTTGATAAGGGGTTCATTCGGCCTAGTGTGACGGGGTGCGCCTGTTCTATTCGTGAAGAAGAAGTATGGCACTATAAGGATGTGCATTGATTATAGGCAGTTGAATAAAGTAACAATTAAGAACAAGTATCCTCTGTCTCGCATTGATGATTTATTTGACCAGCTTCAAGGAGTGAGAGTGTTCTCTAAGATTGATCTCCATTCAGGTTATCACCAGCTGAAGATCAGGGACTTGGATATTCTTAAGACGGCTTTCAGGACCCGATACGGTCATTATGAGTTCTTGGTGATGTCTTTTGGGCTGACCAATGCCCCAGCATCGTTCATGCATTTGATGAACAACGTGTTTCGGCCTTATCTCAACTTGTTTGTCATAGTTTTCATTGATGATATTCTGGTATACTCGCATGATCAGGAGGAGCAGGCAGAGCATTTAAGAGTTGTGTTGCTGGGATTGAGGGAGGAGAAGCTTTATGCAAAGTTCTCCAAGTGTGAGTTTTGGATCAGTTCAGTGGCTTTCTTGGGACACGTGGTGTCCAGTGAGGGTATTCAGGTTGATCCAAAGAAGATAGAGGCGGTCCAGAGTTGGCCCAGACCGTCCTCAGCTATAGAGATTTGTAGTTTTCTTGGTTTGGCGGGTTATTACCGCTGGTTTGTTTAGAGATTCTCATCTATCGCGTTGCCCTTGACCAAGTTGACTCAAAAGGGTGCTTCATTTGAATAGTTGGATGAGTGTGAGGAGAGCTTTCAGAAGCTTAAGACCGCCTTGACCGTAGCTCCAGTGTTACTGTTGTCATCAGCTTCAGGTTCCTATACCGTGTATTGTGATGCTTCGAGAGTTGGTATTGGGTGTGTATTGATGTAGGAGGGTAGAGTTATTGCTTATGCTTCTCTCCAGTTGAAGCCCCATGAGAAGAACTACCTTGTTCCTGATTTGGAGTTGGTTGTCATTGTTCACGCATTAAAGATTTGGAGGCATTATTTGTATGGTGTGTATTGTGAGGTGTTTACTGATCATCATAGCCTCCAACACTTGTTCAAATAGAAGGATCTCAATTTGAGGCAGCAAAGATGGTTGGAGCTGCTAAACGATTATGATATTACCATTTTGTACCATCCGGGGAAGGCCAATATGGTGGCCGATGCTTTGAGCCGGAAGGTGGTGAGTATGGGGACTTTGGCATATATTCTAGTGGGGGAGAGACCTCTTGCAGTTGATGTTCAGGCCTTGGCCAATCGGTTCGTTAGGTTGGATATTTCGGAGCCCAGTCGGGTATTAGCTTGTGTGATTTCTCGGTCTTCCTTATATGATCGCATCAGAGAGCACCAGTATGATGATCCATATTTGCTTGTCCTTAAGGACAGATTTCAACATGATAATGCCAGAGACGTGACTATTTGTAATGACGGAATATTGAGGATGCAGGGTCGGATATGGGTGCCCAATGTGGATGGGCTTCGGGAGTTGATTCTAGAGGAGGCCTATAGCTCGCAGTATTCCATTCATCTGGGTGCCGCGAAGATGTGTCAGGATCTGAGACAACATTATTGGTGGAGGAGAATGAAGAAAGACATTGTGGGATTTGTAGCTCGGTGTCTCAATTGTCAGCAGGTGAAATATGAGCATCAGAGACGGGTGGCTTGCTTCAGCGGATGGATATTCTAGAGTGGAAGTGGGAGCAGATCACTATGGACTTTGTAGTTGGGCTCCCACAGACTTTGAAGAAGTTCGATGCTATTTGGGTGATTGTGGATCTGCTGACCAAGTCCGCGCACTTCATTCCTGTGTGTACTACCTATTCATTAGAGAAGTTGGCAGAGATCTATATCCGGGAGATTGTTCGTTTGCATGGTGTCCCAGTTTCTATCATTCTAGATAGGAGCACTCAATTTACTTTACAGTTTTGGAGGTTTGTGCAGCGAGAGTTGGGTACTCAAGTTGAGTTGAGCACAACTTTTCACCCTCAGACGTACGGGCAGTTCGAGCGCACTATTCAGATATTGGAGTACATGTTACACGTTTGTGTCATTGATTTCGGGGGATCAAGTAATCAGTTTATATTGCTCGCGAGTTTACTTATAACAACAGTTACCAATTGAGTATTCAGATGGCTCCATATGAGGCTTTGTAGGGAGGCAGTATAGATCTCCAGTTGGTTGGTTTGAGCCGTATGAGGCTAGACTATTGGGTACAGACTTGGTACAGGACGTTTTAGACAAGGTGAAGGTGATTTAGGAGAGGCTTCGTACAGCGCAGTTGAGACAAAAGAGTTATGTTGATAGGAAGGTTCGGGATGTGTCCTACATGGTTGGCGAGAAGGTTCTATTGAAGGTTTTACCCATAAAGGGTGTTATGAGATTTGGGAAGAAGGGTAAATTGAGTCATCGGTTCATTGGGCCTCTTGAGGTGCTTCTGAGGATTGGAGAGGTAGCTTATGAGCTTGATTTTCCACCTAGCTTGTCGAGTGTGCATCCGATATTTCATGTTTCTATGCTCCGGAAGTATATTGGCAATCCGTCTCATGTTTTGGATTTCAACATGGTTCAGTTGGATGATGATTTGACTTATGATATGGATCCAGTGGCTATTTTGGAGCATCAGGTTCGAAAGTTAAGATCAAAGGATATAGTTTCAGTGAAAGTGCAGCGGAGAGGTCGGCCTGTGGAGGATGCTACTTGGGAGACCGAGCGGGAGATGCGGAGCAGATATCCTCACCTATTTGAGGCTTCAAGTATGTTTCTTGACTCGTTCGAGGACGAACGTTTTGTTTAAGAAGGGGAGGATGTAACGACCCGACCGGTCATTTCATGAGTTACCGCTCTATTTTCCTCATTTCTACTTTTTATTATTTTGTTCATTTGTATTATATGTTATCGGGTTGATTGGTTCGGGCTCGGAGAGGTTTTGGTAAGGTTTGAGACACTTAGTCTCTTTGAGTAAGCTTAAGTTGGAAAAGTCAACCAGATGTTGACTTATGTGTTAAAGGGCTCGGATGTAAGTTCTGATGGTTAGGATAGCTTCAGGAGGTGATTTGGGACTTAGGAGCATGATCAGAATGTGTTTTTGAGGTTCAGAGTAAATTTAGGCTTGAATTGGCGAAATTGGAATTTTGGCATTTTCCGGTTGATAGGCGAGATTTTGATATAGGGGTCGGTATGAAATTCTAGGAGTTGTAGTTGGACCGTTGTATCATTTGGGATGTGAAGGTCATTCGGACATGGTTTGATAGACTTTTTTATCGAAAGCGGAATTTGGAAGTTTTTAGAATTCTTAGGCTTGAATCCGATGTGATTTTGGTGTTTTGATGTTGTTTTGAGCTTTCCGAAGGTTGGAACAAGTTTGAATGAGGTTATGGGATATGTTGGCATGTTTGGTTGAGGTCTCGAGGGCCTCGGGTGAGTTTTGGGTGGTTGAACGGATCAATTCATGTTGGAAAAAGTTGCAGAAAATCTGTTGTTGGTGTTGCAGACATTTGGCCTTCGCGTTCGCGAGAAGGCTCTCGCGTTCGCAAAGGGATGGGAAGTGAGGTTGTCATTTTGGCCTTCGCATTCGTGATGTGGTTCCCCCGTTCGCAAAGGGTGAGGTCTAGTGGTCATCGCGAACGCGACGAGGGTCCCGTGTTTGCGTAGAGTATTTGGAATGGCTGGATCCCAGAAGCCTTGTTCTTCGCGTTCGCGTAGGTGTAGCCGTGTTCGCAAAGGTTGGGTCAACTGAAGCATCGCGTTCGCGAGGGTTCTTCCGTGTTCTTGTAAGAGGATTTTTGGTCAATGGTATTTTGTGCTTCGCGAATGCGAGGCTTTGACCACGTTAGCGAAGAAGGATTTCAAATCGCTGGACAGAATGTTTAAAAGGCCATTTTTGCGATTTTTGGCCTAAGTTCACCATTTTGACTCGGTTTTGGAGCTTTTTGAGAGAGATTGAAGAGGGAATCAAAGAGAATCTATTGGAGGTAATAATTATGGACTTAATACTCGATCCTATTGTGATTTCTACCTAATTAAACATGAAATTTGGGGAATTTGAAGCCTAAATTGGGGAGTTAGGGCTGGGAAACTTGAGACCTTAATCTAGGGATTTGAGGGGCCATTTGTGGCCGGATTTGGGTAGTCTTGGTATGTATGAACTCGTGGGAGGATAAGGATTTCATTGATATGATTTTTATCGAATTTTGAGACGTGGGCCTGGAGGTGGGGGTGGACCAATTTCAGGATTTTTGGTATAATTTGATTAATTTCGCATGAGCTTCGTCCCTTTAGCATATTCGAATGTTATGATTCTGATTTTGGGTAGATTCGGCTTGAGTTGAGGCCGAGGCGAGAGGCAAAGGTGTTGCAGAGTAGTTTTTCATCCGGTTTGAGATAAGTAACCATTGTAAATCTGGAACTGAGGGTACAAAACCCCGGTATTTCTTATCGTTTTGATAAATGAGGTGACACACATTCTAGATGACGAACGTGTGGGCGTGCACCAGTAGGAATTGTGATTTGGTCCATCCCGTAACGACTATTATGCCTCCTACTTGATTTGAAATCTTATGATATCCCGTATTTTAGAAATTTATACTGTATTATGGGTTGTCGCTACTGGAAAATGGGCCTATGGCAACGGCGGGAAAACCGTTGCAAATGATTGATAAACCGTTGCCATAGATGTATTGGAACGATTTAGCAACTGTTGCATCCGCTCGCGTGCCAATAGATCTAAAGCAACGATCCTTGCAACGGTTGACCACAAACGGTTTAAAACCGTTACCATAGAGTTTAATGCAACAGTTGCAAACTGTTACCATACTATTTACCACGATGGTTGGAAACCGTTACCATAATATTTATTGCAACAGTTATGTATGCTATTGCAACGGTTATTTATAGATAATCTAATGATTCTATTTCTATTGCAACGGTTCAATTAGGCTATTGTAACAGTTTAATTGACAATATTGCCCTCGTTATAAATAACATTTACATATATAAATATTGGTAATAACCTGGAAATTATATAAATAAAAAATAAAATACTCCATAACCTATATTGTCCAATAAGCTAATAATAACCATAATAGCAAAATATTTTAACCCAATCACATACGTTTTACAGTTCAACACTTCAAAAGTTAAATTTTCAAATGTTGATAACAAAAGACTCCTAGAACATCGACAACAATTCAAAGTTCTTCTTAAAGTCTAGATCTTCACTATCTCCATCTCCCCTTTCTTCAGTTGCTCCATCTACAAAAGAGGATAAATAAAGTCATTACCTTTCAAGGATTAGTTTAGATTGTAAGAATGGGTATACTCCATGAACAATGCATAAAGCACAAAGCTTCGAGGAGAAAGAAATAAGTTCGCACAAATGAAGAAGCCAAAGTTTAGTAACAAATCAAATTATCAAAACCAAACTTGTAAGCATATGCATTCAGACAAATTAAGAGTTGTCTGTTTTTCTTATTTTGAATCAACTCAAACATAAAAACATAACAAAATGAACAATCTAACAGTTTCAGTAGCCAACCACACTAACAATTTTCAACTTTTTTTTTTTTTGCAAGTAATAATCTAAAGTGGATACATTTCATCAGAAGCATATCAAAAATAGTCAAGCAAAATACATATCGAGACAGAATTTTTGCAATATTGACTTCGAAAAAACATTGCAACATAGCTCATATTAAACTAACAATGGACAACACAAAAATGGAAGCTCCATGTTATCTATTTTTCCAAAAGAATTTTGATAATACTGGAAAGGGCATACTTTTTAACGAGCGTTCACCCAAACATGAATGATCCATTCAGACATATTTCGGATTCATAAACTTGTTCCACTTATCTGGGAGTAAAGAACATGTATAGCTATATAAGGTAGTAAATTACGTCGTGCTAAAAACTTGCAATAAGATGGACAAACACAATAGGTTGTCTAAAGGGCAGCCCTGAAAAAACATATAGTTCTATAGTAAAAGCTAAGTGCTTCCAGAAAAGGAATTATTGTATTGCTTGAGCATATACAATATAAAACTTAAAACAATCAAATAGAGTAATGAAATCTTAGATAATCCTATGAGAGTCAAACAATCGGCGCAATAGCAATTTCCTGTAAGCTTGAGTATGCCATTACTGAAGAAGCATCTAAGAGAAAAACAAACCCGAAGAGGTTAATTTTCATCATTTGTGCCAAGCATCTCGTCTACCAAGGTCTGACATTCTTTGGGAGTTGCGAAGCTTAATCACTTCTCCACAAAATTGGAGGCAAACTTTTGCTGGCTCATCTGGACTATCTATCCCATCAGCTTACTAATTATAGACGAACGCTCCTCTGGCATCCTATGTTCCAGTACATGCTGTAACTAAACTTGGTAGCATTAGTAAGAGGAGAACATCTAAGCTAAAACAACAAGAGAAAGAATCCATCCAGGGGAGTTGATGACATCTCCCTCACGTATACTACAACAATGAGACATATATACTCATTTATCTATTGAGAGCAAATAGTTAGAAGATTACTACATACAGAAAAATTGATGGCAGTATTCTAAAGAAGGACGACAAACACATCCCTGTAGTTTTAGATTGTATACAAGAACCCATATTCAAAAAATACTTGATTATTTAGCGCAAAAATTGTGCTACCATCAACTTGGAAATATGCATTAAGTCGTGGATATACATTCATTCGCTTATGAAGTAGGATATGAGAAGAAGATTCAGAAACACTTGAAAGAAAGATGCGTAGCAATTCCACGAACACCTTCCTTATGTCAAGAAACTTCATAGTAGCAAAATACCGAGCAATCGGGTAAAAGAACCACCAACAGCTGTTCAAACAATATTTTTCAAAAATACAACCTCTTGGAATAAAGGCACGAATGGTTTTAATATTCTGCAGACAAGTTGCACCCTCTCTAAATTAGAAAACTTTTGACACTAGTACCAGTAATTAGCAAACTCTTAACACTAAATTATTTCATCGCTTTCAAGTTCAAATTCTTGATCTGCTTTCCTGTGTTCAAAATTAGATACACATGAGCTCCAAGAAGAAAGAAATAAAAGCAAATAAATAGACGTCTTTCATATGATAGCATGACAAATATTAATGAAATTGCAAATTAGATAACACTTCAAATTGAGAACAATGTAAGCTTGACAAGATAAAAGAATGCAATGAATATGGTAATCAAGAAAAGCTTTATACAGAACATACCTCAAGAAAAGAATATAGCCTGCTTCCTAAGAAATGAATTTAGAACTTCTTCAATCTCCTGTGGCAATACATCAATATTTGAGACCATAGTGAATACTCAGAAGAACTATCAAAGTCGAAGAGTATAGCATATTTTCTAAGAAATGAATGTAAAACTTCTTCAATCTCCAGTACATGTGGAGTTAAATAACAATAGTAAAAATATGCGAGACACCGTTCATTGGCATGCTGTTTATCGAAATTTGCATAAATTTAACCCTTGTGCTCATAGATATGACAAGAGGGGTTGCTCTGATGGTAAGCAACCTCCACTTCCAACCAAGAGGTTATGAGTTCGAGTCTCCCCAAGAGCAAAGTGGAAAGTTATTGGAGGGAAAGATGCCGAGGGTCTATTTGGAAATAGCCTCTCTACCCCAGGGTAGAGGTAATGTCTGTGTATATACTACCCTCCCCAGACCCTACTAAGTGGGATTATACTGGGTTATTGTTGTTGTGCTCATAGAACCAAAATCCCTCGAGCATAAAAGATAATCATACTGAATTTCATATGTAAGACCAGTCTGTTTCTGTTAGCCCTATTGGTTAAAAGATGTTTCAGGGCCTAGGAATCCATAAGAATAGAAAAAAACTAGGCTCCATAGGAGTAGGAAGAACTTATAATGAAACTGTTACTTCTGGTGTCCTAGTTCACAAACCATTCACCACATTACCTGACCCATCTAACTTAACAGTTCATAGAGCTGAAAAAATCTATACTGCTACACAAGTTAGAACATATAGTATTTCAATTTAAGCTGCATACACATCCTAGGTGATTATTAGCTGCAAAATAAAGCCTATAGCAGGTAGAAAGTATGACAAATCCATGATACTAAGTATTTTAGGAAAATCAGGAAGGACAAAGAAAGAATTCACCCAATAGATTTCTTTATACGAAAATGATGCCATAAAGCAACCCACTCTTGTCCAGATAAACAATAGCATAAAGGATAAACAGATTCACATGCACGGGAGCACCCTTTAAGATGGAATAGGTCGATCTTACTTTGCAACAAATTCATAAAAATGAATCATCAGGTCTCGATCACTCTCATAAGTCATGTTTATTTTTTCCAAGCAAGCAAGACCAAATCTTGGATTTGCAACAGAGAAATAAAGACTCCCGTTATAATGATATAATTATATAAAGCATGCATAACGATTGGAGGTACGCTTTTCTTCAAATTAAATATTATATGACATTGCATATCACCAATAGAAAAACTTTAGTAGGTATGTTTTTTCCCAAAATATTATATTATACTGCATATCAATAATGGGAAAACTTTAGTACTAGTTTTTGAACCAACGACAACAACGAAAAGAGAGCAGAAACCCAATCTAACTTCTTATCAAATTAAACTAATAAGCAATCAAAATGACAAGATTATATCCGGTAGAAAATAGGTAATATGGTTCTGATCCCAAGCTAAATATACAATTTTACTAACATCAGAAATACCATCAGCATCATAAGTATACATTAACCACTTCGGCAAAATCACATTGTAACATATCTGCAATTCTGCCTAGCTCTATCTGCAAAACTGGTTTTTGGCACCTCTTTTTGAAACACAACGACCACTATACAATGACCAAGCAACATGGTTCAACTAGATTAGAGTAAAAAGTTCTTATTCTTTGCATGCATGCTCGAACATGTGTACAACGAACATATGTATGACTATACCGCAGAAAAAAGAGCACTTGATCTTTAATACTCAACAATTGCCTAAGTTGAAATGTCGTTGAAGGAAAGCATGAGTAATTTAAAGCTCACCAATTCTCATCTCGGAAAATATCTCCTCTTGGATAGCAGTGGTTATAGCAACAACCTCCTACTTGTCGCTGATAAATATTAAAAAGATCCGATGTTTACGAGCTCAGATATCGCATTGATCCCTGCTCAAACATAGAGGAAGCTATTGTAATAACTCAATTATTTCTTAACACATTCAGCAATAAAAAATAAAATTTTAAACCTGGGCGATATTCTACCTTGACAAGAAGACCGCGAAAGCTGCTACTTTTCTGCTTCAAAGGCGAAAATCGTGCGACCTTTACAGTAGAAAATAGGATGAAATTAGGGTGCAATTTTATGTTTTTCTCGTAAAATTGATTGCAAAAAAGGGATGAATGATAGTACAAAAATATCCTAACAGATTTCTAATTAGATTTAAAGATTCGGCAGAAAATACTCACAATTTTAAGGAAGAAAAAATTAATAAGTTGAACAACAAAGACGATGGCTCTTCGATTAGTTTTCAACTTATCTTTCACCACATGAACAGATTTGATTCTCTACCAATGAACTCGAACACCATTTTGAGAAACCCTAGCATATTAGCAAGATGAATATTAACCTTAAGGAGATTTTCCAATGGTGACGCCATCATTGCCGTCGATGGTGGTTTGTCTTCTCCTCGTAATCTTTGTTAATGAGGAAGGCTATTTGGGAGAGAGTTGTGAGCGTCGTTTGAGTGTAGTATATCATATGTAGTGTATTATTAGGTTTATACTCTTATTTTATTACATATAAAAAATAATAGAAAATTAATTAGAGTGGGTCTCTTTTTAGCGGGAGTCATCCAAAATTTGGGGGAAAAAGTAGAGGGAATTCATAACCGTTGCAATAAATCAAAAATATCAAATAACCGTTACCATAGATAGACTTATTGTTACGGTCATTTAAACCGTTGCCATAGAAATATCTACTACAACTGTTTTTGGACTAATGCAACGGTTCAGGTGCTAAACTGTGCCGATAGTACCAATAACCTTACTCAACGGTTGGAACCGTTGCAATAGACCATCTATAGCAACGGTTACAGATCCGTTGCCATTAAAATCGTTGCCATAGCCCCAATTTTTAGTAGTGTGTATGCCATGTTTGGGGCCTTGTGCCGACCTGTTGAGACCCTTAGGGGCATTTTTACTGTCTTCCTTACTTTATTTGTTTGAAAGTATATCCTCAGTTATGTTTTACCTGTTTATTGTTTTAAAAAATGGTTTTATCACTCTACTTCTTAAAAATGTGAGAACTCTTTGGACTGAGTTCCCCGATTTCCACTGTTATGCCCGAGTGGTTGTGAGGTTAATAAATGAGAGAGGTTGAGGACCTAATTGTAAGGATTATAAATATTACGGATCGGGTTGCACGCCGCTGTAATATTATATGTATATATTATGTATCGGGCTGCACGCCGCAGCGATATTATATGTATATATTATGTATCGGACTGCATGTCACAGTGATACTTATATGGATCGGATTGCACGCCGCAATGATATATATATATACATTGGATCGGGCTGCGCGTCGTAGCGATATGACGCTTGGGCTGTAGGAGCCCCTCCGGAGTCTGTACACCCCCAGTGAGCGTATTCGACTATAAGCTATAGATCGGGTTGCACGCCGTAACGGTTATTATGATTATTACTATTATGAGATGTTATTGAGCCTAAGTGTTGAGTGACGAGAGCTGAGTCACGAGTGACTGAGAGGCTTGCCCGAGAGGCTATATTTATGAGTGATACTCTGCCCGAGGGGCCCATTTATGATATTTTTGCTGATTTCACTCTTCTTTTATAATGAGCCTCTGTTGAAAACTGCTAAGTAAATGATTTCAAAGTATTTCAATTGAAACTGAAGCTTTATGAAGAAATTGGTTTTTAAACTGTTGAGTTTGACTTGATATTCTATTGTTTACTCTTTTATATGATTTTTAACTGCTCGTCACTACTTTCAGACCTTATTTACTTTAGTTACTTACTGAGTTGGCGTACTCACGTTACTCCTTACACCTTGTGTGCAGATCCAGGTGCCCGAGCGGCAGAGTGAGGGTTCTCAGCATTTCCAGAGCTTATCGGAGATTGCAAGGTAGTTGCACGGCGTCCGCAGCCCTGCTTTCCTCCTTCCTATCTTTGTTTTTCTGCACTTTTAGACTTGTTATGTAGTAGACACTCGGATCAGTATATTTAGAGGCTCTAGACTCGTAACACCATATGTTTGGGTTGTGTTGGTCTGTTTATGTAATGTTTTTAGCACATTTCAGTGATTTATAAATTCCTTATGAAAGCTGAGACTTAATTAAATGTTAGAAAAATATTTTTAGTGAAAGAAATTGACTGTGGTTACTTGTTGGATTGGCTTGCCTAGTATTGTGATAGGCACCATCACGATCGAGTATTTGGGGTCATGATAGTCCTCCATGACGGGTCAAAATGCGGCGGATAATATTTTCAAAGTAACTTATTTGGTGTATTTTCCAAAGTGTTCGATCAAGAGTAAGTTGTGGAATTTTACATCATTTATATCTCCATTTCCTTGATAAGATGCTTGTTCTAACAACATCTGGTAAAATCATACGTATAAGAATATCATCAAGAACATCATCAGGAATGTTGCTTAGTATATCGAAAGGTAAAGTTCCACTGCAATTTTTTTTTTCGACTGGAGGCAACATATTAGGATTAGGATTATAGGAAAAATGATGAAGATTAGGATAAACGAAAGTTAAGATTAAGATTATGGAAAAAGAAGAAGAGGAAGAAGCAAGAAACCTGTTGAAATTTTGAAGATGGAGCGTCAAGGGACCATGGGCAGATCAACTGCAAAAACGAAATTTGGGCATATTGATTAACTTCCCAAGGAAGATATGTATAGTTATACATCCCTAATTTAGGATTCCAATGTATATAAATGAAAGCACAAAAAACACAGAAGTTCTAATCGGTGCTTTGGTCAAGTAAGGGTAGTTGTTGCATCTATTGAGTGAGGCGTCGGGAGATCGAATCTGACCTTTAACATGGTTAATTTTAATTTTTTCCTTTCAACCCAATCAGTTTTTTTTTTAAAAAAAAAAGTTAAACCAGTAGTTACATTTTTTATCTACTTTATTTATTTCCTTTTTTAGACTAATTTTTCCCTGAATTTTATTTTACCTTCGGTTTTTTTTATTTTTCCTTTTCTATTTTACCTAATAATTCCCTATAACAATCGCCATTTATAACCTATGTTAATTATATCGCTGTGATTCATAGTAATATCGACTGTTTATATAATAGCCATTTATATTAAGGTCATACGTATCGGCCTATAACAACCATATAATTCCATTCACTAATATGGTTGTAGTCATATGACCTATGATAATTACATCGTTGTGATTCACAATAATTGACCGTCTATATAATTTCATTCATTAAGGTCATACGTATCAGCCTATAACAACCATATAGGTCCATTCACTAATATAATTGTAGTCATATAACCTAAGCTAATTATATCGTTGTGATTTATAGTAATATCGACTGCTTGTATAATAGCCGTTTATATTAAGGTCATACGTATCGGCCTATAGCAACCATATAAGTCCATTCACTAATGTGGTTGTAGTCATATAACCTAAGATAATTATATCATTGTGATTTGTAGTAATTGACCGTCTATATATATAATTTCATTAATTAAGGTCATATGTATCGGCCTATAGCAACCATATAAGTCCATTCACTAATATGGTTGTAGCCATATGACCTGTGATAATTATATCGTTGCGATTCATAGTAATATCGATTGCTTGTATAATAGACGTTTATATTAAGGTCATACGTATCGGCCTATAGCAACCATATAAGTCCATTCACTAATATGGTTGTAGTCATATGACCTATGATAATTACATCGTTGTGATTCATAGTATTATCAAAAGCTTGTATAATAGCCATTTATATTAAGGTCATACGTATCGGCCTATAGCAATCATATAAGTACATTCACTAATATGATTGCCTATGCTAATTATATCGTTGTGATTCATAGTAATATTAACCACTTATATAATAGCCGTTTATATTAAGGTCACACGTATCAGCCTATAGCAACCATATAAGTCCATTCACTAATATGGTTGTCGTCATATAACCTAAGCTAATTATATCGTTGTGATTCATAGTAATATCGACCATTTATATAATAGCCGTTTATATTAGTGTCATAATTATCGGCCTATATATAATGACTCGGCCGGTCGTTTTGAATAATGCAATCTCGTTTCCCCCATTTACTAATAAATTCATGCTTTACAATTGTAATGTGACTTGTCGGGGTAATTGGTTAGGGTCCGGTGAGGTTTTTGAAATGAATTGAGACACTTAGTCTCCAAGAAGAAAGCTTAAGTTGAATAATTTGACCGGAAGGTGAAAAATATGTAAATGACCCCGAAATGGATTTTAATGATTCCATTAGTTCTATATGATGATTTCGGGCTTAGGAGTATATCTGAATATTTATTTCGAGGTCCGTAGCTAAATTAGGCTTGAAATGGCAAAAATGAGAAATTTAAGTTTGAAAGTTTGACCGGGGAGTTAACTTTTTGACATCGGGGTTGGAATCTAGTTCTAAAAATTTTCCTAGCTCTGTTATGTCATTTATGACTTGTGTGCAAAATTTGATGTCAATCAGACTTGATTTGGTAGGTTTCGGCATCGAATATAGAAGTTGGAAGTTCTTAGTTTCATTAAGCTTGAATTGGGGTGTGATTCGCAGTTTTAGCGTTGTTTGATGTGATTTGAAGTTTCGACCAAGACTGTATCATGTTTTAAGACTTATTGGTATATTTGGTTGGGGTCCCGGGGTCTCGAGTGTGTTTCAAATCATTTTGGGCTACTTTGGATGCTGATTTTCTGATATCTGTTGTTGTTCTTCGCGTTCGCGTAGAGCCTCTCGCATTCACGAAGAAGAATTTGGCCTTAGGAAGTTTGTTCTTCGCGTTCACGAAGAGACTCTCGCGTTCACGAAGAAGGAAATTTTGGTTGCACAAGTCTGACGTCGAAGACTCGTATCTCACAATCTATAAGGAATTTATAGATGATCCAAACACGAAAGTTGTAGCCCTCTGTGTCTCGTTTTTAGAAATGTAAATTAATTGGCATTTAGATTTGTGTACACAAAGTTATGGTAGTTACACTACAGACTGTCTGGGGAGAGTTTGAAAATCTCTACTTCACAGGGGTGACTTTGGAAGCTTATATCTCGCAATATATAATGACTCAGGAAATGAATAACCTATGAAATGATAGCCCTTGGTGTCTAGTTTTCAGAACATTAAACCATTTATCATTTGGAGTTGCGCGCAAAATGTTATGACAATTATACTAAAGGTTGTTTGGAATGAGTTTGGAAATCGCTGATGAGGAATTTGCTCATCGCGAACGCGAAGAACAAACCCCTGGGCAGCAGAATAAAGTCCAAATTCATCCCATTCTTCAATTTTTGGACCAAGGAAGCTCGGGTAGGGTGATTTTTCGAGGGTTTTTCAGAGAAAACAATGGGGTTTAACACAATTTTCGATAGATTACTCGAATCCATCGTTGTTTTTAACATTTAATTGGTGATTTTAAGTTGGAAAAGTTTGAAAACCCTCTTGGATAGATTTGAGGATTTGAGGGTCGAAATGTTATCTGAATTTAGTAATTTTTGTATGGCTAGACTCGTGGTTGAATGGGTTGTCGGATTTTGTGAGTTTCGTCGGATTTAGAGACGTGGGCCCCACGGGCGATTTTGAGTTAAATTTAGAACTTTGTTGGAAAATTAGTATTTTTATGGAATTAGTTCCTATAATTAGTATTGACTAAATTGAATTAACTGTGGCTAGATTCGGGTCGACTGGAGGTCGATTCAAGGGAAAAAGGCATTTCGAAGTAGGATTTTGCTCGGATTGAGGTAAGTAATGATTGTAAATACTGTCCTGAGGGTTTGAAACCCCGGATTTCACATTGTTGTGCTACTTTAAGGTGACGCACATGCTAGATGACGAGCGTGGAGTCGTGCACCGTTGGGAATTGTGACTTGGTCCGTCCCGTACGACTGTTAAGTCGCGTAATTGATTTGAAATCTTATGATATTCCATATTTAAGAGATTGATATTATATTTTGGGTTGTATGCCATGTTTGGGGCCTTGTGCCGACCTGCTAAGATCCTTAGGGGCATTTTCACTATTTTTTCTCACTCTATTTGTTGTGAAAGCATATCCTCAATCAGGGTTTACCTGTTTATTGTCTAAATATGATTTTATCACTTTATTTCTTAAAATGTGAAAACTATTTGGGTTGAGTTACCTGTTTTATCGAAGGTCCGAGTGATTGTGAGGTTGATGACTGAGATAGACCGAGGGTCTGATTGTGAGGTTGATGACTAAGATAGACCGAGCGTCTAATTGTAAAGTTAATGACTGAGAGAGGCTGAGGGCCTGATTGTGAGTATTATATATTTATGGATCGGGCTGCACGCCGCAACAAATTATATATATATATATATATATATATATATGTATCGGACTGCACGCCACATCGATATGTTGGATGGGGCTGCACGCTGCAGCGATATAACATTTGGGCTGTAGGAGCCCCTCCAGAGTCTGCGCAACCCCAGTGAGCGTTGTCGACGAGATATATGGATCGGGCTGCATGCCACAGCGGTTACTATATGATACCTATTGAGTGTGAGTACTGAGTGTGAGGGCTGATTGGTAAGAGTTGAGTCATGAGTGACTGAGAGGCTTGCCCGAGGGGCTATATATATACATGTACATGAGTGATGCTTTGCCTGAGAGGCCTGGTTATGAACTTAGCATTTTTCACTTTTCCTTAAAGTGAGTTTCTATCAAATATGTTGATTTAATTATCGCATTCACTCATCTTTAGACCGAGCCTCTGTTGAAAAGGTTGAACAAATGCTTTAAACAACTTTCATTTAAACGGAAGTTTTAAGTTATGAAATGGTTATGAATTTCTGTTTTGCCGAGGGGCTGTTTACAAACTATGCTTTGCCCGAGGGGTCAATTATGATTTTAATCACTTTCACTATGTATATATTTCATTAAACCTATATTGAAAATGTTAGAAAGATTATTTTAAAGGATTTTACTGAAGTTAGGAGTTTAACGAAATGATTTGAATGGTATCCTGATTTGGGAGCATGTTGTAATCACTGTGGTGTTATGACGTGGCTGACGTATTTTCTTGCTGCTCAGTCTTTATTTACTCTTATTACTTACTGGGTTGGAGTACTCACATTACTCTCTGTACCTCGTGTGCAGATTCAGGTATTTCGGAACCCCGTAGCGGGTGTGGATTGCCTAGAGGCAGAGTCATCAGAGTTAGAAAGGTGGCTGCACGACGTTCGTAGCACTGCTTTCCTTCCTCTCATTTTCATTACTGTATTTAGTACATTTTTTGGACTCTTGTTGTATTCAGACCTTGGTAGATGCTCATGACTAGTGACACCCCAATGTCGGGCTTGTGTAATTATTCCGCACTTTTCTTTTGAGTTTCATTATGAGATTATTGGTTTATAAATAGTATAAAACAACTTTTATTAGAAAATGGTTGATTCGGGAGTTGTGTTGGCTGGCCTAGTTTCACGATAGACGCCATCACGACCGGGTCGATGTTTTGGTCGTGACACTATAGCAACCATATAAGTCCATTCACTAATATGGTTGTAGTCATATGACCTATGATAATTACATCGTTGTGATTCACAATAATTGACCGTCTATGTAATTTCATTCATTAAGGTCATACGTATCGGCCTATAGTAACCATATAAGTCCATTCACTAATATGGTCGTAGTCATATGACCTATGATAATTACATCATTGCGATTCATAGTAATATTGACCGCTTGTATAATAGCCGTTTATATTAAGGTCATACGTATCGGCCTATAGCAACCATATAAGTCCATTCACTAATATGCTTACCTATGCTAATTATATCATTGTGATTCATAGTAATATCGACCGTTTATATAATAGCTATTTATATTAAGGTCATACGTATCGGCCTATAGCAACCATATAAGTCCATTCACTAATATGGTTGTACTCATATAACCTAAGATAATTATATCGTTGTGATTCATAGTAATATCGATTGCTTATATAATAGCTATTTATATTAAGGTCATAATTATCGGCATATAGCAACCGTATAAGTCCGTTCACTAATATGGTTGTAGTCATATGACCTAAGCTAATTATATCGTTGTGATTCATAGTAATATCGATTGTTTATATAATAGCTATTTATATTAAGGTCATAATTATCGGCCTATAGCAACCGTATAAGTCCATTCACTAATATGGTTGTAGTCATATGACCTATGATAATTACATCATTGCGATTCACAATAATTGACCGTCTATATAATTTCATCCATTAAGGTCATACGTATAGGCCCATAGCAACCATATAAGTCCATTCACTAATATGGTTGCAGTCATATAGCCTATGATAGTTATATCATTGTGATTCATAGTAATATCGACCGCTTGTATAATAGGCGTCTATATAATTTCATTAATTAAAGTCATACATATTACCTTATTTATATAATAGTAAATATATAATTATATATATTTTTATTGGTTAATTTTAATTATAATAAAAGGGAAATCATGATTAAATTTTAGGACTAATGTATTCTAGCTTCTTTTTTAGGATGGAAAACAAGAAAACATTTTTGGATTAAAATGTTAAATACAATTTTCGGAGGGAAACAAAGGGAAAATTAAAAATATAATTGGAGGGAAATTGAAAGTTTTTACTCTTTGTATTTCTCTTAAACACAAGAAAACATCTCCAACTCTCTAAACAAAATAGATACTCTAAACATCAATGCTAACAGATGGATTGAAGAAGAATTCTATCCATGGTTTCGGATGAAGGTGCCCAAATCGTTCATTAAGCGTGATTTTCTGGTAATTTTATTTTTCTTAAATTTTCATGATTTGATAACTTTTGATTATCCCAACTACCAATGAACCCTAAACTCTATCTATACATTATGTTCTTGTAGTTTATTCCAAAGAGTATATGTGGCTATCTTCCTCCTATTTCGGTTAAAACAATGCTTCGATGTAATGGGAAGGAGTGGGTTGTGACTCTCACAAGTTGTGTTCGGAGAAGACTCGTCTACGGGTGGAAACAATGTGTTGTCGACAATAATCTGAAGAAAGGGAATGTTTTTCTCTTTGAACTAGTTGAGGCTACACCAGAGGCTGTGATCTTCTCTGTTGAAGAGCTAGGATTAACTAATGCTTAGCTTGATAATTTCTTCTCTTTAGTTATATGTAATGACTTCAAATGGATCATAGTAATGGATTAATATGATTGTTCTTTATAATATTGTTTGTGTTTTTTCATTTATTATTGTTATATTTATTTATTTTAAAAAGACTACATGTTTATAAATAGCCAATTAAAATTGGGAAGTCATTAAATAATATATTTAGTGCAGAAGTCCCCCAATTCTTTTATATCATTTTACAACGAAGAACAAGACTAGGAAGATTATTATTTTTTTTTCAAAAAAAGTTTAAAAATCGACATTAATTTGCTCATAGAGAAGTGGAAAAAGCAACACGGAAAATAAAAACCTAAACCTAAACCTAAACGAACCTAAATCAAAAGAGAGCCTAAACCTAAACACGGATCAAATAATCTTTACATGGATTAATCAAGTCTTCTAAGGTAAGACTATGAGATAAAATCTATGAAGTGCACTGCCACTATATGGCAGAAGTTTAAAAAAAATCCTATGGATAAATTAAAGACAAGTTTCTATAATTAATTATATTCATGGAGGAGTGTAATGGTGCATAGAGGAGTAAAATAAACTATTGGAAAGTATAATGGTTGCATGAAGGAGTGGAAGGGGCTACTGGGATGTGCAATGGATGCATGGAGGAGTGGAAGGGGCTGCTAGGATGTGTAATATCCGTATGGAGGAGCGGATATGGCATTGAGAAGTGTAATGGTTGCATAGGGTCTTTACAAAGAGACTTTAATTCCTATTGGAAAGTGGAATAGCTATTATAATTGAGAGATTATAATCCTCCCTACATATTTTTCATAAAATATGCTAGACCTACATAAAACAATCAAACTGAAAATACTACTACATCTAAGCATAACGATGGATAGGACTCCGACCAAGAAAGCTGTTGAACAACCGCTCCATGGTTCACCAGTTAGTCATAATATTTTGTACCAAGATCTTAAGAGTGACTATAGCAAGCTGAAGCATGAGATTAATGAATTGATTGAGAGGGTGGTTCGTGATTCAAGCATTGATTACCTAAAAAGTGTGATGTTGGAGGAGCATCCCCTAACTTCACTCTATACTATGCTTGACGATATGCCCACACCATTCGTCCAGAATGGAGCTAAGAGCAAATCTATCATTGTTATCACTAGTGATACCGAATCCGCCTCCAAGACCTCAAAGTCTCCTTTCGTGAACCAGAATATTGAGTAGTCCATGGATTATGAAGTTTTATCTCATGTTGTCTTTTTGATTATGGTGATGTTTTTCTAATAGTCTATGAAATTGTCTACCCCTTATGGTGATGTTTTTATTTTTCTTGTTATGTTTTGGTGATGTTATCATGCAATCTAATATTAATGAATGAAATTATTATTATGTTTTGAATCTTTTTTTAATTTTTATATTTTTTATGATCTTTTTCCAGATTACCTGGGGTCTTGTATTAGCAAAAATAGAGTTTGATGATACAACAAAAGGGTATAGAAAACCCTTCAAAAAACAGTGAGGCATAATGATCGTTTGATTCAAGTTAACAAAACAGTCCTATTGTCTTCAATATTGCAACTGTTCGTTTGATGCCTAGAGAAATGAAAGTACTAATAGTAACATTTACATTGAACTACTTAAGTCCTCTAAAATTGGTCAATTTATTTTCCAAATTAATATAGCACATTTAACCTATGACACCAATATTGGACAATAGGAAAATGTATTGTCTATAAATATGAAAATAGTTTAGTACTTCAAGATGCAAAATATAGCACATACTGAACTTATGAAGATAGTTGATGAGTACTTGAAGATAGTTGAGTGCTTATGAATCAATGTGGTACGGATTAAAACAATTTCAAAATGATCACACTTTGGCACTTACAAAGTTCCAACAATATAGACAAATTAAAACATTCAGTTCAGTTCAAAATATATTTTTTTAAAAAAAATTCAAGAGACATATTTTATTTCATTCCAACATGGAGTACAAAAGACAAAGGCTTTGGCATCCTAAATACTCTATTCTACTGAGATTGAATGCGGCAACCAGTAACAAATCAAACTAAACAATCAAACTGATAATAACCAAACTAAACAATAATCAAAAGCTGAACAAAATACTCTTATCAACAATCAAACTGAACAATTTTTTGAAATCTTCATCCCTACAAACAATTCAGCTAACAACACAGATGACATAGCACTTGCTCCAACATCACTTTCATCAACACACAAACTTAAAGATTGTTCTTCACTGTAAACATTTTCTTTTTGGAATTCATTGAATGTTGCTACTGCTTCAACATAAGATTTGTAAGACTTGAAGATGCTTCCTTTGAAACCTATAACCATAGGAGCACATTCACACCAAGAGTTGTATAATCCTAACTTTTTACAACGAAATACCACATACACCTTCGATGCTAATATATTATCAGCTTGGGGTCCATTTCTAAACTCATTAAAAGCTGCTATGGCATCATCATACGTTTTGAAGGCCTTGAACATGCTGCCCTTGACACCAATAACCATAGGAGCACACCGATGCCAAGAGATGTACAATCCAGGCCTCTTACCACGAAACACTACATAAACTTTTGAAGCATTATTCCTCTTCCCGTGGTCCATTCCTTAATCTAACTCTAAGAAAGATAAGAGATGAAGAAAGAGAAAACAAAGATAGAAAAATGGGGGCTGGAAAAGCTTTTTAGGTTTGGCCAAATATATTAAGTATTTAGGGTTAGAAAGTGACCACTTTAATCATAAATACCAGTAGTTTAATTTTTATACGTATTTCCTCTATTATATTATCTGTATATTTTAGTGTATTTTAATTAATTGGTATATTATATGTATATTTTAGTGTATTTAGTATAGTATATGTATATGTGCTTTACAGAAAATGATGAAGCATGCATCTTAGGAAGGTAAGACAATTAAATTAGTGAGAGAGAATTATTGAAAAAAAAAAATTAAAACGAAAAATCTGCCAAAGGGTATATATGAAAAACGAAAATGCACAAATATCCATTATGCCCTCAAAAGCCGTGCGAAGTTACCATTATATCCCCATTCTAGACATTTGGGCCATTCTTGGTTTGTCCAAATATATTTTTCATTTCCCAAAACTAATAAGTAGGCATTTGAATAATTTTTGCATTGAAAAATTAGCATTTGAAGCTAAAATCGAGGAAAACATTATCAAAGTGAAGTTGTCTTTGAACATTAGTTTTACTTGGAAAAAAAGTTGCGAAAGATAAAATTTGGGAGAAAAAACAAACTACTCCCTATGTCTCAATTTATGTGACACTTTTGTTTAAACACAATCATTGACTAATACTTTAAAATATATTTTTTATGATATTGACATGAGAAGAATTGAAATTTATAGTACTTTTTTTTTTATAGTTTTGAATATTTAATTTTAAATTTTAAAATATTGAATTGATCTAATCCAATTCAGTTTCGAAGATTAATTAAACCGACAAAAGCAATTTGAATTGATCTAATCTAATTTAGCTTTGAAGATTAATTAAACTGACAAAAGCGAAAAGTGTCATATAAATTGGGACGAAAGGAGTAGCATTTCACCTAAAATGTATCTTTAAACCAATATTGCATATAACACTTCATATTCGAATTTCAGTATTTGCAATACCGATATACAAACTAGTGTTTACAAATATTGAAATTCGCTATATGCAAATATTAAATTCAGTATATTATTCATGTTCCAACCTGTCTCTTATATAATACAACAACAGAAAAAAGAATGGCTCAACTATGACCAAAATGATTGAATTCTCCTCATTCCATCTCCTTAATACTCCTTTCTTTGACCAAAATGTGTTGAACCTTTTCTGGTAAACTAATTAAATAAATGATAATGAGTAAATTCTAGTTAAATATATTAAATTCGGGATCCAAGATTGGTGGATAGAAATAATATAAAAACCGCATTCAAAGTTATTAAATACTAAGGGGGTATTTAATGATATTGTTATGAATGAATGAGAATATAAGGACAAGCAATAAATATGATGAATGGTAATAAATATAAATAGAGAGAATGATTCAGCCAAATGTTCAGTAAGGTGGATGATTATCCCTCTGACCGTGATGTAAGGTAATCAAACGTGCGAATATAGAAAACTTTATCGGATCTGATGTGAGAAAGCTTGGGACCAACAACAAATCGGATCTTGTGAAAATATATTGTTTGTAGTTACTTCCGAGTCAACTTTTCTAGAGAGAGCTTATCATACAAAATATTACATATCCCTCTCTCTCTCTCTCTCCCTACTTATATGGAACATATCCCTTACCTACTGAAAGTACACGTGCAATTAATATTCTGCAGAATATTCCTTTAAAATATCTTATTGCTAAACTAGCCGTTTTGGCCGATCTGAATGCTCGACCTCGGCCTTAGCTACTCGGCTCGCCAACGTTACTTCTTAAGCATGACCTCGGCCTAATTGATTCTTGATTGTTCCCTTTCAGGCAAGGTCCCCTTAATCAGATTTTGACCTATACAGTTAGTCCCTCCAGCCGTAGGGTTTGTCTTTGGACGAGCTCGATGGGCGAACTTCGCCAGTTGCAATTTTGAGAAATCTGAGCATGTCGGCCGAGAAGTGACCTTTTTATGGTGAGATGATGACATGGAGCTTTAAGAGTCTTATCTGACCGTTACGTCAATCTGAAATGACGTCATTTCATCATGCGTTATTACGACGTATGTTCCTAATATATTACAGCATTTGAGCTTTCTCGATCAGGGTGCCCATATTCTTATAAATAGGGATAGGTATTTCTTACTTGCGTTGTTGCATTTTTTGAAGCTTTTGAAACCCATGCTTTTCCTTCTTTAAATTTCCGGCACCTTTGTTTTCTTTCTCCCTTTAGCGTTTTCTGCCATTGTCATTTTTTTCACTTTTGCATTTCCTTTTCACATACAATCAGAAAATGGCTAGTGCCCCCTCTGATCCTGTAGCTTTAGTTGTGGACATGCCTCCTCGTGAAGAAGGAGCAGCCATGGTAGAAGACAAGAATTTCCCCACCGTGGATGAGATAATTCAACGTTCTGGAAAGGCCAGGTCAGATTTCAAGAACCCACCTGAGGGTGAGCCTGAACCCATCGTTTCTGAGATGGATACAACAACGCTCGTTGCATTTAGGACTAAGTGGCGAATTTCAACCCACGTCGAACTTATCCCTGCTGGTAGCGATGTAGTGCAAGTACATCGCCCAGGGTATGACTCATTTTACGCGTACCCATTCGTTGTCATCTATACACTTCCACTTCCTTCCTTGGCATAGGAATTTTGCCATTATTACGGTGTATGCCCGGCTCAGCTCTCCCCGTACATATACAAACTTCTCCTTATGCTTATCAAGTACGCAAAGCTGGCCAACCATGGTGTTTCTCTCCGCCATCTGTTTCATCTCTTCACCCTAAGTTTTCATAGAGGCACTGATACACCTGCACCACCGTGGGACCAAGGGATTGGTGGTGAAGATGGATGATAAAACCAATCACCATTTTTGGGACAATTTCTTCTATGTGAGAACCGAGCACGTGGTATTAAACCCCAGTGGATTCCGCGAGGAGTGAAACTTTGCTCGTAAGTGTTTTTCTCCCAAATGACTTTGTTGTTTCTTTTTGGTGATCTGATCATTCTCCATTACTCTTTTTGCAGTCGAGGGACCCTCCTTCGTTAGTTGTTGACATTCGCGACTGGGTGAGTTAGATTTTGCCTCACACGGTAGGGATTCACAAGTGGTCGCAGTTTAATGAGAGGTTCGAGCGCAGGCCTGCGACCAGTGAGTCACCTTGCTTTGATCTTATTAATTTCGACCATGGTATCGTCCTTTCTTTCCTTCTGTTTTTAATTTGTCTTTCTTCGTTGGTAGGTTGGAGATCTTCAAGGAGGGCGACACCTCCTACGCTTGATTTTTGCCAGTCAGGTATTTCGGTCGGGCATGTACTCGTTGTGGCTGCAAGTGAGCCTGCTCAGACCGTTGTTACTCCTCGATTCTTGACCTCGCATGGTCCTAGTCGCCAAGATGCTACCCCGCTGGCGGAGGTTTCGGTTTCTACAATGCTTCACTTAGTCGATTAATCGGACCAGGGCGAAGACAAATAGGCTCCGCTGAAAAGACAAAGGATAGAGGTCGATGGAAGGGTGGTTGAAGAGGAGCCGACGGGGGGTGAAACTGAGTTGACCGCAGCTGAGCTGAGGGACAATACAGCCTTGGATGCAGAGACCGTGCCTCCTTCAGACGTGGAGATCACCTCTGTGGAAGAAGGGGAGCAACCAGAAGCGGCTATGATCATTCTTAGGAGAGATCCGTCGACATCAGGGCAGGCCAACATTCCTTTTCGGCTGAGGAGAGGGCAAAGAGTGTGATAGTAGATGATTACGAATCCAGTTCTGCCGTGGACCCTGAGGAAGCGAGCATATTCGACAAAGGGCTTACTCGGGTTGAGGTGAGAACGGATGGGTCCTCTTGTTCGATCGTTATCCCTTTGGACTGTGATCTGTTGGAGGATACGTTGAGCATGGTCCCCTTCTTTGCCCCTCTTTGCTCTATTGCCGAAAATAGGACCCTTCAGGCGCTTCGGGATTCTGACCTGTCATCGGGTATATCTGGGATGGCTTTGAGGGTGAGTTTCTTTCATTATTTCTATGATTTGCATCTTTTTCCTCTTTCTATCTTTACTAATTTTCTTCTTATTCTCTCTTTTTTTAGACTTTTGTTTTGGAGATTGAGAGTTCCTACTGAGAAGAGAGGCGGAAGGTTATTTTTCAGAAGATGGTTTCGAAGTACGTCCGTTATCGTGACAAGTACCGTGAGATGCGTGCATGGTTTAGAGAAGGTGGTAACCTTCAATCCCTTAGAGACAAATTGGGTCATAAGGACGAGGAGCTTGTGCGAACTATTAGTAGATGCAGTGAGCTTGAGGGGTTGCTTAGGCCAAGGATGACGAGCTCGAGGTGAGCAAGAGGGTCGTGGCCGAGTGCGTCGACCTTCAAGCGCAAGTGGCGACCCTACGGGCTGAACTTGAGCAAAGATCAATTAGATTTGTCGGCCTAAGTGGTAAGTTGACTGAGAAAGTGGTAGAGTTGGTGGGGTCGAGGAGGCTTGAGTAGCGGTTGTGGCAAAGGCGGCGACATTAGAGAGCTCTATCCGCGTCCTTAGTTTTGAACGTGCAATGGTTGGGGAAACGGTCGCGCTAAGGGAGATGTGGCTTGATGAGCGAATTGGTGGGCTTGAGAAAGAAGTTCTGAGCCTAAGTGAACAGGTTGCCGCTCTTGAGGCTGAGAAGGCACGGTTGTTGGCTCGACATTCTTCCTCTCATTCTTCTGCTTTCCCCAATGTTACTTGTGATTTACGCGATATGTGGATCCATGATGAGGCAAAGCTAGACATATACAAAAAATTGATGGCGGCGAGGATGGTTCCTGAGGCAAACTTCGAAGATGCCCGTGTTAAAGCACGTGATGCCAGGTGATCGCTGCCAATTCCGCACCACTAATAATTAGAGAGAGAGGGTCGCAATAGCTTTTACCCGATTTGTGGGTCGGGATCGATTTACATAGAGAGCTAGGAATGGAATTGGGTGTCTAATTAGCTTAAGATTGCGTGATTGTTCCAAATTGCACTTCTATTCATTTATGGGTTTTCTTTATACTCTATTATTATCAAACAACAAATTACAGTTGCAACTAGGTTAAGCTAAGATTTAAATGCTACAAGATGTATCTAATGGTTTAAAAGGCACTAGGGTAGTGACTTCCGCCTAGGTGGTCAATTGATGGGTAATTGCATCTAAGGCATGATTGACATGATTGGGGAATATATTATAACTGTTGCTCTATACTACCCACTCTACACCTCTCGGTATAAAGAGTGATTTTGCCCAATTGACTTTCTCAAGACCAATTGGGTATGCATATTTGCCCAAACAACTAGGGTTCACGTCGGGTATTACTCTCTCGAGGTTTAACCCTTTAATTGGGACTATCAAATCTCTTGAGTCCATCCCAATTCCTTGTTGAGTCAATTTCAGAGACTTAGACTCTCTTTCTCAAGAAGAACCCAAGTCAACTTAGCACAAACTAATGTTTGCAACCACTAATTCATAAATTAAACCATGAAATTGACCCAAATAACAAACACTCATAGTCAATCTAGCTCTAAATCACAACACCCATCAATTACCCACACTAGGGTTGAGCCACAACCCTAGCTAATGGGTCTAGCTACGCATGCTTGAAGAGAAAACGGAGATATAGATGAAGATGAACACATATTAATTAATTGCTAAACTAAATACAAAGCTTCAATGATAAAAAGTAAATAAAAATGCCCAAAATGGCTACAAAAGATATTCCCACGAGCGCAGCTGTTGTTCTAAAATGTGTGATACCCTAAAAATCGAAAAAGGATCTATTTATACTAAACTGGAAAATCTGGACAAAATTGCCCCTGCGGGATTAGTGCGGACCGCACAAAATGGTGTGCGGCTGCACTAGGCCCTTGAACTTAAAAAACTTGACTCTCTGAACTCAGACTCCACGGACTGCACAGAATGGACTGCGGTCGCGGAGGCTTCTAGTGCGGTCCGCACAAACTGGACCGCGGACCGCACAGGCTTGAAAGCTCCAACTTCACCCTCTCTGAACCTTGGCTCTGTGGACCGCACAGAATGGTAGTGCGGCCGCATTGCCGTCAGTGCGGACCGTACAAAACCTTCTACGGCCGCACTACCTTAATGCCTGAAATACCAGCTCTCTGAATCTCCCTAGTGCGGACCGCACAAAGTGTAGTGCGGCCGCACTAGGTCTGTTTTTCCTGAGTTTGTCTTATCTTTGGTACTTGTGCAAGTTTCACTCCTTTTGAGCTGATCTTTGACATCTTGTCACTTTGTTGATCCTGCAATCAAGCACAACTTATGAGCCTTTTGGGACTATTTTATATGAATTTATAATCAAAGCAAAAGCAAGAAGGAGTATAAAATGCGTCAAAATCCTAGTTATCAACTCCCCCAAACTTAATCTTTTGCTTGTCCTCAAGCAAATAAAATAAGACCCACCCCTTAAGGGAAAATCCAAGAAATTTTCAGCTGTCCTAAAGCAACCTCAACTAGCATCAATTGAGACTAACAATTGCCCTCAACACACATGAGTCATTAACAACATTTAACCTTTGAAACATCATGGATTAAGTGCGACACAAGAGCATCAAGAGTTGACTCAACACATCAAGGAACTCTTTCAATTACTTTGGTCATTGTGGAACCCAAACTCACACATCCTCAACTCTCCCTAAGCAAACCTTACCTTTAGAATAGTGGCACGCAAAATGAGGTTAATGGAAATTCACTCATCTCTCTCAAGAAAAAGTCACAAGCCCGGCTCTAAGCACCATATGCTTGCCCCTTATGTGAGTATCCACTAATGTAAGCTTCATTCAACTAAAGATCATATAGGACTTTTGTGGAGACATTGTGAAGGCTTTTGGTTCAGGGTAGGAAATGTTTTGGTCTAAGTGGGTTCCATCTTCCTTAAGCACTTCTTTTGATTCATTTGGCATCCATTCACTTGACTCTTTGAGTCATTTTCACTTCTTTCTAAGGGGTTAGAGAGACACATTGTCACTCTTTCTTATGCATTTCAAACCTTTTTCTCCTCTTTCAACTTTCCACACCTTTCATTCTTTGTTTTTCTTGAATCCCTTTTATTCTTTTTCAATTTGAACATTCTTTTTGTCTTTTTGCTTTTCTTTCTTTTTCATTGCCTTTCCTTTTCTTCATTTTTGTGCCCTTTTACCACTTTGTTGCAATCCTCATCCCTCCCCCCAACTTATACTTTTATCATGTGCTAAAGGAAAGATCGGGTGCCAAGAGAGGGTATCTTTTAGAACGGGTATATGCTTGTATCATGGTTCTTGAAAGAAAAAGGTCTAAGGCTCAAAAGGGTTAACTAGGGATCTTATCATTGGTAGGCTGTGGAATTGTTCAACTATCATTTGGATCAAGGAGAGCCTATAATCATGTCTTTAGTCAAAATTCACTTAGGATTTCGCCTCAACAAACATTCAGGGCAAGTTCTAGACCAATGGCTCGGGACTTGGATTTGCAATTCAATTACTTACTACACAAGCTAAGGGATCGCTAAAGACATAGAGTCGGGGGGCCCACAACGACCTTATATACGATTTGAGAACATAATGGTCCTAAAAAATCACTTGATGATTATAGGTCAACATAAGAGTCTCAAGGTCACAACTTTTACCATCCTAAACACAATAATTTGTTTTTGACCATGAGATCAAAGGCAAATGTGCTAGGCCTAAGTGAAGCTTTGCTTGAGGCACCCTTAACTACTAATTACTAAAAACAAAAAGAAAAACAGACTCAAACCCTTAAGAAGGTTATCACGCCATCCATCATTGCGAAGAGCCACCCGGTTCACACAACACTCCACTTTGGAAAGAACCGTGACATTAAGAAAACCAAAGGCTTATTGAAAACGTCCAAAACAAAACAAAAAGCTACGAACATCAATAAGAAGCTAAAAATGAAAACTTTTGCGGAAAATAGAATGAATATATACAAGAGGGGATTTGAATATACAATTGATGGGATGAATATGTACAATGAAACGTAACTTTATATATAGACCCAAAGTAAAATAAAAGTGCGATAAATGTAACTAAATATCAAATTATATACATACCAAAGATGAAAAATCAAGAAAGCATAAAAATGTATCAATATATATACAGTCATCCACCAAATGAATAGTAGGGCCTACCCCCTCAAATGAAAGCTGGCATTGTCCCCAATGACAACTAGTCTAAATAAGCACCAAAAAGATAAAGAAAAAGGATATAGAAGACTCCCTAAGCCATGTCTGTTTGTATAGGATCATGGGTGGCCCCTGGGTCCTCTGTGTGCTTGGGAACCTCAGACTGGTTCCCGGTGGTCTTCTCCTCTGCTACTAGGACCTGGGCCTGGACCTCGACAGGCTCTGGAACTGGTACATCCTGTGGCTGACGGGAGGAAGTCTCCGGTGGGTCCGCCAACTGGATGATAGCTTCATCAGCTCTAGGAATCCTCCTCTTCCTCTTCGGAGGCCTCTGTGACTGCTTCGACTGTGGGTGAGTTGTTGGCACTAGGTCATCAAGCAACAAGTCTAAAGGCAGCTGATCCGCCTTTAGTCTATCTATATCAGCTCGAAACACCTTTACTGACTCTTTGGAGGCCCGTGTCTTCCTTAACTTCTTGTGCTCCTGAGAAAGCTCTTTGAGAGACTTGCTATGTGAATCAACTGCCTTTGAGAGTGCAGCCTGAGTATCGAGGATCTTCTTCTGGTTGTCAAGTATCTCCTTGAGCGCATCCTCTATCGACTATGGCACCTGTGGAGCTGGGGGAACCGATTGAGCCTCTATAGTGGTAGTCAAAATGGATAACTTGGATGAGGCAGACTGCATCCAGTTGTTGATACTTAAAAGTGCCTGGCTCAGACGGTGGGCAGTAATAGGATGGGCCCGGGTAGATGGGATCACCGGGCCTGCTGATGTGGATGGGCCAGGAGGAATGGCTGAGGATATGGATAGACCGGGATGGATATCTATAGATGTGGAGGTATGCTCAGCAGAAGCCACTACCTCAACTAGCTCCTCAGACTGGCCAATTGGAGCAGTAGTTGGTACTTTGTAGTTCTTGCTCTTGGGGTTGTCATCCCCCTTCATGCTATACTAGGAAAATGGGTCTGTTGCCTTGACCTTGATGTCATATGTCCTCTTGTCCACTTCTAGGTCCTAGAAGTACTCAATGAGGACATTGGGGAAAGGGTAGTTCCGGTCATGCTCCGCACCCACTATCGTGATAATCCGGGATATCACATTCCCCACATTTATGGGGTGCCCCGCCATAATCGAAGCAACTAATACAGCCCGGTGGAGAGGAAAGGTGTTGTCATGAGTGGTAGGGTCCAACCGGCTGCAAACAAAAGTCTCCCATCCCCTCGCTTCAAAGTTCAAGGTCCGTCTCAATATTTTGACCCCAGCAGTCAACCAATCGGGGACGGTACCTGGGATTGCCAGGTACTGTGCTAGCCATGGATAGACCTCCTCGCCCATCTCCATATTCACCATATACAGAGTCTCATCCTCCTCATTGAAGCCTAGATATTCATTAATCGACTTTCCATCAAATAACACCTTGAGGTTCCGAACCTTGGTCACTTTGGAGCCCTTTTGATGTGGGCTACATTGCAATAAAACTCCTTGACCAAGTGTTCGTTGGAGTCCACACAAGAATCTAGGAAGTGATCCCAACCCACTCTAGTTCTAAATTATCTCTGCACGTTGGGGTTGTGGGGTAGTAAGTCTGTGTCAATGAAACTCCGCTCCAGTATCAACTTTCTCACCGGCCACCACTCCCTAAACTTATGGTATGCCACTTCACTTACAAACCTATCCTCCCAAGCTTTGGGTTTCCTAGTTCTAGCAACTCCTCCCACCTGAGGCACACCCCCTCCTTCTACTTCCTCATCTCCCTGTATATCCTCCTCACCTCCTCCTGCACCCTCCCCGGATAATGAAGCTGTGGGAGAGGTGGAGTATTCCCCACTACCGACTACTGATCCCTCAGACGACCCAGAAGAAACATGTGTTGGTGCTTGGTATGTGGGTGATGGTGGAAGAGTCTCTCAATCGATGCCTCTCCGGCCAGTCATGGATGTATTCAGGTATAGAATCTGAAGAGATTTCCCGAGAGGGCTCGTACTAACTCCCCGACATGTCAATGGCCCTGTCAGCTGCTTTTATGGCCTTTCTCATATTCTTGATGTTTTGCCTCGCTTGGGCAGTGAGTCATACCATTTTCTACTTCCCACCCCGGGAGGATACACCTCTGCCGGGTTGTTTCGAGCATTATCCTCGTTGTTTAACCATGATCTACAAGCACAATCAAATAAACTTGTTAGTATCAGTTGTAGCATTATAGAAGCAGTGAAAATTCAGTGTTGCAGAACATGGGAACATAGTTGCAGAAGTCCTCAGAAGTCCCCAGTGCGAACCACACAAAATGGAGTGCGGCCGCACAGGAGCCAGTGCGGTCCGCACAAAATGGTGGTGCGGTCCGCACAGATATGGGGTTCAGACTACCCATTCTCTGTATCTAACCAGTGCGGGCAGCATAAAACAGTGGTGCGGCCGCACAGGGGCCAGTGCAGTCCACACAAAATGTAGTACAGCCGCACTGTCCAAGGTTCAGCTTCCCAGAAGTTCATTAGTGTGGTCCGCACAAAATGGTACTGCAGACTATACTAAGGCACCGCGGACCGCACAAAAATGACTGCGGTCCGTACTGAGTGCCCAGAAGTGGCACTGAGTTAGGGTTCATGAGTTTTTTCCTTTACGTCCATTTTTCAACCTAATTAGAGTCCCTAGATGATTACCCAGCCTATTACACTAATTAAGTCCTCATAAATTCAAAATTTAACTACTCTAGCCTAGGCAATTGAAATAAATACGGGAGGAAGAAGAACAGAAGCTAAAAAACAAAAATTAAACAAAATTACAAAATTAAACAAGGAAAAGGAAGATTTTGTTACCAGATTATGAGATGAAGTGAAACTAATCAATGACAAGCAAGTAATTACGATCAAATGCAAGGGATGAACATTATTAGTATGCTCTGAGAGTTAAAATTTCGAAAAGGGAAACAGGAGACCCTCAAGGTCTATTTATAGAAAAGCCCCTGGGGCCCAGTCTCACCTACCAATGCGGACTGCACAAAATGGACCACGGTCCGCACTGAACTGTTTTGTTCAAGTTTGAGAAGGCAACACTTTGCGGTCCGCACAAAATGGATTGCGGCCGTAGAGGTCCACCGCGAACCGCACAAAATGTAGTGCAGCCGCGGTGGCAAACCTTTAGAGAGGCTGCATTTTACCCACACCAGTGCGGTCCGCACAAAATGTACTGCGGCTGCACTGGCAACTTTAGAGACCTGTGCATTTTTTCCACTATGTCTTGCACTGCATCAACACAACACTGTAACATCTCACAACCAGTTAGCCCAAAAATTAATACTATACTTCAAAGAAAATCAAAGAAAGCAAGAAGAAAAACACATGGGTTGCCTCCCAATAAGCGCCTGATTTAACGTCGCGGTACGACGCAGGTTACCATCACATCATTTGAAATGAAGAAGTGCCACCAAGTGGCTGTCATTAATTTTCCCAAGATAATGCTTGACCAGGTACCCATTAACTCTAAAGACTTCACCATTTTTGTTCTTTAAATTAAGAGCACCAAAAGGGGTTACAAACACAACTTCAAACGGTCCACTCCATTTGGATTTGAGCTTTCCCGGAAACAGACATAATAGAGAGTTGAACAAGAGAACTAAATCACCTACTTTTAACTCCTTTCCACGAGCATATTTATCATGAATGTACTTCATCTTGTCCTATACAAGGACGAACTGGAGTAGGCATGGAATTTAAATTCATCAAGTTCATTAAGCTACTCCACACGAAGATTGGCTGCAACATACCATTCCAAATTCAACTTCCTCAAAGCCCACATGGCCTTGTGCTCTAATTCAATCGGTAGATGGCAAGCTTTCCCAAACACCAATCGATACGGAGACATACCAATAAGAGTCTTGAAAGCCATCCTATAAGCCCATAGAGCGTCATCCAGCTTCTTCGACCAATCGGTCCTATTTGCATTGACCGTCTTTGACAATATGCTTTGATTTCCCGGTTGGAGACTTCCACTTAACCACTTTCTTGAGGGTGATAGTGAGTAGAAACTTTGTGATTGATACCGTACTTAGAAAGCAACGTGTCGAAAGCTTTATTGCAAAAATGAGATCCCCCATCACTAATAATCGCACGAGGAGTGCCAAACCTTGTGAAAATGCTCTTCTTAAGAAATGCAACAACACTCCGGGCTTCATTGTTAGGCAAAGCCACGGCTTTAACCCATTTTGAGACATAGTCAACTGCCACGAGAATGTAAGTATTCCCACAAGAGCTAACAAATGGACCCGTAAAATCGATGCCCCAAACATCAAAGATATCCACTTCAAGAATGGTATTGAGAGGCATCTCATCCCTTTTTGAAATTCCACCCGCTCTTTGGCATTCGTCACACCTCTTCACAAAATCACCCACATCTTTGAACAAGGTTGGCCAATAGAACCCACAACTAAGAACTTTCGAGGCGGTCCTCACCCCACCGTGATGGCCACCATAGGGTGAGGAATGGCAAGCGTCTAAGATACTCAATTGTTCTTCCTCCGGGACACACCTACGAATCACACCATCCGTGAAAATCTTGAACAAGTATGGCTCATCCCAATAGAAATCCAAACTATCCCACTTGGGCTTCTTCCTTTGGTCAAAAGAGAGCTCACACAGGATTATTCCGGCCACAAGGTAATTGGCAGCATCGGTAAACCATGGCATATCATTCATTAACATCGCAAGGAGTTGTTCGTCGGGAAATGAATCATTGATCTCAAGGCCATCACAAGGCCTCCCTCCTCCTCCAAACGGGACAAGTGGTCCGCCACTTGGTTCTCACTACCTTTCCGGTCCACAATTTCTAGATCAAACTCTTGAAGTAGTAACACCCACCGCATCAATCTTGCCTTAGAGTCTTTCTTTGCCATCAATTACCTAAGAGCGTCATGATCGGTGTACACTATGACCTTGGCCCCCATAAGATACGGTCGGAACTTTTCCATTGCAAACACTATGGCCAACAACTCTTTTTCGGTAACCGTGTAGTTCCTTTGAGCCTAATTCATGGTCTTGCTTGCGTAGTACACCGGATGAAACATCTTGTTAACCTTTTGACCCAAAATAGCCCCAACCACAATGTCACTTGCATCACACATGAGCTTGAAAGGCAAGCTCCAATTTGGTGCGGTAATGATTGGGGTAGTGGTCAACTTAAGCTTGAGAAGCTCAAATGCTTGCATACATCCCTCATCGAACACAAACTTTGCATCCTTTTCTAGTAGCTTGCATAAGGGGTTTACCACCTTTGAAAAATCTTTTATAAACCTCTGGTAGAACCCTGCGTGCCCAAGAAAACTCCTTACCCCCTTGACGGAAATGGGGGGAGGAAGCCTTGAAATTACCTCTATCTTGGCTTTGTCAACTTCAATACCACGCTTTGAAATCTTGTGGCCCAACACTATGCCTTCCTCCACCATAAAGTTGCATTTCTCCCAATTGAGGACAAGATTGGTTTCTTCACAACGGGCCAACACCCAATCAAGATTCTTCAAGTATTCATCAAATGAGTCCCCCACAACACTAAAATCGTCCATGAACACCTCCAAAATGTCTTCCACCATATCGGTGAAAATGGCCATCATACACCGCTGAAATGTAGCCGATGCATTACACAACCCAAAAGGCATCCTAGAGAAAGCAAATGTTCCATACAAACAAGTGAATGTGGTCTTTTCCTGATCTTCTGGAGCAATCAAGATTTGATTATACCCCGAGTATCCATCCAAAAAGCAATAAAAGGCACGCCCGCAAGGAGATCAAGCATTTGGTCAAAGAATGGCAATGGGAAATGATCCTTGCGGGTCACTTTGTTCAGCTTCCGGTAGTCCATGCATACCTACCATCCAGTAACTATCTGAGTGGGAATAAGTTCATTGTTGTCATTTGTCACCACAGTCATACCACCCTTTTTTGGTACACATTACACTGGAGAAGTCCACGAGCTATCGGAAATGGGATACACAACCCCGGCATCCAACCACTTGATCACCTCCTTTTTCACAACCTCTTGCATTGCCTCGTTCAATCTTCTTTGATGCTCCAAGTAAGGTTTTGCATCATCCTCCAAGATAATTTTGTGCATACAGAAAGCGGGGCTTATTCCCCGAATGTCAGCCAAAGTTCATCCAATTGCCCTTTGAAACACCACCAAAGTGGCCTCAACCTACATGTTAGTAAGGTAAGAAGAAAAAATAACTGGTGAAGTAGAGTGTGAGCCTAAGAACTCATACATGAGGTGTGGATGAAGTGGTTTCAACTCCAACACTGGTGGCTCTTCAATTGATGGTTTTGTTGGTGGAGTTTTCCGGTTTTCAAGATCCAAAGACAATTTTCTAGGCTCATAGGAATAAGAGCCCATCCCATGTAAGGCATTCACGCACTCCACTCTGCTTGCATCATCATTGACATCAAGATTTAATAGCAAGACCTCAAGGGGGTCCTTCACGTTGATTATAGCACTGGTGTCATCCATAATCATAGTTGTGACAAGGTTTACAAATGAGCACACCTCGGTGCTATTGGGTTGCTTCATAGATTTGCAAATATGAAAGACGACCTTTTCATCTCCCACTCGAAAAGTGAGCTCACCCGCTTCAATATCAACCAATGCCTTCCCTGTCTCAAGGAAAGGCCTCCCTAAAATGATAGGGACCTCATAGTCCACTTCACAGTCCAAAATCACAAAGTCGGCTGGCAATATGAATTTGTCCACCCGGACAAGCACGTCATCAATAATGACCAAAGGTCGCTTCATCGATCGAACCGCCATTTGTAACCTCATGGAAGTCGGTCTAGGTTGCCCAATACCCAAAGTTTTGAAGACTGAGTAAGGCATCAGATTGATACTAGCTCCCAAGTCACATAAAGCCTTGGCAAAATTCGCACTCCCAATGGTACAAGGAATGGTGAAAGCACCGATATCTTCAAGCTTCGGGGCCATTAAATGCACTATAGCACTAACTTGGTGAGTCATCTTTATAGTTTCACAATCCATAGAACGTTTCTTTGTGACCAAGTCTTTCATGAATTTTGCATAGCCCGACATTTGTTCAAGTGCCTCCACCAAAGGCACATTAATAGATAAGCTCTTCATCATGTCAATGAACTTTTTAAACTGATTATCATTCTTTTTCTTCGTGAGCCTTTAAGGATAAGGTGGAGGTGGCCTTGGCAAAGGTGCCTTGGTTTTAGGTACAACCGGCTCCGACATGTCAATTATCTGTTCCCTAGACGGGTTCACATCATTTTGAGTTTTCATCTCGACTTCTTGAATATCATTCCTAACTTCATTGTTCATATTTTGATCAACCACTTCTTCAACTACCAAAGGAACTTTGTCATCTTGCAACTCAACATCATCATCTACGACTTGCTTTTGCTTAGAGGCATTCACATCACCACCTCTCCCGCTTCTTGTTATAACCACCATAACATGATTGTTCCCACCCTTTGGGTTCACTACCGTATCACTTGGTAGAGCACCCTTCGGGCGAGAATTCAATAACTGAGAGATTTGGCCTAATTGCACCTCCAAGTTCCGGATAGAGGTATTGTGAGAAGCTAACTGTGCATCAGAATCCGCATTCTTCTTCATCATCTGCTCGAACACCATTTCAATTCTACCCATATCATTACCCGAAGAACTAGGACCTTGAGATGGAAATGGTGGTGGATTGTTCGGTTGTTGGTACATTGGGGTCCTTTGAAAGCCTTGCCCCCGGTTTCCTTGGTTTCTATTGTTCCATCCTCCTTGATTATTATTGCCACCCCAATTATTGTTATTACCATTCCAATTCCCATGGTTGCCTTGATTGTTGTTCTTATTTCCCCAGTTGTTGTTTTGATTGTTGTTCCCCTAATTACCACTGTTTTGTTGTTGATTGCCCCAATTGCCTTGAGGTCTCCATTGTTGTTGGTTAGAAGAGTTGCCCCGTTGGCCTTGATAGTTGTTTACATATTGAACCTCTTCACTTTGGTCATCATAACTGTCATTTTGAAACCCATCACATCCATTATCAAATTGCTCATAATTCCCTTGGTTTTGTTGCCTTCTTTGCCTTCTCTTGTTCACAAGCATATTAACACCCTCCATGGCATTCACTTGGCAAGGATTTTTGGACTTGTTGCAACTGCACCTTAGCCAATTGATTCATAGTATTTGTCAACTCCGCTATAGCTTGCCCATGGTTATGTAATTCCTTGTGCAAATGAATAACCGAAGGGTCACCTTAAGGTACATTGGCTCTACTTTTCCATACAGAAGAAGTGTCAGCCATCTCATCAAGTACATCACATGCCTCATCATACGACAACTTCATAAAGTTGCCCCCGGTAAGTTGGTTCACTATGCATTGATTTTTTGTATTGAAGACCCAGTAGAAAGTTTGTTGGATCATAGCGTCGGTCATATCATTGTTGGGTCATTCTTTCACCGTCGTTCTATACCTCTCCCAAATCTCATGCAAAGGTTCCGTAGGCTCTTGCTTGAAAGCCAATATCTCATCTCCAAGTACTGCCATATGCCCGGGTGAAAAGAATTTAGCAATGAATTTATCCGCCAACTCATCCCAAGTTGTGATAGAATGGTTGGGAAGTCTCTCGAGCCAATCTAATGCCTTCCCCCGAAGTGATAATGGGAAAAGTCTCACCCTAAGAGCATCGTCGGACACATTCGTCTGTTTGCTCCCCCAGCATGTATCCACGAACCCCTTGAGATGTTTGTAGGCATTTTGATCCGCAGCGCCCGTGACGTACCCACGCTGCTCAAATAAGGTCAACATCATATTAGTTATCTGAAAGTTGCCCGCCCAGATTCTGGGTGGGACAATAGCACTTGCATAGCCTTGGTTCGGTAATACTCTGGGAGCCACTCTTGGAGGTTGCAAAGGAGGGTCTGGAATATTGTCATTTGGATTAGCATTGGCATTTCAGCCTCTACGTTGTCCTTAAGGTACAAGAGACACCTCATCTTGTTCAACATCATCTACCTCCTCCCCCATAATCACGTTTCCAAGAGAGTCATTAGCATTGTTCAAAGCCATATTGGTACCCAAATAGTGACACAAACAAGTAAGTAACAAAGAAGGAAAGAAGAACAATACACAAAACTAACTAAATAGATAGCCAAAACCGTTAGCTCCCCGGCAACGGCGCCAAAAAGTGATCGATGCCAACTCTGCACCACTAATAAGTAGCGAGAGAGGGTCGCAATAGCTTTTACCCGATTTGTGGGTCGGGATCGATTTTCACAGAGAGCTAGGAATGGAATTGGGTGTCTAATTAGCTTAAGATTGCGTGATTGTTCCAAATTGCACTTCTATTAATTTTTGGGTTTTCTTTATACTCTACTATTATCAAACTATAAATTACAATTGCAACTAGGTTAAGCTAAGAGTTAAATGCTACAAGTTGTATCTAATGGTTTAAAAGGCACTAGGGTAGTGACTTCCGCCTAGGTGGCCAATTGACGGGTAATTGCATCTATGACACGATTGATATGATTAGGGAATATATTATAACCGTTACTCTATACTACCCACTTTACACCTCTCGGTATAAAGAGTGATTTTGCCCAATTGACTTTCTCAAGACCAATTGGGTATGCATATTTGCCAAAACAACTAGGGTTCAAGTCGGGTATTACTCTCTCGAGGTTTAACCCTTTAATTGGGATTAATGCTGTATGGTGGGTCGGGCTGGGACCAGGATCGGGCCGGGCCCGCGGTCCTAACGGGATAAACGGGTCTGGCGGGCCGGTCCCTAATAGTGCAAAAAGCCCGTGGCGGGCCGGGTATGGCAAAAAGGCCCACGAGCCCGGGACCGGCTGGCGGGCCTGGGCCGGTCTTACCGGGCCTAACGGCTACTTTTTTTTAAAAAAAAATTTAAAAAAAACCAACGGTCAAAAATTAAAATTATAGCCGTTGGGCTGCAATTTTGACAGTTTGGAAGTTTAAAAAATAGCCATTTGGCCCCCAAACTTTATATAATTACACTTTTTCCCAATTCTCAACTATAAATACCCCCTCATTCTTTCATTTTTACTCACCAATTCATCAATCTCTCTCAATCTCTCTACTATAATTGCTTATTTTATTGTTGAAATTTCGTGAAAAATTGTGAAGTTGGTGAATTGAAGTATTCAAGTCTTCAATGATTTTCAATTTTCAAGAAGTTGTTCGGCAATTCGGTAAACGCGTTCCAACTCTTAAGTTTTAATATTATAGTTTTGTTAGTTTTATTTAGTATAATTATAATTAATATGGCATTTTCTTTGAAAAATATTTTTGGTGGTAAGGGTAAAGCTAAAATTGGTGAAAGTAGTGGCCAACCTACTACCCTTCCCCCGGCTCCCCGACCCAGACCTGGTAGACGTCCTGCTGCTCCTATTATTCTTGATAGTGATAACCCCTGTTTTCAATTTTTCGATAGTCAATTTTGCCATAATGTTGCACCAGGTGAAAATTTAGATGATGAAACTATGAATGCTCTTTATCCTAATGAAACTATCTTTGAAAATGAGGATGAAGATGAAACCCAACCGGATTTAGATGATATACCTACTAGTCCTTTTAATAACCCAACTGATGTACCACCCGACCCACATGTAGAAACCCCTAGTTTTAATAGACAACCTCCTAAACGCCTAGAAACATCATTAGTTTGAAATTTTTTTACTGAAGTAAGAGAACAAAATAAGGCTAAGTGTAAAACATGTGGGAAATTACTGGCACATAAATATACTGGAGACCGTAGCGGCACGGGTAGTTTGACTAGGCACATAAAAACACACCCTAGAGATAAAGCTAGATATTTACAAATGAAAGCGCAACTAGAGGGAACACATGTAGATTCTGATGTTAACCCTAGTACAGGTTCAAATCTAGTTCAACCGGGAATTAACACTGTGACCGGAGGTATTTTATATTACGATCCAAATAGAGATCATGAAGAATTAGCAAAGATGGTTACCGTTATGTCCTCATTTTTGATACTCAAATATTTATAAGGCATTAGATCTTTCAAATGAGGAATTTGCTACGCTTGCAGATGCAAAAGCCTCAATTAAAATTAATGCTCAAACAATTTATAATGATTATCAACTTGCCTTAGAGCATGCTAGGCCAAATATTCCAACCCCTACTTCGTCTAGTTCACAATCGTCTAAAAGAGCTGCGGGCTTAAAAACACTTAAATCCTGGACGGAGTTCAGGGGTTCTCAAGGTGATAATTATGATGAAACTTCACATCTAAATGAGCTTCAAGTTTATTTGACGCAGGGACTTGAAAAGGAGAATCCAGACGACACTTTTGATCTTTTGGAATGGTGGAAGGCAAGAGAAAAACATTTTCCGGTTCTTGTAAGGATGGCTCGGGATATTTTATCTATTCAAGCTTCAACTGTTGCATCAGAGAACACTTTCAGTCAAGCAAGACTTCAAATAGGTGATCATAGAGCGTTAATGAGGGAGAGCTTGGAAAAATCTGTACTGTTCAGAGATTGGATCCGCTCGGAAAGAAGAAACTTTGGAATTGCGGAATCACAACCGGCGGTAGATGAAGCTTATGAAGAAATGATGGCAGAACTTGCGGAGGATGCTGCTTCGCCCGGAAGTGGTGATGAACAAGCTTCTTTTCCACCACCACCAACGCAACCTCCTCCGAACCTTGAAGGATTTATAAAATTTGTTAGAGATACAATGTAGATTATGGTGTACCTTGTACTTTTTGGCATATCTTCTTTTAGTTTTTTTCCCTTTTAATGGTGGTATTAGTACCTTGTTGTGCTCATTCCATTGGGGGGAGGAAGACTAAGAAAGATATACCATTTTTGGTAATAAAAATTATAAGACATGCCCTTGAATATCTTTTTGCAATATTTTTTTGTCTTTAACTTGCAATTATTTATAAGCTATAATATATATACATAACATACAATATATACTACAAGAAAATATATAAGGGAATATATATACATAACATACAATATATACTACAAGAAAATATATAAGGTAATATATATACATAACATACAATATATACTACAAGAAAATCTATCTATCTATCTATCTATCTATCTATCTATCTATCTATCTATCTATCTATCTATCTATATATATATATATATATAATAAGAAATTATATTTGGAAATATATATACATAACATACTATATATAGTATACTATACTAGTATACTATATATACTACAAAACAAGATTTTTCAAAATTCAAAATGAGGGCCCCACCCCCAATGACCACCAACGGCCATATTGCACAAATAGCCGTTTTTTTTTTCAATTTACAAAACTAACCGTCTCTAATACTATAAATACCCCCCTCCCTCTTCTTCATTTCAATACTCAATACTCATTTCTCAATCTAAATTTCTCTCAATCTCTCAATCTCCAATTTTCAAGACTTCAAGTCTCAATCTTAATTTTCAAGTTACATCATGCCTCGTTCGGAAAGAGTGCGCTTATTTGTTTCGCACTACTATGAAGTGCTTGAAGAAAATGAAGAAGGCCAAATATTAAAATGCAAGAACTGTGGAAGAGTCTTAAATTTTCGTTCAGGGTGTACCACAGGCATTTTAAGGAGGCATATAACGTATTGTGTTGATGGTATTTATCCGCAAATTCGTCTTTAAGATATTTCAACAATTTGTGTTATTTTACAATTATTAGACA